>NC_138734.1:9197633-9638798 GCF_965113295.1 Leuciscus leuciscus | reverse complement strand
GTTATTGCTAACAAATAAACACCATGTGAAACTTTTAATTGGATTGATATCATCCTGCTATACTTGTGACAATATCTTGCAACTGACCATGCTTGAGTCACAGACTTCAACATTCAGTATGCAAAACATAACAATGGTAACAACAATGATAGGATTCGCGGATTAACTGCTAAATTGAACCATCATAGAGTGAAAGTTTATATTTTGGACGTGTTTTGTCTTGCCAATTTACACATTCAAACCATTTTAAAGGCAGAAAAAGAGGTGAAAATCATGACTCACGCATTATCTGTGCGCGTGCACGAAGAGAGAGAGAGAGAGAGAGAGAGAGAGAGAGAGGCACGTTTCAGACAGCGCTCAAACACTGAATTGATTCCTCTTTCGCGTTTTCTTGACCTTGAACGGACACATAAACACAAAATTATGTCTAAATACCCGTCTCTGTAAGTATTATCTCGGTTTTGTCATAAGTGAAAAGTTGAGAAAGAAACCGGTTGTTCGTCAGTTTTTTTTTTTTTTTTTTTTGGTCCATGCAGTCGGTCTTAAAGTGACAGCACACACCTAATATTCCTACTGTTGTCTGTGTCATTAATGTTAATAAAACAAGAAAATACAGCTTTAACAAAGATTAAACTATATTTAATTTCTACAGTGAACAAATAGTATTATTTTACATTTAGGCTTAGCTAATTATTAATTTCTCTAACTGAATTCTACTGCTACTTTGTCATTTTGTTTTTTAATATTCATCTTTGCTTGTAATCTGTGTATTTGTTCTTATTTTATTACTGTTAACTTGTTTTTACAATTGTTTGAACTTTATCAGTAAGGCTAGTAGTTTTTGATGTAGTATCGAAGAAACGTAAATGAACCGAACCGTGAATTTTGTGATCCGTTCCACCACTACAACATACTATTCCTATTTCACTTAGTTTTTTAATGCAATTGGTTTCATGCTTTTTTAAGTAAGTCTAACTAATTAGATTTCACAGTGTATTATGAACATCTGTTTCCATTTGTTTTAGTGAATTTTAAGTAAATATTGTGATCAAATATTCATGTCCATTTAATTTCTGCAATTTTCTGCATGACTTAATTGCGATCATTACATTTTGATGGATGATCAAAAATACTATCAGCATCAAAAATCTGAGTGCCATAGAAATATTACTATGATACTTTTATATCCAAATGCCATATCAGTTCACTCTGACCCCAGCTCAACCATGGAAGTGCCACAGTACTTTTTTAATAAAGTGGAAACTAGAGATTTTCACTCCTCCTCTTTAATCAACACTCCCATAGAGAGAGAGAGAGTGAGAGAGAGAGAGATGTGGCGGTGTACGAGTATGCATTAGTCTCCATGATCAAAGCACAGATGAGAATGTTGCTTTAGGCAAGATAGAGCAGCCAGATGCTTGAAAAACAGACACACCGTCCTCCAACCACACCAAAACACACACACACACACATATACGGTCAGACATCTTAAGGTCGAGCAGCTGCCCATATCACAACAAACACACACACATGCTACAGCAGGTTTATTTAATAACCTTTTTGCATTAGAAAAACAACAACAACAAATATTAATTTTTGAGACTGGATGCAATTAATGGAGTCCTGTGGAGAGCCTGAGGAAAGACAGGACCAGCTCTCACAGTCTCTCTCTCAGTCCTCTATCCATCCATTACTAATAACACCTGCCTGCGCCTCACCTCAGTGCACACGCACACACATACACGTGCAGACTGACCGAGACTGAGTAGCGTAAACCAACAATTCTCATTATTTATATTCATGGCGCCGTGGCCTGCCAATCAAAAACAATATCAATGAGACCGTTGTGCAGGAGTGCCTGTAAAAAATGTGTCCATATGCCCAACCTTTTGGAAGCCACCACATGGCGTGCTTTCGATTTGTCAGCTATTTCTCTACGTGAAACTGTTTTTCATTGTTTGGATTTTTCCTTTGACAAGGTCACATTACACATTACAGGAATAGTTCAGTGCAAAACAAAAAAGAAATAAAAGAAAAGAAAACTCTGTCATCATTTACTCACACACTCATGTCATTCCGTTTTCCGAGCATGTGCACAGTTTTGTCACGTGTTGTTGTTGCGTGAACGCAGCGACAGATTTCATGAATCAATTCGATTCACAAGCTCTTGATTCGAATCAGTTCCAATTCATTTGGATTTCATTTATAGTACACATATTTTTCCAATGTTGGGACTCACTCAGAGCGAGTCTATGCTAATACGGCAGTGTCCGTCAACAGTTGTGGGAGGGGCTTGTGCAAAAGTACGTCACATTACCCCGAATCTGTGAACGGGTTGTTCTGAGACAGTGCTTATGATTTATGGGGATAATAAAAAAAAAAAGCACTGGGTGGATTTTTATCATTATAGGGTGGTTGGAGTACACACTACGTAAAAGTGAATTTTGCATAATAGGTGCCCTTTAACCTTTTGAGTGGTACAGTCCCATATATGGGATTCTTATTCCTGTGTCCCTGAGAGTACGGTCCCACATATGGGATTTAGAATGAAGAGTGACGTGACATAACTGCCAGATTGGTTGGTTGGCGCTGAGCCAGAGACGGACGCGCTCAGCACTGTCATATATCACAACTATTTGCAGTGTTTTCAAACACATAATGTTTAATTTTGGTTTCAGACTTTTAAATACACATAAGCACTATTAAAACAATACATTTGGAGTTCGTAAAATACACACTGATGTCTATGGAAGCAGCAATAACAATCTATTCAAATATAATTTACCGACGTGTGTTATTCATATCAGATACAAATAGTTTAAATACTATAAAGTTCACTCTATTCTTCTCCCAGTTCACTTTCTTGCATGTATTTCGGGATATACTCGCTGTTTTCACACTGTTAATCCGATTGTCAGGACTCTCTGAACAGTGGCGCAAACAAACATACCGGAGTCAGACAAAGATGGAGAGACTCAAGAAGAAGTGACAACATGTAGAATGCAACAGGACATTTATGAATGGTTAGTTGATGAATTTATGTAGCTTATGTGTAGTTATCTTCTAGTCATTGGTTAGCATATTCTGTCATGATAATCTATAAATCACGTTATAGATTAATATATATTAATGGCGGGCGGGGTTTATGTAAATTTTAGGGTTTGTGATGTCACTAACCCGGGAGGAAGCTTGTGTAGTCCCAACCAGCCGTTTGTTGTAGTCCTTAAAAAGCAATTTATTTAAAAGAAAATATCTCCCTTTGCATCGTGACTTTGCACATGTTGTTTATGCTCAAACAGCAACATTACACACTAACGTGAAAAGTGAAATCATAATCAACCACCCCTTTAAACGACAAAGCACACTCCCTTACATATATTTGAGAATCGGAATATCAGATAGTTGTTGACATGGTAAGCAAGTTGTGAATATTTTGAATAAAAAAGGAAAAACAATATAAAAGCGGTAGGCTACATCTACCATACAGTGTTATTGTGGCTGCGGTGTATCACGTGACAAGTGTGACGCGTCGCCGTGGAAACATTAAGGGGGAATGTTCTAATATAACGGTCACCTTGAAAAAACTCACTCTGGGGGGTCAGTTAGAATATTTTAAACTTACGTGTGAAAGGGTTAAGACATTATTGCTGAAAATCTAGCCTTTCACCCTAATTAATTTGGCGTGTTCAAAGGTTAAATAGTGTTATTTGATTCAGACTTTCCAGTAAATCAATTCCAATTCACAAAACTGTTCTGAATGATTAATTCATAAATCTGGTTCTCTCATTGAGTCACACAGCAAAGATTTGGTACAACATGAGTGTCAGGAAATGATGACTTAATATTGAATCATGCAATTAATCATATTCTGTTGGATAAAATAAAAAAAAATTAAAAATAAAAAATGAATAAACTTCTGCAAGTTTTGAAATTACAGCTCACTAGTTAGTGTCATTACAGCACGAACCAGGGCTGTGTTTCCTAAAAGCATAGTAGCCAGAGTAGAACCATTACCACCAATGGTCTCTATGATCAACTTAGCTCACAATGCTTTTGAGAAACGCAGCCCAGAATTGCAAAAAATTGTAGGGCTGGGTTGACGATAGTGATTTATTGATTTGAATCAATCTTCAGTTTGATTAACCGGTATCGGTTCTTAAATCCCAAGAATCAGTCTTTTAGTCTATGCTGTTTTTAGTTGATACGTAAAAAAAATTCCTTACGAATAATTTAAATGGCTGTATACAACTGTTTTTATTTGAGTGATTATATAAAAATAAATAGCAATTTAATTTGTGCTGGTAATCTTAATGTAAAATATTAATGTTTCCACTGCCAGCATTTCCTGCATAGTTTACAGCATTAGTTGAGAGCTTGTTTTAAAGGTCTCATGACATGGATTATTTTATTATTTTATGTTTCCTGGGGTGCCCTTATAATGTTAGTATGTTTTTAAGATAATTTTTTTTAATAATTTAGAAATAAAAGGCATTTTTCCTAGCCTGATTTTAGCCTCTGATTTGAACACTCTGTTTGAAGGGGCGTGTCTGCCGTGAGACTTCAGTGTAAACGCCCACTGCTGTGATTGGCTGACATGCTTTGCATATGAAATAGCTAGCATTACATGTGGAATCCATATGTAATGCTAGCTATTTCATATGCAAGCATGTCAGCCAATCACAGTAGTGGGCGTTTACACTGACGTCTTTTACTTTTACTATTATAGCTATTATACGTTTTTACTATTACTGCTATCGAGATTAACAAATCGTGAGAAGTTTTTAAAGTATTTAGATCTATTCCCATCACATAAAAGGTTGCAGTGATGAGCATTGAGCAGATGACAGCCTGTTGATCGTGTGAATGAAGATCTTATCATTGCAACACAGTTTCTGCACTCTCACTAATTATTTCACCAATGCAAACATGAGGTAAGTACAGTAAGAGCTTTGTTGTGCAGTGTAACAGCGTCACTGATTTCATAACGAGTTTTGGCAAGTGTCCAGATAAACTCGCGCTGTGTGATTGACAGCTTGGGCAATTGGAAAGGGATTGTTCTTTGATCGCTTTCTGTATATATTAATCACAGTTTAAATACGATTATTTTCAAGAGAAACGATGTGAAGTTGATATTTTAGTCACTGGCTTGATTTACTGATGCATAAACCGTATTGAACGATTTTGAGAGAAAGATTATCTGTCTGAACTTGAACAATTACACATCAGAAATTCACATAACCCACTGGTTCTTCAGAGGCGGAACGATGAAGGAACTAAAAAAATACTTGTGTGTTCATTTGTACATCCAAACACTGAGCAACTGCCATGCTTCGCTCGTTTGCAAGCCATGATGCCTCTCGAGGAAAAAACAATATCGCGCTCGCTAGGGCTGCACGATATTGGAAAAAAATTACATTGCGATATTTTTTTTCCCAACGATATATATTGCGATATTGCGAGCCATCAATCCAGGCTAAAGTCAATAATTACCATTCCATGATATTAATAATTTCACTAATAAGTAAGCTTCATAACAAGTGACACAAAGGTCACTTAATATTTTAATCCCTCTTTGGCAACGGTGTTTAATGGCAACATATCTTTAGCGATATGAAACGTTATTGCGTCTGTAATTTCTTTCTGTCGCTGAGAGCCTTTCTGGTAAGGTGTCACACTGGCAAAGGCATCGCAAATATTTTTTTGTTTTGGTTGACATCCAGATTGGACTTTGTATTCGTCGTAAAGAGCTTTGTGGTGCCGTTTTAAGTGATCAGACAAATTGGTGGTGTTTCCTTGTTTTGTGGCCACAACTTTATAACACTCCAGGCAAAGTACCTCTTTTTGGTCAACATCCTCCTTTTTGTAGCCAAAATAGTCCCAAATAGATGATTTTGACTTTCTTTTTGGTACGAAATAATTTTTTTGCGGCGGATCCTCTTCGTCGCCCATTTTTAGCTATAGGATTGCCAGTGAATGTTGGCTGTGAGCGGTGAGCAGTGAGCAGCGGCACAGCGAACCAATCACTGTGCAGGCACGCGGAACGTGCATGTCACCCCAGCAACAAGCCAAACAACAAACTCGTGTTTACTGTGTGCTACCCTGGTGCTACCGTTCTCTTAATACACCATGGGTGCTACTACCTTTCACATCGCATGTTCCAGCGATGTGACTATTGCTCATGCGCACATCGCGATGTCGATGTTAAAACAGAATATCGTTCAGCCCTAGTGTTTTCACTGTTATACGCTAGGGGGCGCTATGACATCTTCTGAAAGAGTACTGAATCTCCTAATCAAAATACATGTTAAGAAGAAGTAGAAACAAGCGATAGCATAATAAGCATATGCATATGTAAAATAAAATAAGATCATTAACATTAAACAGCATATAAATCAAAACTGTCTATGTCACTAAATGAAATGTGGACCCAGGACGAGCTATAGGACTGTGCAAGCATTAGGGGTGTTGATAGACTTGATCTACTCCATCTATGTTTTGATCATCGTTCTGAATCCCATCTAGACGTAGTATTTGACAAAAATGGGATTTTCTCTGCTTTTTGCTCAAAATGTTGCTTTTTTAAGAAACGTACTCACATTCAAGAGTTGATCAAAAAAGAACGCATTAAGCTAGAATAACTTTTTTTTTTTACTATACATGTTATCCAAATGAATCAGAACTGAATCGAATCAAGAGCTTGTGAATTTAATTCATTCATGAAATATGTTGCTGTGTTCACACCATGTCGTAATTAACATATTTACATATTTACTAATACTTATTATAATTACATATGATGCTCTATTTGGAGCTGTTCATGCCTTTGGAATCAGAATCATGAGTTTCTATGGCAACACTATAAATGCCAGAAAGAATCTGCAGTGGTCAGATGGTACAGCGATCACGTGGTACAAGTCAGAAAATTACGAGTTTACAAGTTGTAATTATGAGTCATATAAGAATATGAATGCTTTTTACAAGCCAGAATCTCGTAATTACAGTTATTTCGAAATAGCATGAACGCACATTGTGTCAATGCCCTAACATTTTTCCAAACAGTTAGTCAGCCCCAAACTCACGAAATTGGTTGAATCAAAGTTGCTGTATTAGTCAAGGAAAGGACGGCATTATATGAATAAATGCATACAATGCACATCATTTGTTAACTTCCAGCCAAAATATAAATCTAGCAAATATATATATTGTGAAATATACCATTAACATGATGGTATAAGATTCTGATTTAGAGCAGGACAGTCCCAGGTCACCATCCACTTTCATTGTATGAAAAAGAGCAGCACGAACATGCTAAACATCTCCCTTTGTGTTCCACTGAAGAAAATCATGTAGGTTTATAATTAAAATGTGCTTTCATTTGATAAGCAGCAGCAGCGCTGTATAGTGCATTATAAACTACACAAATATCAGAAGTTAAAACCCATATCATATAAACCCAAGTTTTATAGCACTGCATGCTTGACAAAATGTTTCTATTCAGTAGTTTATTGGAGTGACTCCTTTAGTAGAAAGGATGCTGTGTGTGTGTGTGTGTGTGTGTGTGTGTGTGTGTGTGTGTGTGTGTGTGTGTGTGTGTGTGTGTGTGTGTGTGTGTGTGTGTGTGTGTGTGTGTGTGAGATAAACTCCTGTGGGAGTGGTACTCTTGCGTATATTTAGTAATGTAGGCTTGCGTCAGGCCTGTCTAAAGTTCATTGCACTTGGCTGCTCCACATCAGGCTGTGTGCAGTGAGCCCTCTCATAGAAAATTCTTTGTCTTTCTCTCCCTCCTACTAACAAGTAAAAACAGGAGGAACAGAACTCCAATTTCAGCCTAGATCAGTCATAATGCTGAGGGGAAAGATCACACGTTTACAGAAAGGAAGACGTCCTGTGACAATTATGTCACATTGTATTTCCCTCTTTTAATAAAGGTGATCATGGTTTTTCTTGAGTTTTGATGAGTGCTTCTCATCATGGTTTTATGTCAGGAACTCAACACTAACTGTCTGTCTGTCTGTCTGTCTGTCTGTCTGTCTGTCTGTCTATCTATCTATCTATCTATCTATCTATCTATCTATCTATCTATATGTCTGTCTATCTGTCTGTCTGTCTGTCTGTCTGTCTGTCTGTCTGTCTGTCTAGCTGCCAACTTTAGAGATTGGGGGGATGAAAAAAATTATTGTGTCACAATAAGTGTATTGTGATTGTCAAAACATTTTAGTAACTAAACTGAATTTTATTAGGTTTAGTGGCAACATATTACAATGTTTACATGGTACAATTTCGTGTAAACTACGCTTTTTTTATTATTTCAATTCAATTCAATAACTCAACACTAACTGTCTGTCTGTCTGTCTGTCTGTATGTCTGTCTGTCTGTCTGTCTGTCTATCTGTATATCTGTCTGTCTGTCTATCTGTCTATCTATCTGTCTGTCTATCTATCTGTCTGTGGCTAAAATGAGTAATTATTTTCAGATAGTTATAATTTTTCAACAATTCCAGAATATGACCAATCTCATACCAACTTTTAATTTAAATAAATTTCCAGCAATCAACACATGCACATCCATGATAATAAATGACACATTTAGTCTTTATCACTGAACACACCTTTAGATGCATTTAGAGGCAATCAATTTCAGATGAAATCTGCAAATATTACAATGCATTTTAACTTTAATTACAATTATTTATGAAAATATATAATGCATTATAACTTACATTATGAACACATTTAAAATGCATTATACATAAAGTCTTTAAGTAAAGTGTTACAACTAAATATGTATTGATTTCCAAGCTAAATAAATTAGTTAATAAGTTAAAAACATTTAGTATGAATATTATGTAAGGACTGACCCAACACATTGTGATGTGCAACATAACAAAATACATCTTTTTTATGTTATCCTTTATTTAAAAAAATGTATGGTTTTCACCCCAAAACATTCCAATGTACAGTATATGTGGCCATAATTGACTCGTAAAAAACAAAAACAAATTATTTACACATTGAAAAACTGATCAAATCAAAAGAGTTCTGAACTTGTTAAATCTCCAAGTGTCTCTGACTATGAGACCACTAGTATTCAGATCACACGCAAGATGTCTTTGACGGCGTAATTCCACTGATGATGAAATAGCAGTAGAAAGAGGGATGCTATTAAGAGAGCTGCACTACCTCGCTTTGAAGTGAACGTTGACAATAATAATGTAAGGCCAACATCTCTGATGTAGTGCATGCTCTCTTACAGTGCATTTCCCTCCTAATACCAGCGAGATAAAACGGTGTCCAGCTCTTGCTAATTGTTTAAAAGGCAGTACTGTTATCTTTATGAGAGCAGAAACAAAAGAAAGTGGAGATAATTAAAAAAAGCGCTCATTTGTCACGAGGAGGATCAGATGGCTCTCTTTAAATTCCTCATTAATTAAAAGAGGCAGATGAAGTGTAATGTCACCCAGGGGACGGGGATTAGAGCGGCTTTAGGCCATGACGACTCCACCACAGTGACCTCAGCAGGACAGAGAGGCTGCTGGAGACTAAATGGCCTTTGCAGAGAAACAATACTGTTATGCATTTAATCTAGATGTGGAGGTATCTTGGTAAACTCTGTCTTGCGTAGCCAGACCTTCAGACTGACACCAGAAGGTCTGGAGTCCATGGAAGCTTTCATTGGCTAAGGACCACCCAAGAGACCGTCTGATGTAAACCAACCAATCACAGTTTGTTTTGTTCAGTGTCATTTTCAGGGGTGTGAAAATGTAAAGTCGATGTCTCTAACTGAACGGCATGTAAAAGAAATGTCTTTTAAAGAGTCTATGCAGTGAACTTCACGTACTTCACATACTTTTGAAAATCCAGCATTTAGTTGATCATGATAAGTGCGCGTTTTCACAGCTGTAAATATGACGGCTTTCTTTTTCCATGAGGGGATTTGGAATCACGACGGCTTTGTTTCCAAGCGGGTTAAAGAATGCAACACGTCTCCCGAAAATACTTCTAATTACCCAATAAACAAGATAAGGGCTTCTTTTAATAAATAAAAAAAGCCAAATGCCAGAGCTTAACGAGGGAATTTACTAAGATTGATTTGTGCCCGCTAATTTGCATAAGATGTCTGATTGATTTAATGTAATCTTTAATCTTTAAAATGAAATAAAAAAAATAAAAAAATCTAATTGACCATCATATTTACAACTGCTTATTTAATTCAAGTTTTAAAATGCAGATGAATGTAACATTAAAAAATAAATAAATAAATATACTGATCAATGAATTTTGAATGCAATTTGCGATAAAGATACCTGAACCAGCTCATGAATTACCCAGGAAATCCAGAGTTCTCGCGAGAGCACAAGTTGAATTTGCTCAGCGAGTTTACTCTGGCGTCGAGTAATGATGCTCGTTAAATATGCCCTTGTGTCCGAGCTGCACCAATCACATCTGGTTATCTGATATAGGCGGGCCAGAGGCGAGCTAAACAGATGACGTCGAAGTCATTAGTAAACATTGCAAGATAGCTATGGATGAACACCAGTTGTTTGAAACGGCTTTGGCCGCCCGCTACAATGAACGAGTAAGACTTGGCTTTTTATCTAAAAGAGGAACAGAAGACGCCACTCGAATTCCTTTGCAAGAAGGGGCGTTTTTGCTGTTTTGCCGACCGGATACTAAATTAGACTAGAGTCTAATCTGCCAGTTAGCTCCGCTGGTAGCAAAGCGCATGGGGCTTATTGTTGTGATTGGTCGTAGTGTTATCCTATTGCGTGCAGTGAGATTTTCAAATGCATGCTTGGTGCCGCCCCTCGAGCTGGCTGATTTTCATTAGTCGACGCCAGACCATTAATCTTTCAGATTTAGGTCTGGATTTCCAGGCTACTCATGAATTGCAAGTAGCGACAGATCTTTTATTCCATATTGAGACCTACATTAGAATGTGACGGATTATTGAAAAAGAAAAGTAGGGAGGAGACTTGGTACTATGCATCGATTGTTGATTGGATGTTGAGATGTGGGCGTGACACTCAAAAGTGGAGGCAGAGCTTTAAGCGGATTAAATGACTGGAGAAGTCCTGCATATGTCACTATAGAGGGAAGTCTGCTGTTTTCACCGGAAGATCCAGTAACATTTTACACATATGCACGAATTAATTGTTTAAAATAAGATCTACAGTATAACATGCATTTAAAAATAGTAAGCTTTCAATTCATGCCAACTTTAAAATGCCAAAAAGTATACTTGAATACTGTGTGTCTGTGTATATATATATATATACCCAGTTATAACTCTTCTCCAATACTGATAGAGAAACACGGCTTTTTTTAAATACAATTTATTTACCGCCTGCTTTCTGGTTATCTAAGATCATTTGTGCCAAGAAATGAACTATCCAACTGGTGCAACTTTGCCCTTCTTCTGTGCCCATGCAGCATGGGCGTCTACATCTTCCTAATCTCAGCTTCCGATGTCGTTCAGTAATGACTAATGCTGATCTACTGTTCTACATTTTCCGAGAAGCTTTTGTTTGAGGTCTGTAGGAGGAGAAGAAATCGAAAGTCGAGGGAGGATGGTGAGAAAAGTAATTGCAATGGTATGCGTGTCATATAATCTTAAATGGACAGCACTATCTCGTTTTGCCAAATAAATGATCCATACGGGAAGTCATGAGTGGAAAGAAGTAACTAGAAACAAGCAGTGGCTGATTTGTGTTAAAATAACTGCTAGTGTGAAGCTCTGGGAAAGGAATAAGTTATCTCTGAATAGAAAAAAAAAGAAAGAAAGCTGAAACTGATTCCAGCCTGCAGGAATACTGTTACATCAAGAGCTGACACTGCCAGTAAGGAATTATTACTGTTCGTTCTTAATTCAGGATGCAGAGCCAGGAAGAGACAGGGCCATATGTTCCAATCATCCGTAAAAAAAAAAAAAATTTAAAAAAAAGAATTTGCTTTGCATTCACCTACCTGTGTTGCATTTTTCTTCCGGATACTGTACACTCCCACAGTGGTTTTCGCTCCTGGTCCTTAGGATCCACAGAAATACATATTTTGTATGTCACTCTTATCTGACACACTCAGTTCAGTTCATGCAGCTCTTTCATATCAAACTGATGATCTGAATCAAGTATTTCCAGACAGAATGTGCAGTGCTATGAGTCCCCAGGACCAGGAGTGACAACCACAACACTAACAGAAAGCTCCTCCTGAAAAAAACTGCCCCAGTGCTGATACAAATGGATAGGGAAGGACGCTTCATTGAGTTTAGGCTGCCTTGTTCTGTGACACTTTCGCAACATTGCATTCACAGAACATGTGTTCTATTGTTCACAAACAGCAAGAGTAGAGAATTATGAGATGTGTTTAAATGTTTGTTTAACTTGACCAGTGGTTCTATACTAGTTTTTTGCCAAGACTCTCTACACTGAACTTTCGGTTGTACAAAAATATAATAAGCAAAATTGTTTATCATGCGTAAATTAAATTAAAACATAATTGGAATTAAATTATGAAATGCATTAATATTACTATGTACTGCATAAACTACCACTAGAGTGATTTTAAAGGGGTGGTTGAGTGTGATTTCACTTTTCTAACTTTAGTTAGTGTGTAATGTTGCTGTTTGAGCATAAACAACATCTGCAAAGTTACAACGCTCAAAGTTCAAAGCAAAGGGAGATATTTGCTTTTAAAGAAAAGGACTACAACAAACGGCTGGTTGGGACTACACGACATTCCTCTCGGGTTAGTGACATCACTAACCCTAGAATTTACATAAACCCCGCCCCCGGGAACACGCAGTCCATGTTGAGAAGAGGAAAAGTTGTTGTATAAGAGTACATTTGTGAGTCAGCTCAAACTTTAGCATCCATCTTTTCACATGCAATAGAAAGTCACTCTGTGTGCATCTCACAACAGTTCATATATGAGCAATTTATAGATTTATCATGACAGAATATCCTAATTGAAGATAGTTAACTCCACATCAGCAACATAAATGCATCAACTAACCATTCAGAGACGTCCTGTTGCATTCTACATTCTTGCATGTCACTTCTTCTTGAGTCTCTCCATCCTTATCTGACTCCGTTTAACATTAATGGCAGAACAGTTTCTGTCATTTTAGTGTGTCTGCGTGAGGTAATAGCAGCTGCTAACACACAAGATCTCTTGAAACCCCGCCCTCTGCAGCAGCTCATTTGCATTTAAAGGGCCAGGCACAAAACGGTGCGTTTTTGCAAACCCTCAAAAAGTGACAACTTTAACTTGCTATATAAAAATATCTGTGGGGTATTTTGCGCTAAAACTTCACACACACACTCTGGGGACATCATAGATATATTTTACATCTTGTGAAAAGGGCATTATACCACCCCTTTAATTGAGTTGAGTTGAGTTGAGTTGAGTACTTTTTATCAACTCAACTTTAAGGTTTAATGTTTGCCAAAGATTCTTATGCTCACAAAGGCTGCATTCATTTGATCAAATAAACAGTAATAAACACAATATTGTGACATGTTGCTTCAATTTTAAATAATGGTTTTCTATTTTAATTTTAAAATGTTATGTGATGTCAAAGCTGAATTTTCAGCATCATTACTCCAGTCTTCAGTCACATGATCCTCAGAAATCATTCTAGTATGCTGATTTGCTCCTCAAAAAAAAAAAAAAAAAAAAAAATCATATTATTATCAATGTTGCATAGGTGCAGCTGCTTAATATTTCTTTTGTGGAAACCGTGGAACTTTTTTTTCCCAGAGGTATTTGAAGAAAAGAAAGTTCAAAAGAACAGCATATATATATATATATATATATATATATATATATATATATATATTATTGTATATATTATTATTTAAATTTTTTTGTGTAACATTATGAATGTCTTTCCTATCACTTTTTTTATTTATTTATCATTTATTGCATCCTTGCTGGATAAAAGTATAATTTGTTAAAAACAAAATCATACTTTTGAACTATAGTGTAGGTCAAACAATGTGAATGATTCATATGAGCTGAATAGGAAACCATTTTTCATTGCATGAATAACAGCAGAAGTGTGATTTATCAGCTTAACACATGCAACAAACACTGGGCTAAATATAAAGCTTTTACCTAGTGGCAGATACATTTGAGTGCAGGAGAGTCTTACACCCAGCTTTTGATTTCAGCAACAAAAGACAAGGATTTCTTCTCACTTTGAAAATATATAAAAGCCTTTTCATCATGATATCCTAACTTTGCATGAGTTATTTTCTATAGTTGCATTTGGAGTTGTTTTTGTCCTGCTGTGCACGTCCCACCAGTTGAGAACCAGTGGTCTAGAAAGATGTTGTTTCGGTTGGGCAGTTAAATGACTCCAAGAACTGGCATCCCAAAGAGCTCAAGCAAGTCAACTAGAGTCCCAAAAAATAATCCATATACTGTAAAAACACAAGCCAAACAGCAACCACTTCCTGTCTGCTCAATATTTGTCTTTGTGTCCATTCGACCGGTGTGTGGAGATCCCCCGCCTAAACTCCCGTGACTGCAGGAGAGTTCGGTAGCTTGATGATGGGAACCCGCTGATAGTCAATCAGGAACAGGCGAGCCCTGATTATAATCACAGGCTACATGCTCGCTTAATATAGCGCTTCACACCTCTCCAGCTCATTAACATTTCCGTCAGTGATATTCGAGAGGATTCTGGAATGAGCGCAGACGAGAGAATTGATGCTTTAATTAGACGCATTCTGAGCCCTGTGTGGTCGCTTATAATTCCCAATGCTGGATTACAGGCACTGAGCCACACTTCCCAGATTAGCAAGAAGAGACAAGTTCAGGCAGGAGGTGTCATGACATGTGAACTTGTGAACGTAAAACACTGGCATAATCATTTTTACACTATATATTTATAGCATCTTTATGAATACACAACCTGAACACAAACATTGTGTCTAAGCATACATTTATCTGTTTTGTTTTTATAATTATGAAGTATTATATTATACTCCTACTTTTACATCTCCAAACAGTGTGTGTGTGTGTGTGTGTGTGTGTGTGTGTGTGTGTGTGTGTGTGTGTGTGTGTGTGTGTGTGTGTGTGTGTGTGTGTGTGTGTGTGTGTGTGTGTGTGTGTGTGTGTGTGTGTTACGGCGTTAAATAAGACAGGCCTATTTATGCTGTCCGTATTCATACACTATTTACTTCTGGACATCCTCAGATATATATTTTTTCCCTTTTAAAATTTCACACCTTTCATTCAGGGGAAAATCTATGCTATTTTCACTTGGAATTTAATGAGTTTAAATGGTAAAATATGTTAACGGAGCTAAAAGTACTAGAGTCTTGGTAGCTGATTGCATAATCAAATGATACCAAAGTACATAATAGCCAAAACTTTTAATAAATCAGCTCATATACTGTAGGGTTGGGAATGTGTAGAATGGTGCGTTTAGTGTGTTGTACAATATGCAGAGAATGCAAAGCATTCCAGGATCCTTTTCTTTTAATATTCATGTATTTATTTTTATTTTTTTGGTGGGCAGTGATTTACAGCGATTTTCATAAGCATATTTAAAAAAAAAAAAAAAACTTTGAGAAATTTGAAAATGTCCTCTTCCAAACTGAAGTCCTAAGGGTTTAACTGAGCAATGCTGCGTGAAATGAGAAAATTTAAATATTATACACAGGCAGATTCTATTTGAAGCCAGAAACATCTTTCAAAATGTATTTTTTTATTTTTTTATTTATTAAATTTTTACAGCAGCAGTATTAGATGTTAATAATAACACTACATTACTACTACTACTACTATTAGTAATAATGACTGAACATTACAAATTAAGAATTGTAAAAAAAATAAAATAGATGACATTTCCATAGAAACACATGTTAAAAATACAATAAGAACATTTTCTGAGAATAATTGTTTCCAAACAAAATGTGTGTGTGTTACTTTCACTTTTGTGGAACCTTTGCAATAAAGGTCGAACCAGAGGTTCAGCATCGGTAACGCTGTTCCAGACCATTTGGTGACGGTGGTCCATTTATTAATATTTGATATCTTGGGGAGTGAGAAGACAGGGCCTGTATAAAAAAGAGCTATTGAATCAGTATGAGAAAAGACCAGAACTTATATCACTGACACGACTGATATTCCACTTATTTCATCTTTAGCAAAGAATCCACTGTAGTACCTCACACCACAGAAACCTTGCACATACCAAACCATTGTCAATAACCAATTGCCAATTCAGCATGGCATTAAGAATGAGCATATTAGACCACATTCATTCATTTCACTTGAGTCAGTCTGCAGTATTCACGGCGGAAGGGCTTTTACTGTTGTCATAAAGGCTCTTGAGTACAGTACCGGCAAATCTTCGATCTCCTCCCTGGTTAAAGCCCCCTCCAGCGAGCACGGCCCACTCTGTGTTATCTGAGCTGCCAATATTGATATTTTTCTAATAGTCAAGGTAAGCTCTCCGCTCAAGACTCCTGCTGGAGAGTGGGGATTTGAATGACGTGTATTGATGCTTGCTAATGGAAGGGCCTATACAGCCTGCCACTGTAATGGGAGATACAGGATGATGTTATGTTATCAAACAATATACAATTCAATGAGAACCTGTTCATTACAGGAATGAAGGGAAGTGCACAGTGATTAGAAAACAACAGAACATACAATTCCCTTTGTTTGTGGAAGGGAAGACTGATGTACAGCTTCTAAAAGGTTGTTAGGTGGAAACTCGGGAAACAGGATTAGACCAATTTAGATTGTATCTTAATTAAAACGTTAAACCAAATTAATTCCCTGCTGTTGCTTTTAAACAGTTTTCGACTATTTCGAATTGCTTGTTTTTCTTTTGAAAAATGGGCGCTTTCAGTGCCTTATTTGATTACAATTGAAGGCAAAAAGGCAACACACCAACTATATTTTGGCGGGGACATGATTTTGGCTACATCAGTTATTGGCTGCATTATGAAAACATCCAGTCTTTAGTTTTTGCATTAAGCATTTCATAATGTGATGCTGTTTTAGCATTGATGTCTATGGAAGCTCGTTTCTGCCAATTTATTTTAAAAAAGTGAAAAAAATCTCACAAACCTTATTTCTCAAAATTACAAATTGACATCTCACAATTGCAACTTTGTTTCACGTCATTGAAACTTCATAGCTCAAAATATGACTTTAAATCTTGCAATGTGCCCTTATTTTCTCATAATTGTGAGCATTTCTTGTAAAATGCCTTTATTTAAAAATGTTAACTTTATTTCACAATTACTTATTTTTATATTTTACTCTGCTAAAGGCATAAGCAGGCTTCCATAAACAGCAGATCTATTAATAATACATAATTTTATATTTTTGTACGGGTCCATCAGTGTTATTTTTCAATTTTTTAGATAGTATTATAGGTTTTTATGAATTTTTTTATTACTTTTTGTTTTTATATTTTTATTTTTATTTTAATTCGAAAGTTTTAGTAATTTTGTTGTGTGTTTGTCAATTTTATGACTTTTTTTAATGTCTATTTGGTTTTTATTAATTTTTAGCTTGAGCTATTTTAGAACATGAAGTTAAACTGAAATTAAAGTGAGAAATGTTGAAATGTAGCAAAATATATATATAACATGCATTAAAATACACATTAACTGAAATAAAAAAAATAAAAAATTTGCTTATATATATATATATATATATATATATATATATATATATATATATATATATATATATATATATATATAATTTTTTTTTTTTTTTTTTTTTTTTGTTAAATGTAATAACCCTTATGTCCATCAAGTTCCAGATAAAAGGATGGGGGGGGGGAAATCAGAAAATAACCAAACAAGTAATTTAAAATATGCATGCATTTATTTTATATACCATTTAAAACCTTTTTGGGTTGAATTTCCAGTCCCAAATAATTGGGATATATACAGTACAAGTAACTAAAATAAAATTGACTAAAACAGACAACACCTTTTAAAGTTCAGGACACAATCATATGTTATTGTTGCTGTTTTTTTCACACTGTTTATGACCCTGATCCACATTGTCAGCTGCTCAAAGACACATCACACATTAACAGGAGCTGGTACCACATGGAACGTGTCCTGTGCCACCGGACGTGGTGGTCGTGTAACTTATCATCTTGACTTATGTGGAGCACGGGTGTGGCTGCCCAGTCCCTGCTCATTATCACCATTAACAACAAGCTGTCATCCCGCGTCCTGGGATGCTGCTGACACAGTTTGCGTTTAGGAACTCTCTGTCGTATGCATTATGCATTTGCTCCCGAGCCCCAAGGTGTGTGGCATATCACACTGTCTCTTGATTAAGGACACTGGCTGCCATTTGTCATCTGCTTAAATGTACATATAACTAGTACAAATAGGGTAATGATTTTGGAGCAGAATCACAGATTCGCTTTAAGATTCATCATGGCCAAATGTTTACTAATTGATTGAAGCTTTAAATGTCCAGCACTGACCTGCACATGACTTGCCGTAGATCACCAGATTTACACTTTCTAATGGTGCATTCAAGTCATGTTGGAAAGATCATATTTACGAGTTGGGCCGTCGCGAGCTGGGCAAAATAGCGGGGCGATTTAATTAAACTTAACTTAACCTATGTAGTTGCCTTATATTACTCAGTACTGTCTTAGGTAAGAATGCTGTAAGTACACGCCAAGAGCACATAACGTAAAATAAAGTGCAACCAATCTTATTAAAGCCCAAATGTTTATTTAGTCAATATCCAAGGCATTTTTAAATAGAACTTGGCACCCTATTTAAACTTTGCCTACACTGTTGTATACATTCACTGCATCTAGATAGTCAGCTTGGAGTTTTGATTAAAAAAAAAATCAAATGGGGCGTCCCCATTGCATCAACATCTGACACACTGTCAAGTTCCATTGAAAGCAATTAATTATTTTAGCATTCATATTGTACTTGGATTTGCAAGTGGAATTATATCTCTTTAAATGACCTTTTTTTTTTTTTTTTTTTTTTTTTTTTTTACAGTGTCCTTATGTTTGTGTGCTTTTTTCAGCATTTGACTGAGCACTTAATTGAATGAGACAAACATAAAAAAAATAAAAAAAATAAAAATCTAAGCCCTAAACCTGAGGGTTGTTCCATAAAACAAGATTAGAATACAAGCCAGGCTTATTTTGGTTAGTCAGACTTATTGTCGGTGGATTCTGTTTCATAAAGCAAACTTAAAATACAGTAGTTCAAACTCAGTTACCCTGGCAACTTATGCTGGGAAACTAGCCTGGTCCAGGGCAGGCTAACTGTCAGGCTAAGCCTCAGCTGTTACACCAACCCGGTATCACGACAAGACGTGAAATAATCACGTTGGTCCCCTTTGGAAAACGTGTAGATGTCACAGTTTAACGCCCTCAAACGTGAATCTTACACGTCCTCAAACGTGAATCATACACGTTTGCCATTGAAGATATCTGTACAATTTCCTTACCATTTTATAGATTATAAATGTAAGATCCCTTCTACTCCCACACCTAAACATACCCATTTTATGAACAATATTAAAATGATAAAACGTATGGACAGATATGTGTATGAAAATTGCATTTTTATGAACAATATGGCATTAAAAGATAGTTTGAGCCACGAATCCTACCCCTAAACCTAACCATAACCATTTCTTAAAACTACCTAGGCAACAATTATAAAGAAAAACAACAGACAGACGAGTATCACAATAATTTATTTATCGTTCCTAATAACCATAATATACTAACCTTACAACACAACATCGATTCACAAAATACATCAATTTTATTAGCTTGATGTAATCCAAACCTTCAGAATCCATATATTATTTGCAAGAAAAAGATCCAAACTCAGCCCTTTATCCAGTAATCGTCATCTTGACCGTAAACGTCAAACCCCGCGCTTGTTATGAATTCAAATTCAAAAATTGCGCCCTCAAGGTTACTATGGTTACGGCAATATCAAACGCTCATTGGCTCTCGCCTCGCCTGCTTCGTCACAGATTACGTCATGCACATTCACATTTGAAATGAAGCGCGCAGCCCTCAGAGCGAACCGAACTACCGAACCGAAGACGGATTAACATTTTCATGGATTTGAATTAATAACTTAAATTCTGCTCTGTTACCTCATACAAAACCACTGCCAGAGAGGACTGCGACACATCGTCACGTGAACAACTTTTGGTACCGATTTTGACATTTTCTCAATAAATACATTATTGTGGATTATACTTGTCTGTCTGTTGTTTTTCTTTATAAATGTAGCCTACGTAACTTAGTTTTAAGAAATGGTTATGATTAGATTGGGGTAGGATTAGCAAACGTCCCGGGATAATGGTACGTGTAAGATTCACGTTTGAGGGTACGTGTAAGATTCACGTTTGAGGGTAACGTTACATGTGTATGATTCACGTTTGAGGACGTGTAAGATTCACGTTTGAGGGTACGTGTAAGATTCACGTTTGAGGGTAACGTTACATGTGTATGATTCACGTTTGAGGACGTGTAAGATTCACGTTTGAGGGTACGTGTAAGATTCACGTTTGAGGGCGTTAAACTGTGACATCTACACGTTTTCCAAAGGGGACCAACGTGATTATTTCACGTCTTGTCGTGATACCGGGTTGCTTACACAGATCCTCTAACACTGACCGACAAGAACACAATGATATTACCACTGACACTCTCTCATACCATTATTGGACTTTGTTAACCACTATTGGTCCAAAAATAAATACACAGTATACAGAAAATCAACTTATATAAGGCTACAATGATAAATTAGACAATATAGACATATATATATATATATATGTAGGTTTTCTTTTTTTACTGGCTGAATGTTTTGTGCCCAAGATTTAATTAGATTGTTTTAAAGATTTATGAATACATTTCTCTCTGGTTTTGTTTGGCAGCTGTAGTACATGTTTATGATTATTAGAAGAACATTAGAACACAATCTAAAAAAAAATCACTTTTTAAAGCAGAAGTTAAAATCACACAATGAAAAATAAATAATTACAAAAGCACAGTATATCAATTTTAACTGGTAAGATGAATCTGAGCTTAGTAATTGACAGTATATTAGCCTACATTTGATTTACCCCATTACAATAGTCCCTTTACAGTTATTGTTATCATAAAAATACACTTGTAGGTTTAAATAAGGCAAATCTAATGTCCAAATAACAAATATTTTAGCATATATTTATATTTATACATTATGTACTTTATGTGTCTTTCAATTCAAACACATTTAACACAATTATACAAATGGACAGACATCATATTTTCCCCCAATAAATATTCCTTATTTTTCCATCTATTTTTTTTCTTTTGTGATAATACCCACCAACACATAGCCTAAAAAACACATAATTAGAACAATAACCACACTTTTACATATGATTTAAGGGGAAAAAGACAACAAAAAAACAATAAAAAAATAGAAATTTAACATTCACATATTTATATCAAACTCTTATAATGACACATAATTCCTAATAGTTATTCAAGTAATATTATTTAAATATAAAATATTCAATATTAAATAAGTCAATAAATAAAATAACAAATAACTAGAATTAAAAGGGAGGGAGGGTTATATAAAAATGTAGTTAATGTAGGCTAATATTCTTTGATTTTAGAGCTGCACATATCTTTTCAAAATGTATACATTTGCTCTTAATTTCATGTTATCCTCTCCATAATGTACTTTAGAAACTAAATCTAACCACTCATTTAAAACTGGGGATTCTTGCTTTCTACAACAAAAAAAATATTGCATTAAAAGCTGTAATTCTCAGCATTCTAAATAAGTATACGTCATCTTTATTAAGTAGCATAGGTCCTATACCCAAAACTATATTTTGTATCTTTATATATTTAGTTTCTTAAAAACATCTTCCCTGAATTAGCAAACGCACAAATGCAAAAAACAGCACAAAATATACGCTGTTTGATGGTGGATCGATTTGATCCACGATCGACCTCTAGGGCTGCTTCAGAAACGCGCGCACACACAATTATCTAGACTAGATAAACCTGGATCAAATTAGTAAGATTGTGTGAACTTCAATTACCTTTTATGGAACCACTTTAGCCCCAACTTATTTGTTAGGCTCATTCAAGTCCGGTTTTGGAGTTTAATCCCCGCTTTTCTAAGCGTCTTTTATGGAACAACCCTCAGGAAACTTTAGGAGTTTAATAACATACACAATATTCTGTGCATTGTCTGACTGTCTGCACACTGCTGATTCTGAAAATAGTGATCTGAAATTATCGTGGTTTCACTAATTAAACATAACAGACATGGTTTATTTTGTACAATAATTCATATTTTGAGCAAAAAACTTGATCAAACAGCCTAATTACCTCTTGGCTTACATTTATGCATATATATCAAGGATATTTTCACCATGTTACTTCAGAGTGTGAAGTAAAAACAATGATTTCCTGTTTTTATGCTGTTTAGTTTACTCACATTATTTATTTCCAAAATTCATAAAAAGCTTCTAAAAGAGAATTGTTTATAACTTTTTTTTTTTTTTTTTTTTTGAAAGAATGGAAGTTATTACTAACATTGTTGTAAATAATTACATGTTGATGCCTTTTCCTTGTCATTTTTTATTTACATTTTTTTCTGGCCTGTCTTGTCTGTCAAATTCTATAAATACACCACTGAATACTTGTTTTCTCATTCTATCCAGCATTTAATTGGAAAAAACATTGGGCCTTGCATGGAAGATAAGTGGACGATATTTGGTCCATTATCGCGGAAGAAAATTACTGTTCAATTTAAATGCATATATCTGCCAAAAGTTTATTTACAATAGTTATGGTCTAAAAGCCCACTTTTAATGTAATGTTTCATGTAAACATTCAACTGAAGCCTCAGGAGTCAAGGCTTTCAAACTCATATGGAAAGCACTCATGTTGTGTGAGAATACATGTATGGTCTCCAACTTTTAATCGTTCAGACACAAGCAACATAGATGCCAGCCTGTCTCATTGCTATGTTATGTGTCCAAAATTACAAAGCTTCTGGAACAAAATTGTCCTTTTTTTTTTTATTTTTTTTTTTAGATTCATTGGACATACGTTTTGAACCAGATCTTATATTAATTATATTTGGAGTTTCTGAAGAATTTTGGAGACTTACACTGGTACAACAACAGTTTGTTTCATATGGGTTAATCTCTGCTTCTTTTGTTTTGGAAGAAAAAGGAAGTTCCAACTCTTAAAATATGGCTGACAGAGTTGACTGGTACACTACATTTAGAAAGAATTAGGTATACCTTAAAAGACAAGTTCCCTTTCGAGGGAACTCGTGCTCTGTCGAAGACAACACTTTGGGGAACGCCTCCAGTGTGATAGCGTCTGAGGCACGTGTGGAACTAGTCCAATCTCGATTGGTGTTGCATCATGACTTCACAAGTGACTGTGTACACGGAAGCTACAAACGGACAACGGCACACAACAGTGTTAGCTTCTGGTCTTCAGCGAGTGTTCGGTGTGACTTCTCAGTCTTATTTGGTGTTGTTTGTCTTACTGTGAAAAAGCATTCCTTATCTAAAAGAGTGAAAGTATGGCGAGTGAGAGGCAATATAGGCAGTGTGCGTCTCCCTGTTCCCGATATATCACGGAGGGAGACACACACACTCACTTTGTGTTATGTGCCTCGGAGCGGATGCATGCACGGACAACGCTCGAGGGTGCTGTCTGTGTGAAGTGTGAGCTGCTGCTGCTCAGAGTGCTCTGCTCGTGCCTTGCCTTGTTCGATGAGACAGGCCAGGCTCGCACTCCCCGTGGTTTGGGGCGTTTACAATCATGGGGATCGCAAATGGAGCTGGCTGATGAGTTTGAGACGGTCTCGGCCCTTTCTCAGCTCTCAGCAGCCAGCTCCGTTGTTTCCATTCAGGGATCGGAAGCCCGCTCTGCGGATTCTTCCGCCCAAGATGAGAACCCGATGCTAGAATTATCTGGCTCTGAGGAGGCAGATGCTCTTAGCATCGAGGCAGGAGATTTAGAGGACTTGCCACCTCATTCCCCTGCTTTTGAGGAGTTGCTGGAGGTTGTGACTAGAGCAGTGGCCAAATTAAATATTGATTGGCCAACAGAAAAGCAGGATGCGAAAAAGAAATGTAAACTTGATGAGCACTTCCTGCAGGCTTGGTCACAGCCTTCACTTCAGAGTCTGCTTTTCTGTCCCGATCTTAACACAGAGGTGTCGCAATTGTGGAAAAGGCCGTTCTCATCGAGATTATCGAGCCCGACTGGTCATAATTATTCCTCCAACTTGGGCTCAAAAAAGAATGGCTATGGGTTTATGCAGAAGGTTGAAGAGACTCTAGCATCATATCTCTCACCCGATGCTGCGTCATCCCTTAAGACTCCGACACTGCCCACCAAACCCTTTCACACAACATCTGAGTTGGTGGGCAAGGCATATATGGCGGCGGTCGGTCGGGCCGGTGCATGCCTACACACGATGGACATTATGAAGGCATACCAGGCCGACCTATTAATGGACAATAGCGGGAAGGTTGCGCTTGATGATAAAGAGCTTCGTCAGGTGGCTTTCAGGGCTTTCCTCCTCGATGCCCCGCTTTTGCCTTCTGGCGATGCCGTAAATACATATGACGAGAGATTTCAGGAGGAGAAGCGACAGTCAGCCACATTTAAACAGTTTATTCCCCGCCGTCATTCTAGATCTCGTGGGGATTAGATTAGATTAGATTAGATTAGATTCAACTTTATTGTCATTACACAAGTACAGGTACAAGGCAACGAAATGCAATTATGCTGCCTGGGAGCAACCCCACCCATCAGCCGCCAGCTCCTCACACCTGCAGCAGCAGCAGAAGAAGAGTGTTGCCTCTTGAGTCCCCTCACACCAGGACAGACACTAGTCAGTGTGGCACAGTGGGTATTTCGTTCCTCAAAGTGTATTCCAAACTGGACTAGTTACACTCGTGCTTCAGACGCTATCACGCTGAAGGCGTTTCCCAAAGTGTCGTCTTCGACGCAGCGTCTCGTTCCCTCCTCAGGCAACAAGGGTTACAGTCGTAACCTGCACTGTAAAAAAAAATTACATCCCCAAGTCAAACATTTCTAGTGACTGATAACATCTACATTTTTCAATTAGTCTGACGTATTATTTCTCATTGAGCCAATGTTAACAGACTATTGCAACAAGAATTTCACTTGGGCCAATTTAAAAATGTAGATGTTACCAGTCACTAGAAAATTTTGACTTGGAGAGGTTAGAAATTTTTACAGTGTGAGACGATTTTTTTATTTGAAAAAGTTCGGTCCCCTTTTAGTTCTTTTCTGCAAGCTTGTGATTAATATGTTTATCATGCCATTATTGCCTGCTTTTACCACTGGATAGCACTTTAGGGTAGAGTTTTTGGGTGGGGGGTGGATGTTTTTTGTTTGGCAAGTTGTTTTTTTCCGAATTAATTTATAAAAAATGTCAGTCCAATTATGACTACCTTTGTCAAATTGTTGTTCATGCAAATTAGGTTTTATTTGTTTGCATTTATAAAAAAAAATAAAAAAAAAGTGTAGTTATAAATGATCTTCTATTGAAATTCCAAATAAAAACATTTAAACAGACACAAGCAATGTTTTGTTAAAAATGGAAAATCAGACCTCAATAAACGCTCATGCACATATCTCATAAATTAGAGCATCAACCTGTTATTTTAACAGCAAGCCTACAGTCATGACCAATGTCATAGTTCATTAAAACAAAGCCAGCAATTAAGAACAGTGTGATTATTACCTAAAAGCTTTGAAACAATGCCAAAGCACCTGTTAATTGCCACCTCTGCAGCTGTGGGCAATAATCACAAAGCTAATTATTAGGAAAAACACAGTAGATGAGATGGCGGATATGAAGATAATCATTACATTTATGTCTATTGTTAGTGCTACAGGAACCCTATACTTCACAATCAATTGTATTTGAATTTCACAAACCAAGATTGTGCACATGTATAAACTTGTATTACTTTGAGTGACTCAGTACATTTTTAAAAAATAAAATAATAGCAAAATATTTTTCATCAAATTTATCATTCATTTCATTTTCAGCCCTTTCCCTTATTCACCAGCTCCATTATGATATCACCCATTTGTCATAATCCAATCAAATCCCAATGGATTAAATCAGGTCTTGTCCCACATTTTTTCTTCACTGAATATAAGAATATTCACTCAAAAATATGTCAGATTACAGAAGTAAAATGGGTTGTGAACTACATTCAAAGTTGATTCTATTGGTGTTTTACCCCCATAAAAACATGACCTGCTTTCTTATAATAATTCTTATAATAATTCTGTAAATCTTAATGTTTTAGTTGACGTTTTTAAAAATCAAGATAAAATGAAAAAAGCTTCACTGTTTGTTCAGTTTTTGCATAGTGACTCAGGTCAGCAGTGGGGGGGAAATTGAATAGTTTTTTTTATTTTTCTCCCCCTCCATTTTGAGAACAGAAATGCTTTCAGATTGGATGTCAGGTTAACTTTCACACAGGCTGATCAAAGAGATTAACGCTCACACGTCTGTCAAAATGAGATTAGATTTCCCTCCGCTCTGTGCAAAATCTGCCAGGAACTGGATAAGGGATGCAATCTTCATAGGTTCATCCACACTGTTTGGCAAGTCTCAATTCCGATATCAGAGATACGGGAGCCGGGAGAGTGATATTACTTGTTAGTCAAGGACAGACGCTTTCCCTTAGGATATTATCTACTGCACACTTCAGATCTGAAGAGGATGTTACATCTCTAAAAATCAAATGTATGGCACTGACATCACACTACTCAGCTCAGAAAAATGCTTGTGACTGAATCATACTAGTGGGAATCGTGACTTTGTGTTCATTAAAAAAAGGAGGAGATTAAATATACTGAAACCCACAAATTCCTGGATGTAAACACAGATTTCATTAGACTCCAACATCAAACAAATCTTTTGTGGATGTAAAAAAAAAATAAAAAAATAAATGCAGCATCATATAGCTTCTCACACAGTCCTAATTAGTGGTGCTTGCTTACATATAAACATCACTATTATCATTGCTCATTCTTAGGGATATGAATAAACCCTTAACTTTCAGTATTAAACACTGTTTGTACTATATGAATGTTACCTCAAATTATAAGGCTTGTCTGGAAGATATGGGTTATTACCTTTCTAAATGGCTGGATGTCTGAATAAAATAAAATAAAATAAAAAACAAACAAAAAAACGTAGAATATAAAGTTAGACAGTGGTCGAGATTTGTGGTCCCACACACTCTATATCTAAACTGGATGGAATCATATGCTGTGCTCGAAATCGCCCCCTATACCCTCATTCCCTATACCCTACATTACTCCACTAATACAGTCCACTTGAAGGAATGAATGAGTGAGTGAATTCGGACACTGAGTGCTCCGAAAGGGCTGCCACTTTTGCATAGTTTGTGCTTGCGGTTTAATAATTAATAGAAACGTAGCAAACCGGCAGCTCCAGTAGTAATGAAAAATATTTATCCTGAACTCTGCTATGGAAACTAGCACATATAAACAGTAATTAAACAATTTAATAATCAGTTAAAGGAATGTATACCTGTATGATATTACGCTGGACCAGCGCGTTTTGGAAAATGGATGGATGATGGATTCAGCTGTGGCGTCATCTCATGACATGACGCTGGAATTCATTCAGCGCGACTCTCACAGTGCATTATGGGTATTCTCTAGCCGTTGAGCGTACATCAGCTGTACACTCGTTACGCATCAATATGATGTTAAGTGGCAGATCAGTGGGCTTGCTGCAGCTGAATATCTAAGTAAGAGACGTCCAAGTATATCATTTTGTGTTGTTAACCACTGTACATATCCTTACAAGTACAATTTTGGCTGTATTATTTGTGTCCCTTTCAAAAATTGCTCTTGAGAAATGTTATGTTTATTGCCCCCCCAACTGTTAGATTAAATTTACACTCATGTCTGTAGGAAAGAAATCAGGGCCTCCAGCAGCCCAAAATGTAAATCCAGGCTCATTGGAAAAACATATGTGCCGTCATTGGTGCAAAATTATATTACGTTGCTTCTTGCACGATTTGCTTTCAAAGTGAAATGTCTAGTGAGTGGTGCTTAAAGCTCATTCATTTTTTTCCGAAACCGATGAACGTGAATCTGGAAATGTTTTTATTACGTTGGCAGATTCGAAAATGAAATCCTTTAAGTGGAGTTAAAAGGTTTATGCTCTATCCAGTTATGAAAATAACGTACCACCTTAAACCCTACCTTAAACCTAAGCAATAACAAAAGCAAACGTGAGATAAAAACACATTTGCTGAAGCAACCATGCCATTTTAGCTTGCATTTTACAAGTCTTTGAGCTCTTTTTTATTTTTTATTTTTTTTATTTTTTTATTTCACTGGAATTGTACCTGATTGCTTGTAAGTGCAATTCTGTAGCAGGTGAGCTACCAAGCAAGGTTACCATAGCCGCTTTTCCACTGTCGGGCCAAACCATTCTCGTCGCTAAAACATTTAATTCCGTGACGCTATAAATGTATCAGTCATTGCCTTGGTAATGCAAGAGTTTACAGACGGTTTGAGATGTAAATAGCGACATGGAGGATGATCAGTTATTTCTTTACTTTTCATTATTATCTTGTGTTTACTCAGCTTAAATAGCACCAATCTTGAGTAGCAACGTCACTGCATGAATTCTACCAGCACAATTCAGCAAGTTTAATCAACTGTGATGAGAATTCCGGGCCGTGAACGGTTTGTAATCGTGCAGTGCTGACCAAGCACAAGTGGAAATTTATCTGGAACTGTTTCTTACCATTCGTAGAAACGTTTGGCCTGAAGGTGGAAAGGCGGTTTATATCTCAATAGCCATACGGAGCTGATTATGTGATGAAAATGTCAAAATGTCATTGTTTACAAATCATATACTATGGTAAAAGTTTTTTTTTTTTTTTTTTGATAATATAATATTGTGAATTTCAGCTGAAAACTGCAGTGAACTGTATGTATAGGTACGTTTTTGGAGTTTTGCAGACAGTGGGTGACAGCAGTACAGACTCAGCCCAGCTGCAAATCAGGCTTAAAATCAGCATCAAGTAATCCAGCCATTAAAAACCATAGCAACACCCTGGCAACCACCCACAAAACCAGTCACATTTACAATCTAGTCTATCAACAATCTCTTTATAAACTGTAAACCTCAGCTTCTGACAAGGCTTAAACATAATCAAATCATATGCATCATCACTGGTGTAACTGTGTATCAGATATACCCTAGTGAAAAATAAATATACTAAAATAAATTTATTTTATGCTAAGTATACTACAAAACATTTGCATATGTATGTACTTAATGTAAATACCCTGCAATTGTACTTTTGGTATACTAAATTGGTATACTTAAAGTCTGCTAAATTGTAACAACTATGTTTGTACTTGATATACTTAAGTATCTCTTTAGTTGGACATCAGCACTATTTCTGGATAACTAAAGTATATTTGATTGTGCTAAAGTGGAACTATTTCAAGTATACTTTAGGTACACTTTAAATATCTTTCATTTAAAGACTGATATTATAGTGATCCTAATGGTGACATTAAAACCCATTTTAAGCTTAATATTAATAAATGTGCATTGTGCAATAAAGAAGTGCTTTACAAAGTTTAATTCTAATATTTATATCATTAAGTCTCAAGCGATATGTCAGTGTTAATGGATATGTAGTATACTTAGCATAAAATAAATGTATTTTAAATAAAAGTTTTTTCACTTGGGTAGTGGTGCTATAAGGGTTGTATTTCAGGTGTCAGTGCTGCTTTTGTGTGAATCTTACATGAATTACCATGTCAAAGGGTAAATCCAGCAGTAACTTGCAGCATGCTTAATCCCACAAAGCCTTTATGTTACGCCGCCAGATGTTAGCTGCTTTCAACCGGCTCTTAGTTAAAACCCCCTTCAAACGTCTAGCGGTAGAAACACGGCTTAGAGGAACAACTCTGAATACTTCCAATTATTTCCAGCCACAGCATCAAAGTGTAAAGCAAACACCTGTGTGGAAAGGGTCTGTGGTATTTCCCCTCTAACTGTCAAGTTGCTGTTTGAGAATGCTATAGGCATTGACTGAAGCGCTCGATATTCTATTGGGATCTCTCATTCTGAGAACGCACAGGACAAGATGACAATGGGTGGGCTGTATGGAAACGTTTTCAGAGCAATACTTTGACCAAGCATGGCATGTTCAATCACTTCAATACATTTTACTACCCTTATTGGCTCTGAAAGCAGACACTCTGTCTTCACATGAAGCTGAATTCAATGATCGTCTGCATTCAAAAATCACTTACGTCCCTACTATAGTAGGTGAAAAACAGTATGTGAAAAGAACAGTATGTTAAAATTCACAGTTTTCATAAAACAGTAAGTTAAAAGAACCCAGATTACTTACTGCCAACAAGATTTTGAAGTGTGCACCTCATGGACACTTTACTATCCCAGGAGACCATGGGAGAGGATTTGTAAATAGCAGTGAAGCAACGCAACTGATGCTGATAGATCACATGACAATGACAACTGGGCCATGCAATATGCCAAAATATTAAAGACCCTAACCACACATATTTATATACATAAAAAGCTGTTCCACTAATTTGAATGGATTAGTGACAATCCAAGAGTGTATACAATCCAACAGCACTGGGCCTTTCCATTATTTGTATCATTCCACTTTTCTATGTTTGTGAAGCTCTCGACCAGTATGTGAGCAGTGCAGAGTGAAAGTTTTCTCTCGCTTCTGGATCATTCGGAGCAGGGTGAAAGCCATGTCACATTGACATTGGGAACACACTGGAATTTAGAAAGCACAACTCAACCTACCTGTCTGGAAATCTGTCAGAGGTTTTCTACTAGGATTTTTTTTAATCTTAGGGGGACTACGAACATGAGCTGATGTGCCTCAGTGGAATATGTCTTGCCTTAAGAGACTAGATCACAAGAGATCACAAGTTTAAATATTGCTGAGCATTTTTAACTAATTAGCATCTGTAAAAGTGTCATATTTGGCTGCATTGTATTAAGTGATATCAATGGAAGAGAGAGCATTTGGATAAGAGAAAGAAAAATCTCTTGAAAATTGCTGCCCTATATGTGTCAACTATGAGTGAACCCTCCACTGCCTAGAGAAAGAAAGGTGATATATATATACAGTATATATATATTTTATTTACATTTATTGTTTGGTAGAGTAAGAATCAGGATAGGTTTATCTTATTTTTTTTTTAAGCAAATGGGATAGTGCAGGTCCGCAGTCATGAGATCTCCTGATATTACCAGACTTTCACACAATGGCATTAAAACCAACATTTTGAATGATCAAGGTCCTGTGACTGTGGTGGCAAACATGCTTTGGTTTAGTGTTATAATCCAGCCAATTTTTAGCTGAAACTTAACTATTGCATAAAAGCCTGATATTTAGTACAACACAACTGCAAATGTGACAATTGTTCAAATATAACCACAATGAATATAAGCAGTGAGTGACATAAAGTCTTATAATTAGAACTTGAATGTCTTTGACCAAATTTTGTTGGCTAACATGAAATTATTCTCCACAGTTTCTGAATCAAATTATAGGCTTTTAAGCTCTCTAAAATGATTTGTGCTAAATAAACAGAGGAAGAAAATACAGGAAGTCATGAAGCTCAGATTACACTCAATACAGCTAATCAATCCCCTCGGTAGGGTTGCACCAGCTGTTCGTAAGTTCGTACATAAATTGGAACATAAAGTCAATACTAGAGGATTAGTAACTACTACTGTAGCTAGTTTGTAACTAACTCTCTAATTAGTTTGGTCACACCATTTGTTCTTAAGGCTGAACGTAGTTGTAACATCTCTGTAAAGGTTGCTCACAGTTGCATAATATAACGTTTACTGTACTGTCAATTATCAAATAGCAGCCTTCAAAATTACAGACCTTCTGGTCTTCCAATCCTAGTCCCTCCACGAAATATCTACAGGCCGTTGACCACAGTGTGCTAGCAAAGCTATCTAGGTCAAGTTTTGTCAAATTGGCCTGCTGTTCTGTGTCACAACTCTGATTGAACTAGTTAAAAATACACCTACTCCACCATTATGATATTACACCAAACATAGTCATTTTGGAGCTGATGTCTCCGAGAACTGATGATGTTATGTCCAGCAATCAATGCAGTGAGTAATTTCTTTTGATCACTTATTCCATTTACAGCTGTTCTCCAGATCCATATAATGGAAACCTTTAAACCTTTTTAAACTCGGGTATCAAATACCACAATCTTAATTCCACAAGCCTAAAATGACACATGCATCACACTCCACAGCATACAATACAATTCAGCTCCAACCTGAAAGAGACATACTTCCTGTAGGTTCTTCACACTAGCCAAGCGAGTGGGTATGTTTATTTCACTGATGCTAAACAACACATTCCTTAATATAATCTCTTCAATCCCCCCCTTTATGACTATGAAACAGCCTAACTGCATTTTGTTTGAAACAATAGGGCATTGTGTTTGTATGCTATGTGGCCATTTCAAAGAAGCTAATTGGAACAAGGTCATCCATAACACCTGGAGAAACCTATCCTTTAGCATTCCCATTTGTCTAAATGGCAGTTCCTCAGCTGGTGCAAGACCCCCCATAAGTACGCAATCTGGTTGCTGCCATGTTTGATTCATGAACATGAACAATCAGAAATGTTGTAACGTCTCAGATCACTCTGGCTGCATCCGAAATCACATACTTCCCTTCTAAATAGTAGTTGAAAATCAGTGTGTGAAAAGAGTAGTATGTCAAGATTCTGAAGTGCGGATCTGATGTATACTTTATTATCCTGTGTGTTAGGTCACATAACAATAAAAACATGATGGATATAGATTATATAATAAGATTATATTCATACTTGTGCTGTTGCATATGTCTTTGTGTTTCTTATTCACCTCCCACTGGTCATTTAAGGTGCTGCACTGTTTATGCAGTTTTTATTCAGTGAACGCAATCAAGATGAGTGTGCAGTTGACTTTCGTCAATTGATTTAATCGTTTAAGCCTTGGACATATATGTCCGTAAGTGATATATATATATCAATCACCAGAAAAGTCACTAAAGTTATGAAAACTGCTTTCTGGAGTTTAGTCAAGTTGTACGCTACCTTTGCTCAGGCTATGCAATTGGATAGAACAGAAAAACACAACTACACACATTCAGTATGAATGTAAATGCCACACACTTTTTTTAACGATCACAAAGTTAGCAAGTCAGACAAAGCCTCTGTATTTGTTTGCTTAGCATGCACAGTTGGTAGATCCCTTAACTACACTGTTCACGAGCAAAATACATCTCTCGAAAGTGCTCTGCCTGTGTATTCTGACAAATATTTTTCCGCTTGCAACATTTATATCACCAGCTAAGCAAATGCTATTGAGATTAATGTAGGAATGCTAACATACAATATAGCTTTCTCCATGTATTATACCTAACTTTGTGCTTTGCTAATTTTTCTTTTTTTATGGTTTTGTCTTTTCTATGCATAACCTCTTTGTTGTCACTTAACATTGCTGTATGGCTAGCACTTTGTTTTCTGAAATGCAGTGTTTTCAAAACTGCTTCATTTCTGTTAATGTTGTACTATGGGTTAATGGTGTTGGTTTGTCAGCTTTTGTTTCCTCCGCTAATGCTGTCATGTTTAGCACCCCAGGGCCACCATAATATGCAAATGTGCAATTCATTTGAACATATTTTGCCCAGCCATCAAAGTAAGCCACTAGAACAAGCCTTGCATTTTATTATACAGTACTGTCTGATTGATGATCCTCGATAAAAAGTGAAAAGTTGTCTTCCAGACACTCTGTGGAGATGTGAGTGGCTTGCACTTGTCTTTAGGGTAATGGGCAATTTCTTTTCTACAGTGCGTTAGCTCCTGCTCCTCTGCAGTCTATTAATCCGTCTGCTGTGAATGCAATAAAAGTGGGGTTGTACAATGCAAATAAATCGGGAAGGGAAGCGTCCCACTGCAGTACCAATGTCAGTAATGAAAGCAATAGTTCTCATAAAAATGGAACTTCTGTCAGTGTTTTAATGTCATTATTATTTTAGGCCCTTTTCACATTTCCCAGGTTCTCAAGAGCTGAAGTCATAGTTGGGTAAACTATAGTGGTGAATGGAAACTACAACAAATATAATTGTGTGAAAAAATAAATAAGTAAAAAATACATGATAGCATTTCTATAATTCTACAAAAGAGGAAAAACGTACATCAAGAGATTGATTACAGTGGTCAGAACAGAGAAAGATGTCAAAATTGCCATCAATCCATCACCCACACATGTCCAGGTAAAATGAAAGGTTACACTTTATTTTAAGGTATCATTGTTACAGTGTAATTATATATTTAAGTACTGAGTAATATTAAAGCAACTACATGTACTTTACTATAGGGTTAGGGTAGGATTAGGATTTGGTTGAGGGCTAGTTGCATGTAATTATGCATAATTTACTGTAAGTACATGTAACATGTAACAAGGACACTGTAAAATAAAGTGTTACCAAATTAAATAATAAGTAAAAAAAAAAAAAATCAATAAATAGATAAATAAGAATAATAAACGGTATACAGATTTGGAACGACATAATGGACATAATTACAATTTTGGAATGATCTGCCCCTAAGATATAAAGTTAACGAATTCTGTAACTGCATTTGTCCAGCTGTGTGTCGCTGTCACTCTCTCTCTTAACTTTTTTTCCCTCTATTGAAGGAAATTTCCGTCATTTGTGAGAAAATGCTTCCCTGCCACGGGTGGAAATTTCCATCCTTCCGTGTTTTCATTGTTATATGCTAGGGGGGCGCTATTACGCAACTTCTGAAAGAGTACTGAATCTCCTAATCAAAACAGGCGAAGAAGAAGCAGAAACAAACAATATCATATGTAAGCAGATGCATATGTAATATAACGCAACCATCAATATTAAACAGCAAATAAATCAAAACGGTCTAATGTTACTGAATGAAATGTTGACCCAGGACGAGCTGTAGGACTGTGCAAGCATTAGGGGTGTTGATGGATTGCAAAAATGCAATTTTCTTAGCTTTCTGCTCAAAATGTTGCTTTCTTTATGAAACTTTATGAAACGCATTCAAGTGTTGGTAAAAAAAGAAATGCCTGAAGCTAGATTAAACAGTTTGGTTTCACTTTATTTTGATGTTCCCTTCAACACATTATGTTGACTATAAGTAACATTGCACCTACATGTCCACTAATTCTCATTACAGTATAAATAGAGTATTAGTAGACTGGTAGGGTTAGGGTTAGAATAAGTTGAAATGTAAGTCGCAAAGTTACTTATAGTCTGTTGGAGGATCATCACAAGAAAGAGTTAGCAGACATTAAAGGCACACTATGCAGCTTTCCGTTTTTGTCAAACAGCGACCCCTAGAGTCGCTGTGGAGTACTTGTTTTTAACATTACTGTCGTAAATACCACTCGCGCAGAGCCGTCTCTGCACTCACGGCCTGATTCCTTCCGCCCTCTATACCGGTACCTGTTCAGTAGGATGGAAGCTGTAATGAGTGGAAATAAGGTGTGGCCCCTGTTGAACTGTCGGCAGTCTGTATTGTATGTGCACCTTTGAACACCCCATGTATGCGGGTTATTTCAGTTTGATGCTCATTCTTATCCTACTTTTGTTTATCAAGTAAAGCTGTGGATGGTAGAACGAGTGACAGACTGGGGAATTCGAACATGTTCGATTGGGGAATAAAGTGCAAGTTGTGAGATGCCAATCGTCTCCGTGAGTCTGTCTGGCCTCTGTAATAACTTAATCTGTGAGCTAATCCTATTTCTCCTCCTGACACAACGCATTACAAAGCGTCGGACATCGAACAGGCACAGATAACCTCTGAAGATGTGTCACAGTGTTGGGTTTGTGTTCCCCGGGTGTCCAGTAGATGTCCTCCTTCCCCGGTGTCACTTACATCATGAACTACGTTTCCCATCATCCTGTCTGGCTATCACGATCATTGCACTCAGGTGTTCCCCGTCATCATTGCACTCAGCTGTTTCCCCTCACCTTGTTAGTGTCTGTGGATATATATGCTGTTTGTGTCAGTGTTTGTCACGGAGTCCTTGTATGTATCACACCATTTCCTTAGTTGGTTCTTGTCTGTGTCTTGTTCTTTTTGGATTGCTTCTTTAGATTTTGACCTCTGCATGGACTGGATATTGATGTAATGGATTTCCCTTAATAAACACATATTGCATTTGGATCTAAATTACCTCTGTTCTTGTGTGGATCGTGACAGAAGGACTCCGTCACCAAGGATCCAGCGGTATGTTTTCCGGTGTTTCTTCCCCAGCCACCGAGCGGGAGAGAAGGATTTGTTTTGAGGGAACCCGCCTTGTCATTTTTCGCGGGACCCGTGGAGGCCGCAGTAGAAGAGGTGGGCGAGAGGAGTCCCGACACCACTCTCCACTCTGGCCTCTCTTCGACCCTGGGTTGGTGATGTCCAGCCCACGGCCCCATTCGCCACGGGTTCCGTCCAGCACAGAGCCTGTTCCGGTGGTCCCGAGTCCGGTGGTCCCGAGTCCGGTGGTCCCGAGTCCGGTGGTCCCAGTTCCGGTGGTCCCGGTTCCGGTGATCTCGAGTTCGGTGGTCCGGAGGCGGAGGAGGAGGAAGACCTCCAACCTCCCCAAAGAACGGGAGACCGTTCACGTCGCGTCTGCCGAGCCTGTGTCTTCGGACAAGATGGCCGCTGACACGTTATTGGATTATTTTTCTATGCTATCCAATATCCTAGAGATTCCCAGGAGTGTTCACGTCACGTCTGCCGATCCAGAGACCGTTCACGTCACGTCTGCCGATCCAGAGACCGTTCACGTCACGTCTGCCGAGCCTTTTCACGTCACATCTGCCGAGCCTGTGTCTTCGGACAAGATGGCCGCCGCCGAGCCTGTGTCTTCGGACAGGATGATCACCGCCGAGCCGGCGTCGGTTCCTGAGCCGGTGGTGTCTGTTCCTGAGCCGGTGGTGTCTGTTCCTGAGCCGGTGGTGTCTGTTCCTGAGCCGGTGGTGTCAGTTCCTGAGCCTGAGCCGGTGGTGTCAGTTCCTGAGCCTGAGCCGGTGGTGTCTGTTCCTGAGCCGGTGTTGTCAGTTCCTGAGCCTGAGCCGGTGGTGTCTGTTCCTGAGCCGGTTTTGTCTGTTCCAGTTCCTGAGCCGGTGGTGTCTGTTCCAGTTCCTGAGCCTGAGCCGGTCGTGTCTGTTCCTGAGCCGGTCGTGTCTGTTCCTGAACCGGTGCCTGTGTCTGTTCCTGAGCCGGTGCCTGTGGTGTCTGTTCCTGAGCCTGAGCCGGTGGTGTCTGTTCCTGAGCCGGTGGTGTCAGTTCCTGAGCCTGAGCCGGTGGTGTCTGTTCCAGTTCCTGAGCCTGAGCCGGTGGTGTCTGTTCCAGTTCCTGAGCCTGAGCCGGTGGTGTCTGTTTCTGAGCCGGTCGTGTCTGTTCCTGAACCGGTGCCTGTGTCTGTTCCTGAGCCGGTGCCTGTGGTGTCTGTTCCTGAACCCGAGCCGGTGGTGTCAGTTCCAGTTCCTGAGCCGGTGGGGTCTGTTCCAGTTCCTGAGCCGGTGGGGTCTGTTCCTGTTCCTGAGCCGGTATCTATTCCTGTGCCGTGGCCGCCCGAGGAGTCGTCTTCACCCTGGCCGCCCGTGGGGTTGTCTCCGCCCTGGCCGCCCGATGAACTGGCCGCTCCGCACTGGCCGCCCGAGGGAAAGTCTCCGCCCTGGCCGCCCGAGGGAGAGTCTCCGCCCTGGCCGCCCGAGGGAAAGTCTCCGCCCTGGCCGCCCGAGGGAGAGTCTCCGCCCTGGCCGCCCGAGGGAGAGTCTCCGCCCTGGCCGCCCGAGGGAAAGTCTCCGCCCTGGCCGCCCGAGGGAAAGTCTCCGCCCTGGCCGCCCGAGGGAGAGTCTCCGCCCTGGCCGCCCGAGGGAAAGTCTCCGCCCTGGCCGCCCGAGGGAAAGTCTCCGCCCTGGCCGCCCGATGGACTGTCTTCTGCTTCGCCCTGGCCGCCCGAGGGACTGTCTTCTGCTTCGCCCTGGCCGCCCGAGGGACTGTCTTCTGCTTCGCCCTGGCCGCCGGCTAGACCGTCACCCCCTGTTCCGGTTTCCCTTCATGGACCTGGTCCCCCATCCCTCCCCCTGATTCTCCACCGTTCTACCTCCCGCCTGGACTCTTGTTTTGTTGTATTTGTCGTCTTGGAGCGTCTGGTAGCCGCTCCGTAGAGGGGGGGTTATGTCACAGTGTTGGGTTTGTGTTCCCCGGGTGTCCAGTAGATGTCCTCCTTCCCCGGTGTCACTTACATCATGAACTACGTTTCCCATCATCCTGTCTGGCTATCACGATCATTGCACTCAGGTGTTCCCCGTCATCATTGCACTCAGCTGTTTCCCCTCACCTTGTTAGTGTCTGTGGATATATATGCTGTTTGTGTCAGTGTTTGTCACGGAGTCCTTGTATGTATCACACCATTTCCTTAGTTGGTTCTTGTCTGTGTCTTGTTCTTTTTGGATTGCTTCTTTGGATTTTGATCTCTGCATGGACTGGATATTGATGTAATGGATTTCCCTTAATAAACACATATTGCATTTGGATCTAAATTACCTCTGTTCTTGTGTGGATCGTGACAAGATGTCTACTAGTCCATCAACAAGAACGATATTTATTCGAGTCTGACTAAATAACGTAAAGCAATTCGTTACATCGCGAGACCTGATATCACGCGATACTTCCTGGCGCTGAGGCCGCTGGCCCGCCGGCTCAAAGTTGCAAGGGTGGTTTTTCCGCTCACAGGCGCTCGGGGGGTGCGAGACGACCACCATTCAACCCAAAAAGTCATATAACTATTCCAATGACTCCGAAGCTGTTCGGTTAAGGTAAAAAAGTTACTTAGTTCACCTTTAAGCAGAGAGTCTACTAATACTCTAGACTGCTAGTTGACATGTAGTTGTAAAGTTACTAATAGTATAGAGTGTTCAAAACGGACCATCAAAATAAAGTGTTAGCAAAAGTTTTTTTGTTGCTTGTTTGTTTGTTTAAAAGCAGAGGATCTGTTCAATATTTTGACATTGCACGTTCAGATATTCATACAACAAAATATTCTGGGGGGCCATGAAACTTTTGTTGAAAATGATCAAAAACGCTGGCGGTGGTCAGCAACTTTGTTCAAAAAATGCTGGTGGGGAAAGTGTTAACATACATTTATTTGTTCTCTTACACACTCACACACATACTCTGCTCACATCAGTCAGTTTTATGCAAAAAGTCAGCTGTCTTTTGTCAGTCACATTCATGGTCGTCTCTAATGGGCTGCTCGACCTCAGCGTAGTGACGGCTGAAGGTAATATGGCTTGTCCATCATCATCCTCCCCACTTACTGTGTTCCTGTCCTGCTGGCTCCATCAGTGCAGGGTTTAATAGCAGGCCACATGGGGCTCTGCCAGGATAAACAAAGCCTTTTCCTCTCAGCCAGACTCCTTCAACAAGTCGCCCACATCCCACGCTCGCCTCTCATTCCTCTGCGCAAACTTGCTCTCTCTGCTTTGTCACTTTTCACCCCCTCCGCTTGCTTGATTGTGCTGATGACCTCAATCAAAAGACAATTACCTAGGCGAGGGAAGGAGACAATTATCTCCCATCAATGCGAGATTGACCACACCTGAATGGAGATGGCCACCTTTTATTCCGGCGCGGAGGCAAAAGAACAAGCAAACTCTGAGAGAGAGAGAGACCGGGTGATGAGGGGGAGGCGAGCGTGAAATTCGTACCTTCAATGCTATCTGTCCTTAAACTAAGGTGGAATATTAAAAAGCGGTGGCAGAGATTGCCTTTTCGGCATGTGGGTGCAAATGAGGAAAGCTGGGCGAGGTGCTGGCTTCAGAAATGAAATGGAGCTTTTATCAAACAGACACAAAAAGGAAATTGATGAAAAATCGAGCAAAACGATCACAACCTTACCGATAAGGTCAGCTTAGACGAGAACAATTTTATTTTATTTTTTATTTTATTTTTGGTCTTTCTCTTTCAATTTCTAACTTGAATCCCCATTTACATTATGTTTTAATACATTTCACATTGTATTAATTTAATTAGATTGATGTTATTCATTTGTTATGAATACTTTTTTTCCCCATTTATTATAGCTATTTTTTATTAAATTGTTATCTTAACTTTGTCTGTCTTAACACACACACACACACACTCATATATATATATATATATATATATATATATATATATATATATATACACACACACACACAATCAATTACAAAAGAATAAAAAAAGAATAATAATAAAAAAATATATATTTTAGAGTCCTAAAAAGCATATTCAACCAAGAGCCTGGTTCCATTGTCTCAAAGTCAATTAGTGTTTTATTTTTATTTTTGTTAAATGCCTTAAGTAAGATGTTTTAGATATTTTTAAGGTTTATACATCAGTAACACCCCCACCTGTGATTTTTTTAGAAGCTTTTGAAAGTGTCTTGAAAAAAGGGGTTGCTACTAAGTGGCTAAATGGGACGGCTGTCTGGGACATTATCAGCCGAACAGGTAAGATAATCTACTCACTAGCCCACTTTCACAGACTCATTTATTTTTATAATCGTGCACTTGCAAAATATTCAAACTATTCAAACTTTCCTACTTGTAGTTTTTAAATAAATACAGAAAGAGCTTCACCAGAAGCTTAATATTGGTGACGTTGAAGACGTTATTTTTGGAATTGTAAAAAATCATACAATTTTTGTTCACATGTAAAGATTATCTTAATAAAACATGTAAGAATTCCAAACATTTGTTGGTCAGATAACTTATATTCTGCAATAATCCATAAGCCAATTGGAAAAATGTTGTCAAGGAAACCCAGGTGATGCTAACTACCTTGCTGTCATCCATGCCTCATTCTAATGACACTCACAATTGCTAAATTCAGAACCACATGCCAGCATACTACCCTTGCTTCAGTATTTCTGCCATATAATGATATAAAATATTAAGTAGTGTGCTAGTACACGCCAAAGTCCCTTTCGGCCAAGTCATTTCACTTGGCGGCCATCTTTTAAACGTCTCTTTGGCAGCTATTTCAGTCATGCAAGTGCAGCTCCGATCTCTTTGAATGGAGAAACATCAAAATATCCAAAGCGGTTCACTAAGCTTATGATTACATTTCATATTTAAAATCACCAATGAAATCTGACAACTGTTTTTTAAATTTTATTTCTAAACGCTCAAATCATTACAAAAAATATATATATAATTTTTCAGGCTGAACCAGCCAATGCGCATGCACAGTCCTAATTACGCATCTCAGAAAACTGACTGTTTCTATAGCAAACAGAGCTTCTCACGGCAGCTGCAGTGACACAATGACTTTATCAATTGCCGATTGGCTTATTCCACCATATTGCGCATTGTACTTTCCTCCATTCATAGTAATATGAGTGCACCGTCTATGTATATCTAAAGTCTTTGGTACACGCTTCCAAATTAAACACCTGTCTTCCACACCTGGTGATAGACTCGCCCTAAACTCACGCCATTGGCTGAGACAGCATTGCTGCGCTGGGCTAGTCAGGATTCTCAAAAAAAAAAAAAAAGGATATATTAATAGCTGCATATTCACAGTAATAAACCTTAGAATGTTACCTATGAAACTCTGCTTTAAGGCTGGTATGAGCAAGAACCAAGACAAGTGTGAGAAAGACATTTAAAGGAGGGTAAAAGGAGAAGGCAGATGGGAAATTTAAGGGTACACATAACACACAGATCTGACAATGACATCTATAAATAGTGAAGAAGATGGGAAACGTTGCCCTGTGTATCCCTGAATGATGTCTGCCATGTGACATGTATTCACAGAAATCTAGCAGTAGTTTCTATCTGCAGATCATAATGTTGCTGTTAAGAAATACAGCATACTATTAATGCAGTCATGCTGTGTGGCAGGGTATGTTTATGAAATGTAATTTGGTAAAAACTTTGGTAAGGTTTAATGAGTTATTCAGTCAAATTAAAGTTAATGAAATGTGCAAACACTCTGTATTATACACCTTCACTTTTATTCTCTAACTGCCTTCAAATAAGATGCAAAACTTTCACAGATGCTTTTTTCCCCCTCAGAGTTGAATGGATATATTTGCCTCAAAGTTCACAATGACATAAGTGACTTTCCTCCTTACTCCCTTAAAAATCCAGCACATCACTCTCTGTGCCCACACCAGTCGCCATAAACGAAAATGTACAAAGACTTTTAGTATAATAATGATTTTTCATTGGTAAAAATAATAAGTCGCAACGGCACATAACTGTAAATTTAGACAAACCTCAATAAGCACCTCGAAATCCCATCTCTTACTGGATAAGATCTATGGATAAAGAAGATTAAAGCATTTTGGAGAGGATCGATACAGGCTCCATTGCCAGGAGTGATAGAATGGCACAGTAATTTCCCGCATAAGGGGGTAATGGAAAAACAGGGTAGGTGTGGGGGGGAAGGATAGATATCAGCCACTCTGGGTGTGATGTAGTTATGATCACTGCAGGAAGGAGTGATGTTGGTGGAGGATGGAGCACTGCCTTCATTTGGATCCCATTCCTGGTGTGTTTCCTGTGTCCATTACAGTCTATGGAGTTGTGACATGATCAACTGATCATGATAAAGTGATAATGACAGCCATTTGCATCTTAATTTTAAATATTTTTCAGATATCTGCTTAAATAATTATAATAGTCTTTATTCTATATGGGTGAATATCTAAACCTGTCAAAAACATGTCCATTTCACCATAAATTAAAAGTGTAAAAAAGTAAATTATAAATGATTATTATTTTTTTTTAATAATAATAAAAAATATAATACAAATTACATTTTGAACAAAGAAAATTAAGTCTATTTCATAATTTTTTTCCAGTGTGACAAATTTGTTTTTGCATATAAATACATTAAGTACATTTGTAAAACAATTAGTGAATTTATGTTAAAAAATAAGATAATCAATTTTATTTTCAATTTATCTTGAAAACTGTCAAGATTGTTCTCATTACATCAGTGAGAATGAGAACATTTTACAGTAACGATTATTTAATACTCATGAAAATAGTCACAATTCCCAAAATCTTGTTCCTAAAACAAGCTTCATTTTCCTTCCTTCCTTCCTTCCTTCCTTCCTTCCTTCCTTCCTTCCTTCCTTCCTTCCTTCCTTCCTTCCTTCCTTCCTTCCTTCCTTCCTTCCTTCCTTCCTTCCTTCCTTCCTTCCTTCCTTCCTTCCTTCCTTCCTTCCTTCCTTCCTTCCTTCCTTCCTTCCTCCTGTCATATAATGAATGACCCAAATATATACTGTACGCCATGTTCACACTGCAGCTAAATACGGTTGCCACTCCTCTTGTGAGTGGTTTATTTTATTATTATTATAAATTATTATTATAAATTTTATAAATTATTATATAATATAGGAGTGACAACTGCATTCTACAACTGAATTTACTCATGAAAAATTGCAATATATCAAAAGAAAGAATGGAGCCTCTTCTTATATATATATATATATATATATATATATATATATATATACCCATATAACCATTTTATTCTAGTTTCAAGCATTTTTTTTATTTATTTTTTTTAGCAAAACTTAAAAGTGGGTAAGTTTCATAAATAAAATAAACACTTTGAACAAAAAGCTGAGAAAGTAAAGTTTTTTTCATGCATAAGCAATGCTTTTATCGCTGATTTTTGCTTCTTTGTTGCCTGTGTTTTGATCCGGAGAATCTGTACTCTTTTAGAAGTTGCGTAATAGCACCCCTCTACCATATTACAGTGAAAAAGAGAAAGTCGGACAATTCCATTGACATATAAAAGACAGAGACGCGTTGTCTCATAAATGATGGGAAATTCCATCAATGGCAGTTAAAGAGTGAACCTTAATCTTAATTTGGTTAAAAATGGGGTTAAACTATTGGCATCATTCATCTACAGGAGTGAGAAACTGCTATGGTTTCACTATGTCAGGAAGAAATCACTACTTATAAATACATTGGCACATCTTGAGGGGATTCACTCCTGCAAATAAAAGAGGTTGACTCTCAAAACTCTGCAGTGCATGTGTAAATAACTATACAAACTTGTTTTGCAACAAACACTACATCTCTTTCCCTGTAGACCTCCCTCATAACCCAAATACAGTATGAACTCAACTGTTATGACTAATGCCGCCCACTGTAAGCATACAATGACATAACACAGGAGATAAAAAGCAATCCTTGGGGCCACACATGTATCATTTGGCCCAAAGTGGCTTGATATCTTATCTTTAAACACACTGCTTCCCGTTATGGAACACCTAGTAAAATTCCCTAATGAGGAGCTTGGTTGCAAACATCTGGCATTAAAATCCCAAGTGAAAAAAGTAGACTCTTTTTCTTGACGCATTTTTATGAAATCGCTGTGGATGCTTTTGGAGTCGAGTAACTCCTTGAGGTAGAGGAGCTACTGTGTCCAATGACAAACACCATTAAACTAGCTTTCACAAGATAACTTTACAATTTCAAAACTATATAATACATTATAGCTAAATTGCAGTACATACAGGGGTGTGTGTATGTGCACGTGTGTGTGTGTGTTTGTGTTTTAACTTTCCCACTGCTTCCAACTGTGTAGTTGTTGTGGTTTAATTACTGAAAAGCAATCTGCAAAGTTATACTGTAACGTATGTATAGTATGTATAGCCTACATTCATACACTTATACTTGTTTATATGGCCTTCGATTCACACATTGTTTAGAGGGGAAATATTGGGCAAGATGTGGAGTAACTAAGGTTTCTTTTTTCAATAACATACAGGAAAAAAGATTAGGCTTTTTATCCAATTAAAGAAAAAAATATGAAATCAAAGACATCAATTGTTGTAATTTGCTTCAGCACTAATTAATATTAATAACTGGAATAAGCAATCCCTCTGCCACGTAATTTAGTTAACTGGCCTAACCGAGGGTTTGTGGTTGCCAGACACCATTGTAATTTGTCTCATTAATATATATTCCACTTCAAAAGTGCCTTATCGAACGCAATTCAGAGTTAGATCTGTTTCGCAAAATCTTTCAAGTAGAAACTTCCAATATCGCAAAACCATTCAAGGAAAATAAGTCAAAAGTAATTTATACAGCACATGCATTAAGTAATCAGGGCTTCATTTACCTTAAATGTTTCAATGGCGGTTCAGTGTGGTGGCAGTAAACCAGAGAAATGTCTTTGCTGTCAACCAGCAGCCAAAAATAGACACAATTAAGTAGAAGCAGACGAAGGATGACTGGAGAATTTCCTTCCCCTTTGATGACAACCTAATGACTTCTACTTATCATCAGAGGAAGGAGCGGGAGATCGCAGTGTCACACTTGCTAGAACCAGCGACATGCGGCCTAGGTGTCACACCAGCAGATTCATTAGTGTTAAGCATCATTATCGGGGATGACGTTTGTCTGCGGGCTTTTGGCCATTCATCACAGTTCTTAATGTCATCATCATCATCATTACAGCAATTATATTCCATAACCATTGCAATTACCATCTATAGCCAAGCTATCAATATAAGGCACACTGGAAACGTCGTGGCTGATCCGGTAAAAAGCCTGTGCCTTCAAAATAAGGCTGACTTTGTGACCCGCACATATTGATGTTTTTATTTTCAAACCTTCCAAAGCCATTTCGAGGCGCTGAACATAGGTGGGTCCTGAAAATAGAAGTGTGTGAGGTGAATTCAGAGAGAATCGTCCAGGATTGAACCGCTCTGGTCTCTCGAGAGAAGCTGTGCGAGTGTGCGGCTGAGGAAAATGGCTGGATTCAGACGGAATGAAAGGGAAACATGCTTTGGTCTTCTGTTGAATGTGCCAGCTCACTTACACCCAGTGGAGAACTCTGGGAAATGGGTGTATGCAAACATTCACCTGAAAATAGCAGAACAACAACTACCCTTTATCTCCAGGGTGCACATTGCTTCTTAATAGCATTTCATTGATTTCACATGTGGTTACAGTCCAAGCTGTTGAAAAAAAATTACATAGTGCAATGGCAAATGTTTAGTTTTATTTGGTTGCAATATTGTGAAATGCACTTCTTGGTTAAAATGTGTCTTAAGTCAATAGAAAACGTGATATGTGTCAAAATATCCAATCTGTGCATCGCAATCTACCAGTTGGCGTCTGGTTTATGACGTGCTTTTTTTGGGTGGTAAATAATGGCGCAAACACCAGTAAATTGACGAGCGCAACCCTTAGTAATTTACTTTGCAAGATTCATTTAAATGCTCTACTCCCATAAATGTTGTGTCTGAAAGGGAAACTCCTACAAATGTATTGTATCCTACAATAAGGTCAGCCGCAAATATAACCCTGTCCACGCCTTTTCAGCGCTAATTTTTCACGGCGTGTCTTTAGTAAATCCTGACTGTAGTTTTTTTAACGGCAAAAGAGGGTTAGTAAATCTGGCCCTATATAATTAAATAAATAAATTGATTATCTTCCTTATATGGTATTGTGATATTAAAGTTTCTTCTTGGATAATTTTACTATACAGATCTGACACTGAATCGCATTCGACAAGGCACTTTTGAAGTGGAATATTAAATGAGCCAAACTGCAATGTTGCCTGGCAACCATAAACAACCCACAGTTAGACCAGTTAACAAAATTACTTGGCAGAGGAATTGTTGATTCCAGTTATTAATATTAATTAGTGCTGAAGTTAATTAAGCAACTGATTACTTTGATTTAGTTATTTTGTTTGATTTAGAAAGAAAAGCCTAATCTTTTTGTTGCAGGCAAAATCCATTAGGCTAATTTTAATAGGAATCCATGCGATCTAAAATTTAGCTTGAAAGCAAAAGATTTCCCTACACAGATTTTGCAACAGGTTCAAGTTGGTCTAGATGCATTGACCAACAAAAAGCGGCTTGGTTTGAAATTGACTTATCGCTTTCAACTAAAAATGGCACAGTAATTTTGGCAATTCATTTACACAACAATCGCGTTCTGGGGGCCTGAAAACGTTTTTGAAAATGATACCGTTATTGTCTCTTTGTAAACTACAAAAACATGAATTTGTGAAAACAGTGACGTCGTGCACATGCGTATATGTGTTCAGTCTGTAGGCGCGTAGTATTTCTTTACAAAGTGACATTGCCAACTACTGACCTGAAATGCATAATACAGCGTGTTTAGTTTCCGCGGATCCACGTGAATGGGGATTATTTTACAACGTTGTCATCTGTATGCGAAAAATGAAAAACTTTTTTCAGTGTTTACTACATTGTTTACATGTAAACATACCCTGAGATTTGCGTCATACATCGCTACATTATTGACAATGGATTTAACGGATCTTTTGTCACCCTATAATCCATCGCGCTCTTTAAGATCACTAAATTCAAGGCTTTTGGTCATACCTAGGATATCCAGAACCACCAAAGGAGGGAGAGCATTCTCACATTTGGCTCCAAAACTCTGGAATAGTCTTCCTGATACTGTTCGTTGCTCAGACTCGCTCTCCCAGTTTAAAACTAGATTAAAGTCGCATCTCTTCAGCCAGGCATTCATATAATCCTACAGTTCAAACTACAATCCGGCCTCTAGCTCATAAATGCCAGAGGAGAACTGGCCCCCGACTGAGCCTGGGTTCTCCCAAGGATTTTTTTCTCCATTAGGTCACCTGATGGAGTTTTAGGACACCATTAGGTCACTTGATGAAGTTTTTCGGTTCCTTGCCACTGTTGCCTTTGGCTTGCTCAGTTGGGGATATTTTGGGGATATTTAATTTAATTTTATCAATCAATAAATTCCTCTTGAAACAAACTTTGTTGTATTATTTTAATTTAATACTGTGAAGCTGCTTTGATACAATCTGTATTGTGAAAAGCGCTATACAAATAAACTTGACTTGACTTGACTTGACAATGGACAATGGCCTTTATTTGCCTGTAAAATGTTTCTGAAAAGTTGTTAATGTGAATACACCTTAACAGACTTGCCATTGTCTATACTTCATTATTATTTGTAACATGGCAGACTCATGGAGAGTGGAAGGATCCATTTTAGGATCCAGATTTATTGAAGCAACATGGTAAATAACAGGTTTGTAAGCAAGGTAACAAGAGTCAAACACCAATAAAGCAATCCAAATAAGCAACCAAATATTATAGTATATGAGAGAACAAAGAAGATAATAAGACACACATTCAGGAACAAATAACTTAAATAGTAAAAACATGTGACAGGAACTGAGGAGAAAGTTCAATATTCTGTAGAGGGTGCCCTCTGGCTGTTAGGAGGGGGAATATTAATCAAACAATAATACTGACAAGAAAAAGTGAATACTAGCCACTGCTCTTCATTTATTCCTTACTGGCTATTTAGTTATGTAATAACTAAACAATAATATAACTATATAATAAATAATCAATAGTAATAAATATTAGCCTAATAAATAATAATTACTTGACATAATGTTTACTTAATTGAGAAATACTTCAAATTGTAACTTAATATGACCATTGTAATTGATATAGTCATATGAATTATTTAATTTATTAGGTTTAAAGGGTTTGTTCATCTAAAAATAAATTCAGATCATTTACTCACCCTCATACCGTTCCAACCCAAAAAGACTTTCATTTATCTTCGGAACACAAATTAAGATATTTTTAGTCCAAAATTTTCAGAAGAGACTCAACCGCTTTATATGGTGAATTTAGGCTTTTATTCACCTATAAACATTGATAAATCTGTTCATCATATAAAGAGATCGTGTCTCTTCAGAAATGCTTCACTAATCCCCTCAATATGGATTAGTTTTACAATCTCTTTATGAACTTTTTGAAGCGTCAGAGTGGTAGTTGCATAGACTTGTCAATGGAGGGACAGAAAGCTCTCAGTTGTTTTTTAATTTGTGTTCCGTATATGATCGAAAGTCTTACGGGTTTGAAACAACATGAGGGTGAGTAAATGGTGACATTTTTTGGGTGAACTAACCCTTTAATATCATTTCATTATTTATAATATTTTATTTATGAACTTCATTCATAAATCATTACAGCCTTTTGCTGTGGTATGGTGGAATGGTTTATAGGTGCAGTGAAGCTGGCGCATTTTCTCCGGTGCATTGAGCCGTGGCATTCATGCGGGTGATGTGAGTTTAAATCAATTTTGCAATATTTCCAGATTCCATTCCTTCCTCTTCTCTCCACTATCCTATCAATAAAAATGGCCAAAAAGGCCATAAATAAATAAACACAGTTGCTGTTTTTATTAGATCACATACACAACTCGCATAAAAAAACTTCTGAATGTGTGTAATTTCATTCATGTTTTAATCAAATAAGTGATCGATGCACTTTGCATCAAACTGGAATTAACTACAACTGACCCAATAACTATTTGGACACTTAAAGGGTTAGTTCACCCAAAAATGAAAATTCTGTCAGTAATTACTCACCCTCATGTTGTTCCAACCGCGTAAGACGGAACACAAATTAAGATATGTTTGATGAAATCTGAGTGCTGGATCACTTCTCCATAGGCTGCTAGGTGGGCGTCTGTGTTATACGTCATCACGCATCACACACATGACCAGCGTCGGCCAATAGTGAGCCTACGTGGTGACGTATAACACAGACGCGCTGCGCAAAAACACTACGAGGCCCAGAGAGAAGGAAATTAATAGTGGAATAAAGTCGTTATTTTTGTTTGTTTTTGCGCACAAAAAGTATTCTCGTCGCTTGATATACTTAAGATTGAGCCACTGTAGTCACTTGGACTATATTAACGATCTCTTTAATAACTTTTCTGGGCCAGCAAGTTTGGGCCACCTAGCAGCCTATGGAGAAGTGATCCAGCACTCAGATTTCATCAAACATATCTTAATTTGTGTTCCGAAGATGAACGAAGGTCTTACGCGGTTGGAACAACATGAGGGTGAGTAATTACTGACAGAACTTTCATTTTTGGGTGAACTAACCCTTTAAGTCACACTTGTATGTGTAAATGTCATTGCATTAAATCAAAGTATGAAAGCACATGGTTTGACAATCCAATGATACATGCGTTGTGTCTTAATTCATTTCTGAAAACACTGTATCTCGAGGTTAACAATGGAGCAGGATGATGTTAAGAGTATGATGTTTTTAGTGAATAAATGCTTCTATTCCATCCAATTGCACTCTGACTGAACAGTTAAACATGGCTGTCAGAGCATTTCTGTTATTCTTTATTTCTATATAAATGTAGAAATAATTGCAGACCAGTTCCCTATGGCTGAACATGTTTTTAATTATGTTCAAATCTGATGCAATCTTCACGCATCATCTGTCTGAAGTAGACGAGTGTGATCGGAAAGCTTCTTTCAGTGACACAGAATCTGTGGAGTTTAAGCACACGATTGATCTCTCTCGGGATGATTCGACACTCACGGGTGAGAATTACATGGATTGGGAGATAAGACAAACTGCTGCACAACACATTAGCAATGCCAAAGGCAATATGTGAAAGCAGATTACAACACAGCAACCAATGCCACAGTGAATAAAACTTATGACACCTTACGACACGGCAGAATGACAAGAGTAATGAAACGACAATATTTATCTTGAAAAGAGAATGCAATGCTTTTATATATATATATATATATATATATATATATATATATATATATATATATATATATATATATACTGTATATGCACTATAACATATATTTAATAGTAATATATTAAGCTTTTACCTTGAAAAAATATCTCTTTTGACAATAATAATAAGATATAGAATTGCATATTCACATATTCGAGGTGCAAATAAAATATTGCCATGCTTTTTACTTGGTTACACCACATTATATATTTAGAGTTATTAAATGTATTTTTTTATAATCATACAGGTTTCCATCCATCCATCCATCCATCCATCCATCCATCCATCCATCCATCCATCCATCCATCCATCCATCCATCCATCCATCCATCCATCCATCCATCCATCCACTCTACTTTGTAATATCCACAAAGTAATCAACATGAAGACAAGCAGGCAAACACAACCATATGTAAACAAACCAAACAAAGGAGAACTGAAAACACAGGACTAAGGGTACGTTTACATGACAGCGATATGCTTCGGAGAACGATCCCAATTCACATGGTTCCGCGAAAATTATTAAAACCCCTGTATTCTGCTCCCAGGCCATTAGATGGCAATGAAACGCTATCGATTGAACACGTAATACGCATGTGCATGTGCATGACGTCATCGTCTTCAGAGATTTGCTTTTTTTTGTTTACACGGAGACTGTTTTCAAAAACGTGCACTTTGAAACCCGTTTTGTTGTCGTGCAAACAAAGGGCCAAAACGCATAAAAAGTTTTACATTTTTAGTTGAAACGGTGTCGTGTAAACAGGCCCTTAAATACAAAGACAAACGAGGTGATAATGACAACACACCTGAACGTAATGATGAAATCAAGTGACCATGACGACAAACAGGCATGGAAATAGTGCAAACAGAAAACAAAGTGCAAACGGTGATATCGTGACACATACCTGAGAACTGTGACAACCTATGAAGAGTTTGGTTCCAAAACGCGATAAACGCCATTTTAAAAAGAATTGAGTTCCTGCAAAAATCAGCATTGTATCTGGTCGGTATTGAAAAGTCAATTTTTTATTTTACGTAAAATGCGATATCCGTCGTGTTATTCTGTCATGTTTTCTCCCTTTCTTTCCAAACCGCGACAAACGCCAGTCTCCAATCTCTGCAGAATGCGATACATCCGCTCAACCAATCACAGCGCACCATTCCACGCACTGTAAACAGTAACGGTGGCACTTTAAATAAACCCGGCTTCCTAGTTTTTCTTATCTACTACTTTTCGATCAACAAACAAATTAATAATTTTGACGCCATTGATGAACCTGTGGTGGTTTCTGCGGTAGAAGGCATCAAAATCGAATCATTTACATGAGGAGATAAGGAAAATGAGGCACTCGGGAGGAGGAAAAATGCCGGCTGTTGCCTGTTCTCACACGACGCAAGAGAGGAAAAAAGTGGGCAAACTTCAAGCCAAGTCAGCATCCCAATGAAAGCACAGTGAAAGAAGCAAAAAGAAAGGATGTGCTGTACTTGCTCTCTGAAATTGGTGTGAGTGCCAGTGTGCCTTCTATGATAATGCACTCTCTCAGTCACAGAGAAACGACGTTGACTGTGACAGTCATGTAGAGAAGCCCATTGTGTCAGCCTTTTGAGAGCGACCATTCACTGATTTCTTAATGAATGATAAGTTGTTGAATGTTTTTACAAAGAATATTGTTATATTAATGCAATGGATTTATATGCACAAGACAATCAATTCAATACAACAAAGATGTCTTAAATATGAATGTAATTTTCTTAAATATGAATGTAATTTTCTGTAGTCTAAGACAAGAGGTGTCATGTGCAAATCAGTTTTCAATCTTCTTTACAGTCAAAATGTATTTATTGCGTTTTGGAACCAAACTGTTCATATATATATATATATGTAACCCCTCCACCCAGGTCCTATTCGCCCCGCTCTGTGTGGGCCTCGAACCCGGGTCTCTGGCATGAGAGTCAGGCGCTCTAACAAGGAGGCTAAATAGAGATCAGAGGAGTGAGGTTTACTTGCACAGCGACTAATTAATTAGTATTATATATTATATCTATCTATCCTCATGAGGATTTTTGCATATTTGCTAATAAACCAAGGAGAAGTTAGTGGGGACAAGTCAAAACAAACAAACAAAAAAGGACTGAGACAATGATTATAAAAATTATAGTTGTTGATATATATTTTGAACAAATTTGAAATTATTCATCAATTTAAATTATCACAGACGGAGCTCAATTTGTTAAGTCATTCTGTAAATTGTTAAATTAGAACAAGAGCTTTTAATTTACATTTGCAGAAATCTCATACAAGGTTGGTGCCAGATCCCTGCAGCTTTTCTCTAATGAGGTTAGTACTTCTTTTCCAAAATATCTCATACATGAAAAATGAGGGCTGGAGAAAGTGGCATCCTGCCATGACAGGTGACACTATCCGTGCAGTTTGGTGCTCTAAGCTACCCATAATTCTCTGTGTTTTCTCAGGACTTTGAGAGCAAAGCCACACCAGGTGAAAGCTACTGGCACCCCAGAGAAGAGAAATCATCAGATTTATCAATAAGCCCAGCGTAAACCCCAACCCAGGAATTACTGTTGACTCTCCTCCAAGAATTCATTTACGTTTCACCCTTGTGAACCACTGACCCATTTCCTGCAGTTTTGGAACGACAGAGGATGAGCGGTCTCCATGGTGCCCCAGATTTGATTGTCTGCATCCAGTTCGTTCCATTCTTTCCTAATGTATTGGACTGATGTTGTTCTATAGGACTGAAGAGCTTCAAAGACGAGTCAAACAGACCGTGTTTTTTGGTCTACCTCGATGACTCCAAACGGTTCAGGGAGAAATAAAATAAATAAATAAACCATGACATTCCTGAAACTGTATCCTGGCTCCAGCATGAACTTTATCCTGTGGCCAGAAATCTATAAAGTGAGTACAGGGTGGATTTGAGTGCTTGCGGACACATTATGCTGTTTCATCATGAGGTAACCCAACTCTGCCTGTGGCCATGTCTGAGTGAAAGAGGTTGTACTTCCATTAGATAAAAATCTACTAGGACTCTCCCAGGTCAGAAAACGTAAACTAAAAGCCTCCGTCTCTTTTTAGTAAACAGTCTGACAGATTATGACACTGGCTACCTCGCTATGAAACGGATGAATTTGTAAAAACTGTTTAGAGTAACTGCTGTGATTTCACTATTTATGATTTCAAAGTTACATGAATTTCTCCTCTTACAGGCTTTTCTAGTATTAGACTCAGACGGCGCACCCACGGATCGCCCACAGTCCGTCCACTGGCCATCTGACGCATACTGCACACAAAACTGGCAAGCGCTGGCAGAAAATCGGCAGTTCTAATCTGATTGGCTGGCTTTACGCAATTCCCAAGAGTTGGCACTGGTTCGCCTGGAAACTAAGTTTTGTTTACAAGGTAACGGGTTGATACAATGAGTGCTTTTGATGAAGGATTATTGGATTTGTCAAAGTTTGGTTACTGGCATCAGGTCCTTGAAAGGTACTCATGAGTTTTGTTTGAGGCTCTTGGTAGCAAGAAAACTAGATATGCATACTTAATAATTTTGGACACTTCCCCTAGTTTTACAGAAGAGTGAGTGATATTTTCATATATCCATAATATATATTAATAATGAAGATTTATAATAATTATAATGATTATATCTTAGAAAAAATGCTTCATTGCTTTTAATAATTGAAATGTTTTATATACAAATCAAGCTCACATAAAAGTAAATTATATACTAGAGAGGATCCTTTTAAAACTTGTGATATTTGTAAATAAATAAATAAATAATGATAATAATATTAATTATTTCAAATTATATTTGATATTTTTTTATTATTATTATTATTTTATTCAAGATGTAAGGCAATTATCTTCTTACTTTTTGCTTGATGTTTACACCATATGAAATTTTTAGAGTTACTAAATGTAAAATAATTTTTTTTCACACCAGTCTATTTTTATTCATTTATTTATTAATTTGAATCATTTTTAGTTTTACGGCATATTATAAAACTGTGATTTATCACTTCTTATGTCGGTCAAGTAGGTGAACCGGAACTTTCGTCTACAATCAAGAACCTGTCTCTACAGTATCACTCTAGTATAAAACAGCTTTTGTGTGTGATGTAAATACACATTAGTTATTGTTTACCTCTAGCTGTGTGTTTAGGGCTGTTCTAAGCACATGGTCTCAGCACGACTACAAGAGAAAACCACTGTGTGACGTCTGAACCCCTGCTCTGAATCCACAGGCCAGAATTCTGAACCTCCCTGGCTAAGAGTCCCATGTCGTTTATGATTATTGATTGCAGCAATGGAGACGAGGATCAACTCTTCAGCCATAGCAAATGCCTTGACTATTGATTCCAGTTCAAGTTGACAGAAAAATGATGAAATCCACCAGGGCTATAGACCTCCTTTGACAGGGTACTTATAAAACTGATTTAAAATTACAGATTCGTTTACTGTATTCCGGCACTATATTACCCTTTATACAGCTCTGAGAACAACCACTTATAACCACAACCATTTTTCAACAATTAAAACTTCCCGAACGAAGCAAACAACACACTTGCAAGTTCAAAAGTTCATACAAAGTAATGAAGTTGAACAGGTTCAGCTTTCAGCAATAAAAACATTCACTCTTGACCTAATTATAGAAATAGAGGTAAAATAGGTATGCCGAAAGTATATTAGAAGGATTTACAGTGTTTATATCGTTTGCATCGTGATTGGCATGATTAATTGGACATGTTGTTCTTAAACTTCTATTTGAATTCCATTTAACCGTGTCAGATTGTCAAAATGCATTCCATGTGATGAGAAATAAAATAAATGCATAAACATTGGGAACCTGAAAGTCCATATAATTGCTTTCACAAGACTTTAATTAAAAATGACAAAGAAAGCTGGAGAATAATGCAGCTCTCATTTTTGTTATGTCTGACACACCAATGGAATAATTATAATACAATTATTTGAACTGTAACATTGATATTGTTAAAGAAAAGCACAAAATCTCTCTCTGTCTACTTTGGCGCACACCGCACTCTCATTCCATCATTTACTCACAAAAGCCATGAAATAGTTGTATGTGATTTGTGCATAACAGCCACAAATCCTTTTTGTTGTATTTTTTTAATCTGTGTGTACTATTGTCTGTGCACAACATGCAGGTCTCTGCAGGATTCTGCTAATTTGGTATCACACTGTGCCGCAACGCTGGAGGTAAAGAAAAAAAAAAAAAGCAACACATTATAAGGGAGAAAAGCTGCCATGCAAACACTAGGCTACAATTAACATGTTGTCTCAGGACACAGCGGCACACATCTTTAGATTGCAAAATTAAGAATCTAACTGTACTCTACATTCTGCAAATGTGACCCTGGACCACAAAACCAGTCACAAGAGTCAATTATTTGAAATTGAGATATATGTATCACCTGAAAGATGATTAAATAAGCTTTCCATTGATGTATGGTTTGTTAGGATATGACAATATTTGGCCGAGATACAACGATTTGAAAATTTGGAATCTGAGAGTGCAAAAAAATCGAAACATTGAGAAAATCGCCTTTAAAGTTCTACATTTATGTTCGCGATTTTGCTGCGTTCACTCACAAAAGTAAATGGTAGGACATTTACAAAATATCTTCCTGGAACATGATCTTTACTTAATATCCTAATGATTTTTGTCATAAAAGAAAAATCGATAATTTTGACCCATAGGGTTAGCTATTGCCACAAATATACCCGTGTTACTTATGACTGGTTTTGTGATCCAGGGTCACAAATGTGCTGCCTGAATAAAAGGACTTAGTTGTGGATACAATTATCATTTCAAAACTCTTGACCCTTTTGATGATGAATAGCACTGACAATATCAACTGGATATATACTTGTGTATAAAATCATGCCACAGTGCACTGAAAAGACTATCTCAATTTGCATAAAATCTGTTCCAAGAATGCGCGATTAGAATCAATGTTCACCCACATCAGTGCATTTAAAGTAGAATGCCAAAAGTACTTGGATGTATAGTACAGGAAAAGAAAGTTCAACACGCTTACTTCAGCAATAAAAATGTTTTATAGTGTAGTGAGCTTGTGGTCTGAACTCAATGTGATTTTGTTTACGGTGAAATATTGCCAAGACAATACATCTATCTATTGTATTGTCTTGGCTGGATGAAGCCAAAAGTAAACATACATACTTTAAAAAAAAAAAGAAAAAAGAAGGGAACAAAAGGACTCTAATGAGTTGGTACTTAAAGGGGTAGTTCACCAAAATATGAGCATTTATTCATCATTTACTCCACCTCATGTTATTCCATGACTTTCTTTCTAAAGGAAGATATAAAAAAAATTAAATAAATTGTCCATAAAATGAAATTCAGTGGAAGCTGAAACAATATCTTTTTTTCTTTTTCTTTTTTTTTAAGAACCAAAATCATACAGGTTTTTAAATTCTTGTAGCTTAAACAGTACAACATGACACAAGACATGCCAATGTTATGGGTTTGACTCCCAGGGAATACATAATTGCAAACATGTAATGCAATGCAAATCTGAATTAATGAATAAAAGTGTTTGGCAAATGCATTCACTTAAATGTTAGAATGACATGAGGCAGAGTAAACGATGGAAGGAATTGGGTGAACTATCAAAAAGACTCAAGAGTTGTTAGTTTACTGAGTTTTAAATGCAAAAGTAGAATGCTGTTGAAAACACCAATTCCAGCTTGTCCATCTTTGTATTACAGGAATTTCTCGTTTATTGCCTTAAGATGAATCAGGATGCAAACTGCATCCATCTTAATGGATGACACAGAGGAAACTCTGACCAATAAGAGAACAGTTTTACTCACATGTGACTTGCATAAACACATTCGAAACGAACCAAGAAGAAAATGCTACATTGCAACAAATTAAGTTCCTGTTTCGGAACAAAGCAAACAATCTACAGGTCTAAAAATGCCTTAAAAGATTAAAAACCCTTGCCGATCCGATAAAAAAAAAAGAAAAAAAAAAAGTAGTAATACTAAGTACAGAATTAGCACATCATATTTTTTGAATACGTATACAATAAAATACACTGATAAAGTATTTGCAATAATGCACTGATAGTTATTAGTAAGGTAACATTTATATATATATATATATATATATATATATATTTATTTTTTTTATTTTTTTTTTCTTGCTGGAACAGGTATTTCTACCTTTATTTGTCTCCCTCATTTACCTCAGAGTAATAGATAGATGATGGAAAGAGGAAGAACAAGAGTGCTGTTAACCTCTCCAATCCTCTCTCATCTTCAGACAGCCACACACTTACCCATTCAACAGCAGCAAATCTGCCGGCAGATTTTTAACACCTTTCCTGGGAGACTATTTCACTGGTTATATACGTTTAATTTCTGATCACTTCAGAGACGTGCCTTCATCAAACGCTGACTGAAATGGAAAGCAAGCGTTTATGTGCATTTCAAACGGAGCTTCAGGAGTGTAATTAAAAAAAAAAACTGTGTATGGAAATAAGCACTCTACCTCTATCTTAAAATGACCCCATGTGAAGCACGCTCTCACTGAAGGGCTCTTCTAAAGATGGAGGGGGAGACGGCCCTGATCCATCTCAGACCTTTTTACCTGTGATGAGCGACTAAATGAGGTTAGTTGTGATCAGTTGTTACAATCAAGCTCCGTGGACCTTCTCTTCTACATGGAGATGGTGGCTCTTAGCATCAATGATTTATGCGAGTTATGATTAGGGTCGCGGCAGTGTGGCTTGTTGCTCACCTTAAGTGTGACCCGTGTGGGCAGTTCTCTGCGATTTCATTCATCAATTTCAATCATGGCTATTGGACCGGGCTGGAAGATTATTTAAGCCAAAGAACACTTCAAACGAGCGCTGTACTCCACTAACTTTAATGTGTGAAGGAATAACACTTTACTCATCCTGACAGGGATTATCTCCTGAGGTTTTTCATGATTCACTAAGGAATACAGATGAAATAGCAGTGCAATTGAAAGGCCACGGTGTTTAATTAATCAGGTTTGCGTAAGCATTATTGAAGAAGTGTGATGGTGTTATTCATAACTAAGATAAAATTGCTCTTAATGTATCAGCCTGAAAGATCTGTCATGCATAAATTTAGTTTATGCATGTTATTTCCAGGTTTAAAAAAGCATTGATGTGCTTTATTTGGCATTCAACTGAAGTGGTTTTAAAGATGAAATGATTTGGTGGTTTGTTGCAATCTGAATTGAATGTTATGACAAAATCTTTTTTTTCTATTTTTTTTTTTTTTTCTATTATGTTGTCTTCACTGGCTACACACGAAAACAAACTGAAAAAGATGATCAGTTATCAGTAAGAATCAGTCCAATGAATCCTTCACTGAATGAACTCACATGATTCTCAGCTAAAAAAACACATTCAATAGAAAATAATGGAATAATGCAAACATAATTTGGAGTAAAACAGGAACTTTGATTTTATTATACAATTAAAATAACACACAGATAACTGATGGTTGCAATTCATTAGCAAAAGTGGCGTTTGATTGTGTGTTTTGTATGTATTTTCGTGAATCAGTTCCAACATGCCTTGACTAGATTGATCAATATTCATAACTAGATTTGCACTTTAATGTACTTATTCTATTAAACTTATTTCAATCTACCCATAATGACTGGTTAAAGGGGTCATGACGTGAGAAATCAAATTTGCTTAGATCTGTGTACCATTAAAACATCCTGCAAGTTTCATGGCTTGAAACATCCTCCTCATTATAAACAAAGCATTTATTTAATCAAGCTCCAAAAACGGCGCGTTTGGATATTGTAGGATTTGTGGCATCAGACGGGAAAATGCATTTGCATATGCCGGCCTCCAGAGCAAGACTTTGACAAACAGTTTTACATCATGGCACCACAGGCCCCGCCCACTGGCATTCAGTTGCTTAATGGCTGACATTTGATGTTAGTTTGATGTTAGCCAATCATAACAGTGGCCATTTATCGACAAGCCTAGTGTCAGAATGAGAGTTGAAAATAATCATTTTTCCATACATGTATGTGTGTGCAAAAAAACTTTATCATCATTATAAGTGAACCTCAAGGAACATATTAAAATAAAAATAAAATAAAATTCATGTCATGACCCCTTTAAAATAACAAAATCTGAAATTAAAGATATAAATATATATTAAATATATAAGCATATAACTAATATTTTAGCTATATCACCCAGCCTCACCATTAACTGGCATTTTTTTTCACCTACATAAACATGCACTTCAGTACCTGCCAGGTCTGGCGTTTATTTATGCTTAAATTATTGAGCAGAAGTAACCAGGGGTGCGTTTCCCGAAAGCATCGCTGGCAAACTATGGTCGCAAGTTCATCGCAATGTCCATTGAACTCTATTGGCAACGAGGGAACTTGCGACCATAGTTGGCTAACGATGCTTTTGGGAAACGCACTCAATATTAGAAAAAAAAGAAGCTCACTCAATATTATCATCATCATTCAATTAGGTGTCTATGTGAGTTCCACCATCTGTAGTAATTACCTTAATGTCTCACTTTATGTTCACAGATATGGAGGAACAGGTTTGTGTTGATTTAATTCACTGATAGACAGTTCAAAATAAACTATTAAAGAGGCCACATACAATAGTGTGATTAAATAAGATCTAGACTTGACGCATCAACAACAAATGACGTGGTGGCAAAGACTGCAGTATTACGCATTTCAAAATATGACTTGATAAATCAAAAATCATGTAATATCTGTAAATTGAGGCTCTGCATGTCACAGCGGATGAGCATCAGACTTTTTCTATGTGATTAATAACCCATCATGACATCTCCAATGCAATTCCGCCAACCGAATGCATTTTCTTATTAGACAGATCACTCTCAAGATGATGTGTATTTCATTTTGTTGTTGTCCAAACCAGTCCATGTGTTTTGTTTTTTATTAGTCAGTGTTCTGCCATATTGGACCATATATCTAGCAATGAGATTCAACGAATTGTCTACTGATTAATTTAACGCTACACACAACTTGGTCAGGTGGGCTGGGACAACACAATATGAGCTAAACATTTGAATCAGTTGTTCTCCAGTCTCAAGCTTTCTGGACAAGTTTTGCTAAAGATAAAAACATGGATATCAAATCAGTATTTCATGAACAATGGCTCAAGAAAATTCAGCCCGCGTATTCACACATCTCTCCTCGTTTCACTCCTCATGTCCTTGCGAGAGGACGGGTAAGATGTCAAATGATTTTGTGATCTTCTTTTTAATGAAATACAAAAAAGACAATGTGCCACATTCAAACTCCACGTAAAAGTTAAAAACGATTGTTTTTGTGAAGAACACAAGAAGAATGATCATCTTTGACTTGCCTCTGAGAACCCCTGCGGAATGCACATGGAAGTTGCAAAACATCAAATAAAGAGTTAAATAAATATAAAAGTGGATGAATGACATCTCAATGGACATTTCATCCTCCCAGCATTCAGTCATCATAGACGAGCACTGGGACGTTCCAGCAAACGCTGACATTTCTGGGGCGACTGGATAAGTGACACCTGCAGTGAGGGGCGGCGCACGTGTTTGGTCAGTAAAGGGATTACTGGGATGTCCTTTAAGGGAACTAAGAATCTCATAAACACAAAGCCAAACACAAAAGTGTTTATTGAAAGCCCACGGATTTTAAGGTCAGTCAATTTCAGGGTTTTCTCCCTTCTGTCTCTTTCTCCTGCTTCTCAAGCACAGGTAGCCTTTTTTGTTGTTGTTAGTCCATTTCTTGTGTCAAAAAGAAGCTGCTGTGTGATCTATCATATTTTCTGTGTTCATTAAATGAATACTGAGAATGTTATCTAAATCATACATTTACACCAAATGAAAATGCATTGTTCATGTAAAAAAACAAGATTTATTATTAATTTGCCCTGTGTTTCATGTACGTGAATAAAGAATCAACAGAAAAGTACAGGCCAGTACAGATGCATTAAAGTCTCTTTCTGTCTCTCTCTCATACACACATGTAATTGAACTTGATTCAGCTAAAATTACAACTATAAAAAGCACTTTTTTTTTTTTTTTTTTTTTTTGGCCTAGCACCATTATCTGATTTGCATATACCTTTACTAAACCAGGTGCTAAAACGATGCAAATGTAGTTTGAAAATTCATTCTTAGTGAGTTTCCGCCCTCTGAGAGTGTTTGGAGAGCTGCTGTTCTCTGGGGAAATAAATGGCTGAGTATTAACAGTTACAGCAGAAACCCGAATACCCAGCCTTGAAACTCTCAGGCTTCTCCTGTAACGGTACCTTTGTGTGCAGTTTTAAACACTACTTTTGGAATCAGAACAGCCTCTAATGACTATAGGAGGAAAGAAACATACAGCGTTTGGTGAAATCCCAGCAGAAGCTTACTAATTTGCACACAATCAAGAACCTACTAAATCTGGCTTGTTTTCATTGCGAAAAATGACTTGCAACACACATAAATGGCACCGTTGTCATCTGTCAATATTCTAGACTACTGAGGATAGGAAGTTGTGTCTGGGAGTAATCGATGTCTGGATGTGAAAGTCAATCCATGCATTTTCAGATTGTGGCACGACAAATGAATATTAATTTAAATGATTTGTTGATCAGATCAGTTGTAAGGCCAGAATGACCACAAGCTTTAGAAAACAGACTCAAAGTAAAGAGCCACTCTGACAGCATTCAGAGCAGATGTTTCTATGTGTCTGTTCATTATTACTGACAGCTCCATTTATAATACAGGGTTTCTATGCTCAAGTGTTAATCTTGCATTGCCGTGATCATGCTGGACTTTGTGCTCCAATGACTTCCTTTCATATGCATGCAAATGTGGGAGACAGAAACCAGTATGAATGTTCAAGTTTAGTGCACTCACTTCATATGACATGAAGATGTTTGACCAATAGAGAACCTAAATGTCAGTTCGACAGTTTGACCTCTTGGCTGATTAGAATGAACCAAAGAAACTTCAGAGCTGCAGGTTACATTAAATAGTTTGGCATTTTGAATGTATTATTTGTTTATTATTTAAACAGAAGCCAGAGTGTCACAATATATCATGTTTTTTTGCACTGTCAGTGAATTCAAATGTTTGGTAACACTTTAGTTTAGGGTCCAATTCTCACTTTTTACTAGTTGCTTATTAGCATGCATATTACCAGGATATTGGCTGTTTATTAGGTAAGGGTTAATGCCTGACGAGGTGTCCACTGTCAGGTATTAATGGACGACGGCGAGGCGTGAACCGTCCGACACGCAGCGAAGGACGGTTGCCTCCTCCGAAGTCCATTAATACCTGACAGTGGACACCTCGAAGGGCATTAACCCGCTTATACCATGGTCACTTGCTAAATAACACATTTTTAAAACATTAGTTTATATTTTAATTAGTTTTACAATCGAAATCTAAAGTTTTTACTAACAATAACTTGGTTTCGGAGATAGTCCGCTCAGCTCGTAGAACCCTTCAGTTTACTGCCTGTTGCTATGGTTACTCACAGCTGATGTAGCCAGCGCATTTATTTATTAATTTCGAACGGTAAACAGTCAGTTTCACCAGATCTCCTTTACTAAGTGTCCTCTATCACTTTTTAACGGACACCCTGCAGCCAATCAGAATCGAGTATTCACCCAGACCATGGTATAAAACGTATTAATGCCTTTTTCTGCATGACCATATTATACATCCCTTAATCCTACCAAATACCTAAACAACTACCTTACTAACTATTAATAAGCAGTAATTAGGAGTTTATTGAGGCAAAAGTCGTAGTTAATAGTTTGTTAAAAGTGAGAATTGGACCCTAAACTAAAGTGTGACCAAAATTTTGTTAGTTCAAATTCAAGTGTGACCACAGCTTAAGGGCAGTATTGAAAGAAATTATATAGTCCCACAAAGATGGCAATATAGGACATCCATGTCCTTGTGGGGACATTTACTGGTCCTCAGGAGGAATAAAGCTTATAAATAATACTAAGTGATGTTTTTTGAAAATCTAAAAACGCAGAAAGTTTTATGTGATGGGTAGGGTTAGGGTTAGGGTTAGGGATCAAATAAAATAAAACATCTGTGTCTGTGTATGTGTACATGTTTTTCTATCCCGGTGGGGACTTCAAACTGAATTCACACAGACTCATGGATACTCGTGTCCAGGGGCGGTGCTAGGGCTGGGCTAAGGGGGTTTAAGCCCTGAATGTTTTTAGTAAAGCCCCAAATATTTTGTTACCGTGTCTTTCTTATAGAGCAAAACAATTAATCAGAAAAACAAATGTGAAGAAGATTTTTCTGTGATGGGTAGGTTTAGGGGTAGGGTTAGTGTAATGGGATAGAATTTACCGTTTGTACAGTATAAAAACCATAACGTCTATAGAGAGTCCCAACAAAGATATTGAACCAGACATGGTTGTGTTACTATTTTATTCACTGGATTATCCAAAAATATGCATGGTTATTTGTTATATTAAGTTATATATAACCATGGCCATTTTTGATAATCCAGTGAACTAAATAATCAAATGAGATGAAGTACACTCTAAAAACTGCTGGGTTGTGTTAACCCAATTTTGGGTCAAATATGGTCTCACCCAACGTTGGGTTAAAAATTTAATTTAAAAATGGACAAACCCAGCCGTTGGTTTACAGTTTTAATGTAACCAATGCAATTTGTCCATTTTTAAATTGCATTTTTGTCCATTTTTGATTTTGTCCAAAATGCAATTTGTCCATTTTTAAATTGCATTTTTTAACCCAACGTTGGGTGAGACCATATTTGACCCAAAATTGGGTTAACACAACCCAGCAGTTTTTAGAGTGTATACCTTTCACTTGTAGAATATTTTTATTGTAAATATTCATGAGATTATTCATAACAAATGATTAAGAAGTCTGGCATCAGTGCAGCAAACCTATATACTGTACAATATAGGCACGTAACGCTCTAGGCAAAAAAAAACGATGTAATAATAAAACATTAAAAATGCACGCATGAGTCACAATCAAAGATGTGTGACCACACATCACTCTGTATGAATGCAGCAGGTTGTGATGTTGCTTGGCAACCATAACCTATAGTTACATATTGTAAAAACTGGACACGAGTGGAATAACACAACAGGTCAAACTTAAAAATCGCTGTCAGTATAATCAGTTATGCTGTCTATGCTGGCAGCACCATCTGTCACACAGTTTGCAGAGTGGATTACTATATCAGCACTGTTCTCAAAAAAAAGGGGGAAACACAGCTAGTCTTATTTCATCATTATTATTTGTGATCAACACAACATAACTGCCTCTTTGTTTTAAAACTTTTTTTCTTTGCTTTCAATTAATGTCTAGTTATCTAAAATGTGCAATCTGCTAGATTAAATAATTTAAGTGTGATGTGAACCAATCAAATATAGGCTACTTTAGATATTACTGAAACTGTAGTTCCCAGCATGCTTTTAATGGGGGAGAATGCAAATGTTGAAATTAAGTATTATGTTATGTGTTTTTGAGCAAGATGAGAAAAGAGGGGAGATTTGATAGTGTTTAAAATTCAATTAGGATGGGATTTAGAACTTGTTTTAATTACACTGAGTTATCTTGGTGGTGAAAAGTGGAGCTTTTGCCAAAGCGGAGGATTGGGAAATACAAGAGCTGCATGATTCCGGATGAATTAAGAATCCCATTTTTTGGGGGTTTCAAACTGAGATCACGATTCTCCCATAATTCTGAACAGACTACTAAACAAAATAACATGTCATTTACAAGAGGTTCTGACAAATGTTAATTACTGCAGTCTATTTAAAATGTTTAATGAATCTGAATGAATTATTTAAAAAATGGTTTGAATGAATGATTCAATGACTCATTTATATTATTGTTTCATTACTGGATGAATCAGCGTTCTTTGAACAAATCTCTTGAGTAAATGATTCAATGCCAAATCAATTTTTTTTTACAGTCACTTGTCGCCACCTGGTGGTGTAAGGATGTAATCAATACATTGATTCACTCTATTTTGAATAGATTTGAATGCTCCGATCAGAGCATGTGAGCGGAGTGGAGCGAGAGCGAGCGGGCGGATCTTGGACAGAGCGCAGAGCGGCATTTTTAAAAGGACAGAGCGTCGCCTTATTTCCCGCACCAATTTCGCTCCAATTTCGCTCAGTTCACACCACGAGTCTGAAGTAGACTATTTTCAGTCAAAACTCGGCTCAATAATGGAGTTCAAAAAGTAGGCTACTTCAAAAAGGAAAATGAGAAGTCATACAGGTGTAGGCTACTATTAATATAAAACTAACTAACAATGATAATGTGGTACAAGAAAACGAATGTGGAGACATCGTTTCAGTCAGCAAAGATTCATATTGGAATCTCAAAAGACACATCTCTCGAAAACATGAACGTGACCTACGCGAACACGCAACAAAAGGTTAGCAAATTGAATACGGTAACTTGTAACAAAGTGTAAATTAAATATAGCGTAATATTCAAACAAATTTGTTTTTTCATTCAAGTAGACCTAATGGTTCATTTTATTTAGCCGAATTTGTGTCGTCCATAATAATATTTATATTATTAGGCCCAATTATTCGTTTAATTTTACAGCAGTTTGTGTGTATGGAAGCCAATTTAAATTTTAACTGTTAATCGTGCAGCTCTAGTAAATACAGAGAATGTTTTGCTGCTTTACTGAAGGAGCATTTCATTACTTAGCATTTAACATGCAAATAATATGTGTAACCATAACAATCCTGTCAGGGAACCATACACGTTTAAATTGAGATTACTTAATTGGGTCACTTAAAATTAACTTCATTCCCTGATGTTGAAGATATGAGAACAAATGATGTTTAAGTTATTTGAGTCATGTGGAACCAACAGGATTAGATTGTGTATATCCAACACACTTTTTTCAGTATGGCACCGCAGTAGTACTTTATGTAAGAGTATCAAAACTTTGTCTTGGTCACAAAGGAACAGTGAAATACCAATTTCACAGTCAAAAACCTGATGGATTCCTTTAAATCATACGACATGGGAAAGCGGTAAAGCAGACCAAAAAGTTGAATGCGGTTTGCTGAAAAGTAAACCATTCAAAACGCCCACTTCAACTGTCCAATTAGACTCAAAGACTTCTTTTCCTACTATTTAGAGAATATTTTGGGAAACGAAACCCTCCAACTTCTCCAGGTAGATTCAGTCGTTAACATTCTAAGCTTCATTACCTCTAACTCTTAAAACATAAATCCAGAAACCAAAGCCAATCCACCCACATGTCTCCGTTCAATCAATGCAAAAAGCAGCAGGTTCCATTGCCAGGTTCAGCGGGCCGGCTGGAACAATAGTTTCACGTCTGGAACGAGAGTGCTTCAGCTCAAGTCAAGTTCGGAATGGAGTTTTAATGGCACAGTGATCAGGCATTTCGAGAAAATGAGCGTTATCTTCCGGCAAAAGGCAGCTCAATTAACACATCCACTCAAAACGACACAGTAGATCCAGACGAAGAAGAAAAAAACACCCACGCATGTTCTGCACACCCACTGCCGCCCCTCCTCCAGAGTCACAGAAAGTGACACGGATACTTATTTACATTACTCAACTTTTGTGTTTGACTCTGGTGACTAAAGAGGTGTTTTTTTGATCATCCTAAACCAGGATTATCTGTGTGCCCTGTTCATCCAGGGGGAGTGTTCCTGAAACCAGTAGGAAACAATACAAAAAAAAAACACAATTCTGTTTGGTGCTGCTAGTTGCGAAGAAATTATATAATAAGACAACCCCCCCTCCATTTTTCAAGATGTAGTTTTTGATAAAGAAAATGCTTTAAAAAAATAATAATTCATACTGCATATTTTTCTTTCTTTTTTTTTTTTGGCATACCATAAAAATAACCTGTAGCCCATCTGAATTATATAACAATAAGGCTATCCATCTCATAGTGAAACCATGTAGCCAACCGAAATGCCATTAAAAGTCGAAGTGAAATCTTATTTTGAAATCACGTATGGGGGAAGTTTGGTCCCGTCAGTGAGGTACGCAGGTTTTTTTTTTATACTTTATTAGAGTTTATATCTCACAATTCAGCTATAATATAATTATTATACATTATTACAGTGATATAAAAATTCTCAAGGGATATAATGTATGGATTTATTTATATTTATTTCCATTCATTATATATATGGGAGTTAATTAGTGAGTAAAGGTGCCAGAACAGAACTCGGATCTACCTCTGTCTAGTTAATATATAATCTGCAATGACAATAGTGCAGCAATTATTGTTAATTCCTTTAAAAAGTGACAGAGAGTTAGCAGATATATCTTGCTAGACATGGAGAGAAATATAATAAGACAGAAAGAAAAAAATATTGAAAGGAGGGGAAAAAAAGCATCATCTCCAAAACGCGTATAATCTTCATAAAAAGGTTTAAATTAAGGAAATACATTATTTTTTGTAAGATCAATAAAGTATCTGCAGGGTGCATCAGTCATGTCGTGGAGGTTCTCGGTTTAATCTAAGCATAAACACTAATTAATATGCAGGACTAATGAGTGTGATAGATGAATTGTAATGATTTGCACTGAGTTGAGAAATGATCTAAGCTGCTTAATTAAGCAAGATCTAACAAGGAAATCAGAGGACAAGCGTCCTTTAGCAACTCTTTCACATCTGCATGTATCTCTTCATCAAATTCTGTTTTAAACTCAATTCTTAAGGATTTTTCAACAAAACCGAAAATTCCCTCATTATTTATTTTGTCGCAAAATAAACTTGTATTACTTTTTATTTTCCGTGCAACACAAAAAGGAGAAGTTCAACGGAATATGCACTTTTCCATACAAAGAATGAATATGTGATAGAGGAACAGTCATATGACTGTATATTCCAAGTCTTCTAAAACAGATATAAAGAAGAAAATATACCAGTGCATTTTTAGCTTTACATCCAAAATCTGCAATTAAGAGCAGAGATTACATAATTTGAAGTAACACATTAGTTTTAAATTTACAATAAAATATCTGTTATCTTTGTGTGCGCTGTAGTTCTTGACTAAATTTCGAATTTGCATTTCCTTCAGCATGAGGCTTATTAATTTCACTTTTGGTGTGAAAGGGCCTTTACATTTCCCCCCAAAAATGGTATTTAATAAAAAAATAAAAAAACTTTAAAAAATCACTTTTTTTTTTTATACAAACAAACAAACAACAACAACAACAAGCAAACCCAGCCCAGATAAGAAACATTTTCAAAAAGTAACAATACATAGAACAATAAACACCAATCTGAATTGATCAGAACTGCTACAGGATGTGCAATATATCAATTTAAAACATTTAGGAATATGTATATGCATACTTAATGCCTCTGGTTCCTTTAATTCAAACTATTTGAAGGCAGCTAATGAGTATTTTTTTTTATTTTATTTTTTTTATTTATGAAAAAGATTCTGCTCATGAGAGAGACATTCAATTGTTAACTGATTACAGCATCTGTGCTATGTTTGCGGATATGTGCAAACAGTAGATTTCCCCCTGATAGGTTCATTGGCACTACATACACATACGTATTTTGGTCTGCATGTCTACATTTCCCATCAATCCATTTGGCAGTACGAAAATTATAAATACAAAAAGCACTTCATTTTGTTACATTAGCACCTAAAATGCTTATTTTCATTGTTGGAAAGTGGAAAAAGAGAATGCAATTGCCTAGTGCGTTAAGTTTGATCTGAACAAAATCACTTGAAAGAAAGTCATGTCATAATAACTGGAACTTCTAGACAGGATCTTCCTAAAAAGAACTGAAAACCGCTTTGTGTATATATTTGGAACTGGTTCTGAGGGCTGGTAACCAACAGTATCAACCACTGAGATCAAAATGTGCATTTATCCCTGATCTCACACAGGCACACATATGAGAATGCAGATGCCTGTCTACAAATGCAAGGACAAGGAGAGAGACAAATCCATATTCATCTGCTGTGTGAACTGGAAGTTATCTCTGCACACAAAGATTTGGAAATAACACCGCTATCTGCTCCTTTGTGCCCCAGGTTGCCTTTGTGATAGCACTGACACCATCAGATTAAAGTCAAACCCTGTCAAATATTCCTATGGAATCTAACAGCTGAGGGATGGAAATTAGGTGAGATCCTAGTGTGGATATCAACCGTGGATTTTCAGAGACATTTCTATAACTGGGCTTTTAAATGCTTGGGTGCATTTTATGGGAGAATCTTAAAGCCTGTCAAGAATTTGTCCTATGGTCATATTTCACCACCAGATATGATACCTGGACATGTTTTGTGAGATTTAAGCTTGAATATGCAAATAGAATTTGAAGAGTCTGTAAATGTGTTTTTACAATCTAGTAAATTTTAATCTTACTTTGTACCGCAAATAAATAACTATTTATTACATTGTTTATACAATGATTATGTCTTTTTGAATAATCATGACTTTTTAATATGTTTCCCTGCTTAGGCATGAAACACTGGGCCAAAAACAAGTCAAAGTTGTCGGGCAACAAATGAGGTACCATGCGCTGTCTGGCTAAAAATAAAAACCCTATTGGTATGCCTGAAACAATTGAGACTGCCTACAATTATTTAAAGAGCCTGATCGTATGATATGACTTTTAATCAGGCTAGTCTCATATGATTCATCAGTGGCTTTCATACACATTCAGTACACGTGAAAGCAACTTTCTGAAGAGAGTGAAGCAGTAAAGGCTGACAGGGAGAAGACCCGCTACTTTATGACATACAATAAACGTGAAGGGGGGAGATGAACAGATGGTCTCATAATGTGTCTGTGTCTGCAGTCACACAAGTCAAGGTTAAACACAGTCTGAACGCATCTGGATAGAGGCACAGAAAATACATTCACACCTAGTTTGAATAAAACTTTATGCTGTTATATGCAGCAGCCTATAAATGTATCATAAATATAAATGAGTCATATGCTAAAATCCTACACTTCTTTTTAAGTGATGGATGGATGGATGGATGGATGGATGGATGGATGGATGGATGGATGGATGGATGGATGGATGGATGGATGGATGGATGGATGGATGGATGGATGGATGGATGGATGGATGGATGGATGGATGGATGGATGGATGGAACTCTGTGGACATTAAAGGAAGTCATTTAAAGTCATCTTGAATTGACTCGCAACCTATTTCACATCCATAATGTTGCATATAAACCAAGTGAAACAAGACATTGAATGAGTAATAAATATGAGTAATATAGGACAGCACACTTTATACACTGGAAATTGATTTGATACTGGCCATTCAGAATATCAGAATGGAACCAGACCAATGCCATGCCTTTCAGTTATGTCTATTCTTAGTTTCCTTTTCATGGACCTTTAGTTTAAGTTTTAGTTTTAATTTGTCACGTTTTCAGAAGATAGAAAGTCATACAGGTTACATGCTGTCACAATTTTCATTTTTGTGCGGGATATCCCTTTAATAGGGTCAAGTTTTGAGTTCATGTTGGCTGTTAATTAAAAAATGAACAATATGTTGTAGAGGTGTGAATCCAAAACAATTTGGTGAGTAATGATTTAATTAAATGATTCTCAATGCATCTTTTCCTCCAATTCTTTTATTAATAATAATTACTATTGATAAGCACAATACAGTTTTGTAATAAGAACAAAGATGTGAATAGCAAACAGTAGAACAAATACAATATAAGAAACACAGTGCTTTACATTTATTTACATCTATTTAACAGAATCATTCAAGGAAGAAATAATCAATGTAATAATCAAAAGTAAAAATAATCACTGCGTAGTCTGTAATTTATTATTTACAAATATGATTATTATTGTAATATTTGTTCCCTTTTTACCCTTTTTTTTTTACAGAGAATACTCGGCAAGACATATTTTGAAATAATTTTGTGTATCTGACCGTTCAAGCATAATATGTCACTAAACTGAATTCGGGATTGCATGGTGTCTGAGAGAAGCGGCTTTCTGTGCGCACGCTTCGGGTGCGTGTCAGTCAGATCTTGTTTATGGCATATTGCGCTTAATAACTTTTTTTTCTTAGGGTTAGGGTTTTCTAAACCTAACCCTAAAAAACCCTTTTTTTTCTTGTACTTTACATGCACATTCATGCATGTTCTTTCCGTAAAAAACTAAATGTGCCGAAATATCTGCTTTTAAGAAATGAGGTAAATTTTCTGCGAACATCAGATGCAAATGCTTTGCTTATGATATTTTTATTAATATATAATAAGAGCAGTTTATTTTATTACAATAAAACAGTATATTAATATGTGTCGCAGTTTGTTTTCATAAGTCACATTTTACTTTGTTTAGTTTTCCCGCCACTCCTTTGTTACCATGGTCACCGTCATCATTATTAGTTCATTTGGTTCATCTGTGTTTGATTAATCATCCTCATTTGTGTTTTCTTTAATAGTTTGTCCCTCACATCCATTCTCTCTCTGATCACCGTTATATGTAAGTTTGTGTTGCTCAGCCTGTTTACCTGTCTTCTGAATTATTATTAAAACATTGTATTGGAAATTATCTTCTTCTTCTTCTTCGTCTGCCTTCCTGCAACCCACCGTGACAGTATGACAGGCCTATTTGATTCATTTTTTTAATCGATTATTTTGTATTAATGCATCAATGCAGACTCAAAGTTCAAATCTGTGCATACGCATATTTTATAAATGAGGCCCATAAACTGTTATTGGTCACCATCTGATTAACAAACCAATAGCACAAGGGCAACCAATCATAAGTTCAAGCATAAGTCCACCTTAATTATTTTGTTACAAAGTCTGAAAGGTTAAAGAAAACATGCACATACAAATTTGAAGCCATTATAATCTTTTAAAACAGAAATTACTGTTGTTGTTTAACCATTTTTCTCAGAATCATTCTAAGGACCAGAAAACGTCCATGATTACACCGGCTGGAGTAGATTTAAGGTCCCATGATTCCCAAAAATCAGTAACTTCAATTATGTATAAACACAACAACCACAGGAGAAAAAAAATGATTACTTTGGTGATTGTGGTCGGCAAACACATTAAATGCTTACTTTTACAAACACACACGCACCAAAACCTCTGATTATATGCTTAAGTGGAATCTTGAATTTTTCTTTCAGTAGCTTCCTCTCTGAATGTGTTGTTGTGTCCAACGAATCAGCATCGTTAATCCGTCTAAAATGATCCATCTCGCGTATCGAGAGAGCCTTCATCAGTCCAGTCAATTAAGATCTGGCCGTGACAACCATCTAATCGCTTTGCAAAACTAACAATGCTGCTATGACCAATCGAAAGCAGAATTATAAGAAAGCCTGTATCTTCATAAAGACAGTGCGATGCTTTGACATGGCCACATGAGAATGTGAGGATTTCATTGTCACACTCTGTGACTTTCTGATCTCCTCTAATCCCGAGGCAACACGAGCGAGCGAGAGTGCGACAAATACCCGCCTCGCTATACGAGGTTAAAGAAGCCACATGGCATCCCCTTGAATCAGTGCATGCTCTAACAGTGTTATTTTTGTGCTCGTGTGGCAGCAAAAAGCATTATTTTGTTTTCTGTGCCCTCCGGTAGAAGACAAATGTTCCATCTAGGCCTGTCGTGATTATTTGAGATAACGTGATCATTGAAGCTTGTGAGTGGGGAGTGGTTGTCAGGGCTTTACTATGTAGTTGCTAAGAGGTATTTATAGTGTTGTAACGTGGTTGCTAGGATGTTCAGGGTGGCTGCCAGGGACTCAAGTCTCTTTTTTTTTTTTAACCCCATTCTCATGTGCTGGTGTTAACATTTCTGCAAATTGGTTGCTTCTTGCACGTTTCGCAACCCTTTCAAAATTAAATGTCCATTGAGTGGCGGTAAAAGCACGTTCGGTTTTCTTAAAAACCAATAAATGTGAATCTGCCGTTTTATTGCGTTGTTTGTTGAACATATTGTGGCGATTTGGAAATAAAATGTCCAGTGACTGGAATTAAGGGTAATGCTTTGACAAGGGTAATACTAAACCACTAAACTACACTGGCTTTAGTGTTCATTTAAACAGGAAGCTGCATCGAAGTTACATAGATACGTTTTTGGTGTTTTGCAGAAAAGAAGGGGAACATTTTCCCAATGTATTCCCAATATTCTGGCCTGTGGATATGGCTCTGGCCCTTCTTCTAGTGTAAAGGCCCATTCACACCAAGGACGATAACTATAAAGATAATGATAAAGAAAAAAATTATTCTAAATATAGAAGAATTGCAAAGCCCACACCACAACTACAACGATAATGACACAGAGACACAATATCATTGGAATCCCTTTCAGAACAATTCTCCCCAGCTGATGAATGATAAAAACATTGACAGCCAATCAGAATCCATCCTGCTTCAAAGAGCTTGAACACTTACTGCGACAGACGACAAAACTGCAGCGCATGTTTAGAATAAACACAACAATATGGTGTGGGCGCTAATATAGCTATCGTTATCTTTATATTTATCGTTCTTGGTGTGAACGGGCCTTAGGTCTAAAAGATTTTTTAAACATAATGTCTGATCTTTTAGAAGTATTTACAAGTAAAAATAACACCTCTTAACAAGCTGCATTAATTTAGGTATCATTGACGTTTATAGCGTGTCCATAATGGTGCAAGTAATATCCTGAAATTATTAGATTATTATAAATTATTAGTAATACAAATTATTATAACATTTTAATATTTATTATTATTACTAGTTTTAATAAAATATTTTATTATTTATTTTATTTCATGTAAAAGATCTGTAACTGAAATTAAAAATAATAAAACAGAATTAAATCATTAATAGCAATTATTTACATGACAATTATATTTCATACTCCTGACAGTCCTAGATGTTCATGATAAGAACATCACAGGTGACCGAATGTCCGGAGCACAACACAACAGCTTATCATTACCCACCTGTCCTCACAACAGAGCAAAAAAAAAAACATGTGGCAGTTACTATCAGTCCAGCCAGGGGCAATCAGAAATAGGCAAAAGCCACTATCCTGCTGGAAACCTCTCTTGAAAATGCAGATGGAATGATTCTGGCATATGTCACGTTCACAAAGCCGCAGGGAGCCTGTGAAGCTGACGTACAGAGGTTCTGCTTTTGTGGTCCCAACAACAGCTGCACTCAGCCTGGGCTTTGGGACCTCTGTTGGCCCCTGCGGAGCAGAAGACAGAGAAGGATGCCTCGGCCAATTGCTGATGTAAGGATGTGAGAGAATCTTTTTTTTTTTCTTCAAGATGCAAAGTAACCCTCTGAGGTGTTAATTTAGTGAGGGATTCTTATTAGTGTGTCACCGTAATGCACCATTTGGAGGAAGTGTGATGGTTTAAAATCTGACCTGAAAGTCACTGTTCTCTCTGAAATAAGAGAGCAGAATAGATAAATATTCCAAATCAATATCTCTTCCATACCGTTGCTATAAGTCCCCCTGTGGTGAAAACCAAGGTTTTAATGTTGTTTATATGTAAGTGGTGTTTTTAATCTGCTTTAAGACAAACCATGTGCAAATTCATATGTCAACACTATTTCTGAGTGTTTTCTCCTTAAAACTGCAGTGAACCAAAGACAGTCTCAAAAACGTGGTTTGAGATCGCTGGTGTTTCTGACGTCACAAACTACCTTGTAACCAATCACGTCAACCTGTGATCGTCAACGATTGGATCTCTGAGGTGGTGTGAGCGAGTGGAGGCGGGGCTAATTTTCATATTCATAGAACCGCGTATACTGAATGAGGCAAGTGTGTAATAGTTACATTTAAGCTATTTTAAGGCATGAAGATATTTGGGTTTTTTTTTCAATGAAAAAACATTTAAATATCTAGTTTTGGTGATCAAAGATGAGTTTTAAGGGATAACATTATTGACTACAGGGGGACTTTAACATTTTAATGCTATGCTTAAAAAACTACTTAAGCAACCAAACAGAACTGCAAACATTGGCTTCCAAAATACTGAATTGTGTGTTTAAAAAATTGCTAGTCATTTGCATCGTTAAACTTTTTGATGTCACCAACACGGTGACACCAGTAATCAACTATAAAAAAATATTGACTTTATCATATAAATCACTGTTGGCTCTTTAGCTAATTGTCTTTGCTGTCTTTGCTCTCAAACTTTCTGTCAAAAGATTACACACTTCATGCTTTAAATTAATATAGGACAATTAAGTCAAGTGATTTTTTTATTTGTAGCATTTCTCCATGTTGTTCCAAATAAGCTTTATGGCTTAAAGATTCCAGTGAGAAAGTCAAAGGCGAATATGGCAAGACAAATGAAAACTCTTTCATTTTAAGTATTGGAGAGGAAAAACCTTTTAACCAATTAAACTAGGTTGTACAAGAAGCACACAACTAAACAGAAGGGCATGCAGCCATGCTCCAAAATTGTAACTCAAAATGAAATAAGCAGTAGGCAAAACAGCTTATTACTGAACAAAAAGCAAACATTTGATTTTTGCAAGCCTGATTATGGAACTTTAAAGGAGCTAAACAAAAATGTCTAATGATCTGATTCTTATTGTAGTGTATCGTCCTGTACTGCAGGTTGAATGTCCAATTCCAAAGAAATGTTAACCATGAAAAAAAAAAAGTCTAAACTGATAATTTCCTAGTGACTGAGCTTTGTCTGCAGGGGTTTAGGATTTTACACAAAAATGGTTCATTATACTGGTAATTAGTATTTTCTTTGAGTTAGATTTCACCTTTTCATTGTCCGTAAGGCTGGAATTGCTCTGTTTCAGCTAATGCAACTCAGAGCTCACTGGCATGATCGAATGGCCGTGAAAATCCCCAAACAGACTAGATAAGCAAAATTACTTCCCAGACAGGCTTGATCTATTATGTATCTGGACTGAACATTTTGTAGGGCATTTTGTGCTTCGATTGAGACTGCTCTTCTTGTTCAAACAGAAGAAAGGATGGCTGGTGCAAATACAGCTGGTCCTGTAAGAGATGCTTAAAAACCGACACTTAGATTAAACTTCATCTTTCAGCAAGACCAGCTTAGACCAGCATGGCCTTTCTGGAGGTTGAATCAGGAAAATCTTGTAGGATCCCAATTCAAATACGAATCTCATGCAGTTGACAATTATGGTGCAAAAGTTCTAAAAAAAAAGTTCTAAAGATTGCCGAAGACTCTTCAAGAACCGTCCAAAGGATCACATATGAACAAACCTGGTTGAAAAAAACAGATCATAAGGTGGTCACGCTTGTTAGTGGAACATGGTAGCTAGTTGTTACTGGACCAAGATGGTCTAGTTGCTCAGCCAAGACAGCCTGGACCAGATCATTACAAGTTTGGACCAGCTAAAACCCATCTGTGGTTGTGTTGTTGTTGTTTTTTTAACAAGAACAAAATGTACTTTGAGAAAAGTTAAGTGCAACATTTTTAATTCAGTAAAATTAGATTCCAAACACATATTTATGAAGTTCCAGAAATGCTGTGAGAGGTCAAAAATGTATAATGGTCTGGAATTCTGAAAAACAATTTTTTGTCAGTTTGAACCCATTTGTTCCAAACAATGCAAATGTTCCAACTATTAACCCAAATGCATATGACAGGAATAACTTGAATCCCAATGTAAGGCCTGTTTTCTGGGACACAAGTGTGTGTGTGTGCAACACGCACACAGCCTGAGAAAATTTATTTCCATTGTTCCATATCTCAGGAGAAAATGTATGTACTTTTGTATTCCAGTTCTGGCTTTGACAAAACTGCTATTTACCTACAAATAGAGCTATTAGCCCATTGCGTGCTGTATGAGCGTCTGCTTTGAAGAAACGGCTCCTTCAATCAGTCAATTCCATGTGAGACCTACCAAATTATCAAGAGATTGCAGAGCCTTTAAGTCATTATGGTAAAAAGCTGTCATCATTAATTCCAAAAATATCTTCAATTCTTTCTCCATGAGAAGAGAGCTTTTGATCCATTTTGAGCCAGTACAACATTTCCTCAGCATTAAAACCTTCGACAGGCCCACCCGTAACTACCACTTCGTTTGTTAACATTAGTTAATTAATTGAGTATAATTTAAGTAATTATTAACTTTTTACAGCATTTATAAATACACTATTGTTCATTATTAATTCATGTTTGTTCATAACACATGAACTAATGTTCAGTTATACAACTTGAAAATGAAAATGATGTCATCATTTACAGAGTTTCTTTCTTCTGTTGAACATAAAAGAAGATATTTTGAAGAATGTTGGTAACCAGACAGTTTACGGTAGCATTGACTTCCATTGTATTTCCCCTGCTATGGAAGTCAATGGCTACCATCAACTGTCTGGTTACCAACATTCTTCAAAATATCTTTATTTATTTGAGTTGAACTAAAAAGATGACAGAATTTTTCTTTTTGGGTGAACTATCCCTTTAAATTCTGTAGAGTGTCCATTGTTGGTTCTTGAAACCTGATGCATAACCTATGTTAACGAATTAAAATGTATTGTAAAGTGTTACCAATAACTATAGTATACTATTTTTGAAACACAATATTTTTTTTTTATATTGTGAAATTATTAGTCAACAAGAAATAAAATTGGTTCCTATTAATTGCATTCTGCTATGACACACACACGTTTCATGATCCAGTCCAGGGTTATTATCATTAATTAATACAAAAGAAATTGTGTTAATTGAAATAAATCTGAAAATAAAATAAAATAGAATATTAATTTAAAAACTTTAAATGAAAATTGGAAATGTTGCATTGGAAATGTTGCATGTTGCACCACAATTACTGGAAATAAATAAATAACTAAAACTGATATAAAAATAAACTTAATTAAAATAAAACTAATACAGATGACAAGAGCACATAACAAAATTACTAAAAGTAAAAATAAAATGAAAATGAAAACTGACAATATAAAAATAAAAGCAAAATATTAAAATATGAATAAAGCTAGTGTATAAATAGTTCTAAAATAACTAAAAAGATGACAGCATTTTCCTTTGTGGGTGAACTATCCTTTTAAATACTATAGTGTTCATTGTTACCAATAACTATAATATAATACTTTTGAAACAATTTGTTTTATATTGGTAAATTATTAGTCAACATGAAATCAAAATGGACATGCTATTTGGATATGGATATATATGGATATACACTAGTTTTATATTAATAATATAAATATATACTACTATAAATAATACTAAATAACACTGATCCAATGAATTCCTGATGCATAAATGTAAGTCTTGTCCTACATTTCACTGAAATATCTCACATTATGGAAGTAAAATGGGTTGCGATCAGTGTTTCACATTGACGTGATGTGAAGTCTAAAACAGCAGGCATAAATATACACTTTCCCAACATCAGTGTCTTTGTCTTGCCTCGCATCTCGCTGACAGAGATCCAGCCCTGCCCCACCTCACAGCCTGCTATTTGACTTCCTCCAGCACCAGAAAGCCTCTCATTACTGTCCCTCCAGCTTTTAGATCCGCACCTGCCACGCGCTTGTTAGACCGTTCAAAAATAACAAATCAAAGCCAGAGACTCTTTAACACAGCCTGTCCAGATAAGGTCGCTCCACTGTCACATGAAATCAAAAGAGAGTGAGAGAAAGTAGAGGAGCCCTTTCACAGCCTGAGGGTTCAACTGCACCATTATCATCTCTGACATTGCATTCATGTGACAGCAAAGCACCGGGGTCCCCATCCAAACATCGTACCTACGTTACGCATAGAGTTGAAGTTAGCAATCGTGTTTTGGAGAAAACATGGACAAAATCAGTTTTGAGGAACAAGATCAAGCTGTTCCATTCTTCAGCTTTGGTGATATTTATTGCATATTGCAAATTGCATAATTTCAACCAATTAGCATTGTAGCTGAGTAGATACATGTAAAAAAACAAAAAACAAAAGGGCAACACTTTATTTCGATAGAACACTTTAAACGATCTACTAACTAACCTTGCAACTACACAGTACTTGTCAACAGTCAGAGTATTACTGTAGTAGATTGTTGGTCCCACTTTATTAGGTGTCTTTAACTACTTTGTACTAGCATTTAAATTCATAATTTGATACAATGCACTAATTGTGTACATACAGTACATGTTGTTAAAACTTTTTAAGATTACCTGCATGTAATTACATCTATAACTGCACTCTCTATAACTACACATCTCACCCCTAAACATGTCCCTAACCTTACCCGTATCCCACCTCATTAGCAGCAAAAGTGGTTTGCAATACAAAATAAACACTTTACATTGTACATATTTTCTGATGTAAGTACAGAATAGTTAGAGACACCTATAACGTGTGACCAATTGTCTGCTTAATATCTACAAACACTTTATTTTGACAGTCCACCAGACATTCTACCGACTATACCTAACTTTGCAAGTACATGTCAACTTATTTTACAAACCCAGTCTACTAATACTCTAATGAGAGTTAGTTGACATTAACTTGCAAAGTTACTTGTTGTTAGTAGAATGTCTTAAAGTGGACTATCGTAATAAACTGTAAACAACAAAAGTAATAAACACCAATATTAACCAACATATATGTTATAATAACCACAACATTTTAAAATCTTATGAGTTATGATGTAAATTAATTGCTTGCTGAATTATTGTTTTGAATAGAAACAAGTACTGACTCAGCAATGGATCAACCTTTTGCGAATAATCAAAAAGATAGGGGAAAAGGTGTTCACATTTGATTTATTTCTTAATTTTTGATCTATACACTGTACATATACATAAGATAAACATCATTGTATTAACATCACATCTTATTAACATCTCATCTCAATATTAACTAGTTGGATATTGCCAAAAGTTACTTTAAGTTAGAACCATAGCCTTGTGGAGAGCGCACACTGAAGAAAAAAAAAGTTGATGCCTTAAATCTTTAAGTACAAGCAATTTGGATGTTTAAGTCATTTCAACTTAAATTACATTAAACTGACTTTAAAAAATAAGGTGAATCTTGTATAACATAAATAAAAGTTGAAAATTGCTTAACATATTTTACTTAAAGCAATGTAAAAATATACAGTGGCGCAATAATACTTTGGGGTGACTATAGTTTGAGTCCTGAACCTTTCCCAATCCCATTCTCCAGACTTTCCCTGTATTTCCGCAACCTGTCCTATCAATGTTGTTGAAGAAAAACATTAGGCCCACCGTTAGGGTTTCCTTTCCAGTAGTGATACATTCTTTCCTTCGATAGCGATCTCTTTAGTCTCTCATTGAAAGTGTCTCTAAGCTCTCTTATCTCTCCGCCCTCCAGACACGTCTCGTCAGCTCACTCTCCTAAATCTACACCTAATCTCAGATTTATCCGGAATCCAAAATTTGCTCCCATTCCAGGTGTTCACGCAAAGCTTTGTGCTTTCCTTTAAAACAGGGCTGCGGTGTTAAGCTAAACTGTTTACGATGGAACAGATGACTGCCTCTCTACTGTAACATACCCCATGCTGACATCTCCCAGTATGACCAGTTAAGAATAATTAAAACTGATTAGACTTCAATGCCTCCGTAAACAAAGGGATTCAATTAAGTCTGCATCTGCTGAGGTTGAAGAGTTTCACTTTAAATGCAAAACAAGGGAGACACGTTCATATCGCATTTTGCAAATGTGCTTTTAATATTTTATTGAAACTAAATGACTTGGGCCAACAGTCAAATAGCTCGACCTCTGCGTTATTACTCAGAGTCACTTTAAGGTGCCGCCAAGCAGGGAATAATTTGAAATCACACTGAGAGTATTCATTTACCCATCGTGGCATGATCTGGAGTGCAAGACTGACCCAATATAGTCAAAACGGATGGAATCTAGATCTTGATTCAATTTGTGAGCTTTTATCCATCTTTTCCGAGGTCTGATTGAGTGTCTTTGTTTGGGATCTATCAGAATTTTCTGTCCTTCGTGACATTGCTTCACTGAAGAGAGATACAATTAAATCTGAAGTATCTTGTGAATATCTGTTCTATGTGTTTGTCCTGGCGTTGTAACCCTGCACAGGCTACTGCCTCAGGCTATTTGAACGATATGCGTAATGGGAACATGGTAACCTGAATGCCATCACGGAAAGGGGAAAATTGGGTGAATCAATCAAGGTAGGTGAGACACATTTGCTCAAATGCAGTACAGAACTGAGAACTGTGAATTCCCTGCATTGAAGTAAATAGTAGGAGTGTATGTACGGTATGGGTCTTGTTCTAGTAAAAAAAAAAAAAAAACATATTACCTTCTTAGTACAAAATTATGGTGCATGATTCATCTGCATGTTACTCCAAATGCAAAAAAAAAAAAAAAAAAGAGTGACTTTCAAAACAACGTGAAAAAGCTTAGTGTTCCCATTCAACCCAAAGTTCGCAACCTGAATGTTGACAACTTTGATTCATGGAAACATTTTTTGAGCCAACCTATATATATATACATATTATATATCATTGGTGAAACAGCTACAGTACACAGTTACTTTTCAAAGGCCATAAATCAAGATTTGGGCTTTTTCGTCGACATAGTAGTTCCATCATCTACCAGCAGTGGTTAACTGCCAATCAGAAAAGCATTGACCTCATGTTTGGATAATGTTCTGATTCTGAATCCTTCTTTTAAACCTCTCCCTTCATTCTGGTATGCCACACCCACTTTTCACAATCCAATCAATTCTTGACAAATATTTGTCTCATTGAATATCCTGTTTCACTCAAATTACATCAGATTATAGAGTAAAATGTGATGTGAACAGTTTGCAGCTTGATTTTATTTTAGGTAATACATTGTGCATTGTCGTGCTGACACAACATGTTGGTGTTGGTTGATATTTAAATATCTGATAAATAATGCAAGAAAACATTGGAGCTGATTTGAAAAGATTACATATTTTCAGTTATAAATTCTGATTACAACTTTAAATAATAGTGTTCTAAACATCAAACAGAAATGAGCATTAATCAACAACGCCAAAAAGCATCCTCTATGGGATTCCCCATACAATAAGCCAAGATATGCTGGAGCCATGAGACTCCGAGACTGCAGATGTACCAGTCTGAGCAAAATATCATTAGGTCAGAGAGTGAACCGCACTCTGGGCAAGCAACCAGGTTCACCTCCCCTCTGTGGCATCTTCTGCCCAGAAATAACTGTTAGCGACAGAAGATGGAGTGACTCTTCAATGCATTTTCCCATGTGAATGGTTAGAGAGGTTAGTTTAGACCTTAAAGTGCCATGCCTCTTACACTTAGAGCTTGCAGTTCAGATGTTTGTTTAAAAGTTAGCCTACTTTCCAGGCAAGCCACATATCCTCTTTGTTCTATACTTTACAGCATTACTCTAAACTAGTCATATAGAATGTGCTCTCGGGGAGCATTGGGAGCTTCCTTCTGGTTCAGAGCACTTAATTATATCTGTTGACTATGTTCATATCTTTGTTAAATATCTGTCGATGTTATGGATGCTTTAATAAAAAAATGTTTAAGTAAAAATACATTCTCTCAAAGTTTGTCTTGTGGAACTCAACCAATTATTACATATCAAAAACACAATTAACTGATTTCTATTTTTTTTTTTACTTGAGCTGTAATCGAGTCTTGAAAATTCTGCCATGATTTACTCACCCTCAAGTTGTTTCAAACTTGTATACCCTTTCTGGTAACACTTTATAACAACTGCATGCTATTAATCATTAGTTAGGCATTAGTAAATGGTTAATTCATCATTTATAAAGCATTAATAGACCGTAATAAACAGTTTATAAATACAGCTATAAATGCTTTATTATTGCATATATATATAATGTGTTTAAAGGACAAGTTCGGTATTTTACACTTAAAGCCCTGTTTTCAGATCGTTCCTGATGAAATACAATGGTTAAGATTGAAATTTGGACAAATGCTGCTGGCCCGAGAATTTTCGGTTTCTGTGGTAGCACCCCCCCCCACCTCCACAATGGTTCAGGGTCCGAAATTAACTTTTTGGCTCACCTGCCACGGGGACTGGTAGATGAAAAAATCCACCAGCCAAGCATATTTTTTACAGGCCAAAATAATAAACAGCCTTTTTTTGTCACATATACATTAATTTCAGTACATTTAATTGAGATAATAAGGTATTATGTTGAATACAAACCAAAAATTGTCCAAAGCTAAATTTGAAATGTATAAAAAAAAAAAAAATCTATATATTGATCAAAATGAGAGAAATATATGAAATATTACTATCATTGGGGTGAAATTTTTTTTTTGTCAGTTTACCTGACTCACGTGGAAGGGAAGGAAGAACGTACTGGTTCCCTGAGAGATAAGGGAATTGCATTGCATTGCAAACGCTATGAGAAAACTCATTTTCTCGAAAAAAAGAACGGCCATGGTGTATAAAGTCCCTTGCACACTGAGTCCGAAATTCGCATCCTAAATTTCCGCACATTAAAAAATAAATACGACCTCACGTTATGTCAATCACGCTTGTACATTGCCTCCGAAACTTTCGTCCGTCAAAAAAAAAATTTGAATCAGGTTCGATTTTCTGCGTTTTTCGCATCCGTAGCAAGCATTTTGAATGGTGTTTTGACAATTCAAAGCCACCGAATCACGAAAGCGAAAAAACGCATGCGATAATTTCGGACTCAGTGTGCAAGGGCCATAAAGCAGAAGCAGCCTGGCCAGCGGCGGAGTATGCATGATCCGCGAGTTCTGAAGACGTTCTGTACAGCTTAGATGGGTGCGCGACCTGCCAGCAGTGGGAGGACACAAATGTGCGGCGACCGCTTCTTCCAGTGGCGGGAGCTTCACATATCCTTTTTCCTCAGCGCCGTCAACAGATGAGAGCGTTAAGACAAGAGGCAGAAGAGCGCGTGCGCGCTGAAAAGGGCGCGCTGAATATTTCATATTTTGGTATGAACATTCACCCGCCAGTGTGGCGGATAGCCTTTTGAGATTACTCGCCAATCGGAAAATCTACCCGCATTTGGCGCTTAGCGGGTGTTAATTTCGGACCCTGCAATGGTGTTCACTGATATGCTCACACAAAAATCGCTGCAAAAGATGCTTTCCAACAGGTTTTATCGTAGTTTTTCATCCAATACAAGTCAATGGAGTTGGACGATTTTTGTGTGAGCATATCAGTGAACACCCCTGACCACTCGGTGAGTTTCACGTCTTTGTAAACGAAAGTTTAATGCGTTTTAGGAAGGATTATTCCAGTGCACCTATGCAACCATTGTGGAGGTGGGGGGGTGCTACCACAGAAACCGAAAATTCTCGGGCCAGCAGCATTTGTCCAAATTTCAATCTTAACCATTGTATTTCATTAGAAACGATCTGAAAACAGGGCTTTAAGTGTAAAATACCGAACTTGTCCTTTAATAATTGTATTTTCATACTTTATTAATTCTCAATTTAATGATCATTTATAAATGAAGTATTGCATTATTTACAAACCAGTTATTTAGGAGTTGTCAGTGTTTCATAAGATCACTTAGAAAGTGTAAGTAAATGATTAATAAACAATTTATTTACAACTTGTTATTCAGACATATAGTAATAGTTACTTAGTGTGTTAATAAATGCTTTATTAACATGTATTTCTACTGTAATTCATGGTTAATTCAGGTAGTCATAAAGCATTTAGTAGTGGTCAGTTAACTATTTTTGTGAGCTCATCTAAAGTGAGGACTAGTTATGCCTCGGAAAGCATTTACAAAGAAGATTTATAGGCTCAGCCTTCTTTTAAACAGAAAAATAATAATCATAATAATATAAAATTATAATAGAGGTGCACTTTTTTTCACTTAAGCAGCTGCCTCCCAAATGTCTGTGCATGACTATGATTCTAAGTCAAGGTCTGAAAACTTCCTTTTTTAATCATATAGTGATCATCTTCAAAACAAAACAAGCCAGACAAAAGGAAGCAAAAAACCTGAAAAGCTACTGTACAAAAATAAACACACGTGCAGTATGTTGTCTACAAATACAGGCACACAGCACATGTAGATTATTAGGCCACACCATAAACCACATTGCTCAAAGGATACAATAAAATACCTCATGAAACTGTAAGACAACAATGATTTTAGTATGATATTGATTAAAAAAATAAGATTCAGAGTTCAGTTTTGAGGATTTCTCATCTGAACCTTCACCAAGGCGTGCAGACCAACCAGAATCAGATGAGGGAATGAACTTGAAATTATTTTTGAAATAAGGTCAGATGACACAGATCTGATACAGATTTGTGCCAAGAACTGAGAGTGGCATTTCTGGTGTAGAGGCCCGTGGTCATTACGAGAAAAGAGTTGACGTGCCTGAATGACAGGCTGTCTAATTATTTGTTTGGGATTTTGTATCTCTGAGCTACTGTCTGCTGACTGTTGAAGCTCCAGATCAGTGGCAGGTGGGATGTATAATTATCTCAGTCTCCAGAATGATTTATATGCCAAGCATTTGTATACGTCCAAGATGAGTCATCAATATATTTGTTCCATTTTCCAGGAAAAGAACAACTGTACATTTTAATTATGTACATCTGATAAAAGTTTACATTTAGGAGTACACTCGCAAATATTATGCCAACACAATGAGAGATTTTCTAGGGACAATCCAAAAATCAAGTCTGCTAACCAGACGCAGATTGACCAAACCATATTGCAACACTGACAGACTTAAAGGTATAGTTCTCTCAAAAAATAAAATTTGCTGTTCATTTACTCAGCCTTAGGCCATCCAAGATGTAGGTGTTCTTTTTCTTCAGTAGAAGAGTAAAAAAGTTTTCGTCGTCCTTGGTGATTCGTATAATACAAGTCAATATACTGTTACTTAAAAGCATATACAAGCAAAATTAATAACCATGGCTCCTAGGTCTTATGAAGCAAAACCATCGGTCTGTGTAAGAAACTGAACATTATTTACAACATTATTAGCTGTAATCCACAACCTCGACAAACGGTCCTGAGCGTGTTCACAGCAGTCTGGAGCGCAAGCTTCCTGTCGCAATGTCATTTTTTCTTAAAGTCCCCATGAAATCAAAATAGAAGATAGAACAGATCGGCGCATACCAGAAAACGTATCGGACCCATTTGAATTCTGCACGGAATGCTGTGGATTACAGGTAATAATGTTGTAAACAATGCCCAGTTTATTGCACAGACCGATCGTCTCGCTTCATAAGACCTCAATGTATTCTCAGGAGCCACTGGTTTTAATTTTGATTTGCCTGTATGTTATTGTGTTTTTGTTTTTTGTTTTTTTTACTCTCAAAGTGCTAGTTGCCATTGATTTGCATTATATGAAACACAAAGGACCACGGTTTCAGCTAAAGATTTCTTTACTGTTCTACTGAAGAAAAAAAGACATCTACATCTTGGATGGCCTGAGCAATATATTAACAGCAAATTTGAGAATCTCAGTTCTCTCATATTGTACTGAAATATATCACCAGCAGCACTACTGCAAAACTGTGAATACATAAACCTTTTAAATTACATAGAACCTAGATGATTTCTCAAATGCATAAGCATATATTAAATGATTTACAGAATTAGAATATGCATCTATTGTGGGGATTATAAACAACAGCATAAGAAACTGCCTGGAACATGCATTTTAAGATCTTTTCTTAAGACACCAGCTGCGAGAAATCCTGCAGACATTCTTGTCCATTTTCATTTTATTAGTGCGTATCTCAGTCAGTGAAAAGCACTCCAGGTCCTATTATCTTATCTCAGGAAAACGCTGCTGGTTTACCCTATGTATGATGACACAGTTTCTTCAAGCCTCGAGGTGCATCTGTCACTTTCAATTAACCCACACCCCTGGACCGCTGGTTCATGTCAATAACCTTTAGGTAGGGTGAGCGCTATGGCTAAAAGCTTATGTCATGTAACCAGTATATGATAAATTTTATATCACGGTAACAGTATATGCCACAGTACAGTCACATATCGTACTGCTGACAGTAAAACCAAGGCAACTTTAAAACTAACATTTAAAAATGGACAATTTGAATTCCTAATACCAATCTTGATACCACAACAAATACTAAGATATTATATTAAAAAAAAAAAATAATAAAAAAAAATATATATATATATATATATATATATATATATATATATACTGTATATACATGAAAAAAACACACAAAAACACACACATTATATTTAAATAATTTAATTATTATATTATATACATGATTAATGATAATTTACTAATAGATTATAAGTTAAAAAAAAAAAAAAAAAATATATATATATATATATATATATATATATATATATATATAATAAGTGTATTCAAAATAATAATATATTAATGTTTGAATTATGATATATTTCAAAATAGCATCTAAATGGACATGGGGTCTCTCAGGCCCAAAACAGAACAAGAGTGTTAAAGGGATAGTTCACTTTGAAATAAATTTTTGGTATGTTTTAGCTTACCTCAAGGGCATCCAGGATGTAGGTGTCTTTTTTTCCGCAGTAGTTTCAATTTTGATATTTTTAGGTCAAACCGTTCTTGTCTGTCAGTCATATAATGCAGGTCTATGGTCACTGTCTCAAAGAGCATGCACAGAGTCCAAATTAAAACAATTCCCCCGTCGTCCAAATTAAACAATTCCCCATCGTAAGTACACATTGATGGCCTAAGACACGAAATGAGCGGTTTGTGTGAGAAAACGAACAGTATTTATATCGTTTTTACCTCTTGAACACAGCTGCGTCCAAGTGATCAGATCTGACGTGTACGCAGACTGGTGCATAGATATATACACTAGATGTCCGCCCGCGCTCTCAGATCATTTGGACGCAGCTGTGTTCAAGAGGTAAAAGCTCTGTGCTTGTGTTTTGAGACAGTGACCATAGACCTGCATTATATGACTGACAGACAAGAACGGTTTGACCTAAAAATATAAAAATTGAAACTACTGCGGAAAAAAAGACACCTACATCTTGGATGCCCTTGAGGTAAGCTAAAACATACCAAAAATTAATTTCAAAGTGAACTATCCCTTTAAGTAAACAGAGCAAAGACATAAATTAATAACAGTTAACAGCTTTTTCTTGCCAATTACATTTAATAAATATTGATGATTTAATAGAGTGGCAGGTCTATCAGGTAACACATTGGGCATATATATTGTTCCATCTGTTTATATTCACCAAAGACAAAGCTTACCAAGATGGGCATTTTGACAAAGAAGTGCATACGTTTGCCACACACAGATGCATCATCGCAAGGTACAAGAGCTATTCACAGAGAAAGAACCCACATGCACAACTGAGCAATGAAAATCTGCAGGGTAAAGAACTTTAGCATATTTAGTAGGCTACTACCAAATTTGTGCCAAATTATGAGTGCTTTTGACAAAGCTAGTTCTGAGTAACACTTGACCACACATAAATTGTTTTCTGTTACTGTTACACAAAACCATTACGTTTTATATAAGAATTGGTTAAATAAAATTTTTAATTTTAGATGGAGACATCAGACCCTGTCAAACTGTGATGAAAATTAAAATCTAAATTAAACTGCTGTGTGAATTTTAAAGCATATACAGTGAGCTGATATTACATTAATACACTTACTTTAATAGACTTTGTCTATAGGGATACGTTCAAAATTACTTTTTTAAATATTGTATAGCTTACAATATAGCCTATCACCACAGGCGTCATTCACGGTGGAACATGTCTTCACTACTCTTTGTCATGGTCGATTTGGTTTCGGACACTTTTTGAAATAGCTCACGGCAGGGATGATTCTAATACAGGAGCGTGTCCAATTGTTGAACTGGAGTTTTCATTTTGTTAGTAGGTATTAAAATGAGAGGCTATCCGTCTCTTAAATGTGTCATTTGTAACGTTTTTAATCCCCACTCATGATAATGTACATCCACTGACAATTTTAGTTTATTAAAACAAAAGCATTATATTAAGGCGGATTAGATCCAGAATCCCTTGTGTTACCACACAACCAATGAATCATCATGATATCCTCAAGCTGATAGATACACTAACTTCCAAAATCCCCCAAATAAAATGTATCATAAATTTAATTAGAGCACTTGAATATCTGAAAACTGGGTTTTATGTAGAAATAAGCCGCTCGGTGTGCAACTGAAATAGTTTAGTCATAATAATAATACACTGTAAAAAGTGGTAACCTGCAATGGTTACCTTAAATAACTGTTCTTTACTTGACTTAACCCTTAAAACTGTGTTTTGTTTGTATGAATTAATGTATTAATTCAGCAATATTTTTGACTTGAATTAAACCAGTTAATTTAGATGTTATAATTTTAAAGTCATTTAAGAGTTACAGTAGTGGCTGAAATGGACATTTTACATAATTGTGCTTGGAGTCACTTGTTTCATTTGTGATAACAAAATAAAACATAAATTGTGCAGACATCACTTTTTGGCCAGGCTGTCATACAAATAAATATGAACACATGCAAAAACAAGAGAGAACCAATGCAATATTAATAACTGATTATGTTTTAGTCAAGTATGCTTTTTCCTGTGAGCTTTTTGTTTTATTATGCTTTTTTTTTTTTCATAGTAAAATGTAACCTGTAGCCTTAATTTGTCTTTATTGCCAAATCATTTTTGTCAGATAATATCTTAACCAAGTTTAGTGTTTTGTTCTTCCCTCATATTTCAAATAGTAAAAAAAATATATATATATATCTATATCTTCTATATATATCTTATATATCTTATATTTTGATAGTTTAATCAAACTGCATCGTACTATGGTAGTAAAGCAGCGAGTTACGTCGTTGTACGGGAAATGCACCCCTGGACATCACTTTTGGCCACTACTGTATTACAGACCTGATCATCTTTCACATATTATTAATTCATTTAATAAAAAAAGTATAGCAAAATAATATTCATGTGCTATAAATTCTCATGTAATGATGACATCACAACTGACACACACTGGTTTTTATGTTTTATGGGGACTTTCCATAGACGTAATGATTTTAATACTGTACAAACTGTATATTCTATCCCCTTACACTAAACCAACCCCTAAACCTACCCACCACAGAAAACTTCCTGCATTTTTACATTTTCAAAAAAACTGATTCTGTATGATTTATAAGCTTGTTTCCTCATGGGGACCTCAATTTAGGTCCCCACGGTTACACGAGTCCCCATGAGTCAGTGTGCATTCAGTTTGAAGTCCCCACCGGGATAGAAAAACAAAGACACACACGCACACTTCCAAACTCCATCATCACTGTCCCTACCACATTTTAATATGAAGAGCACCCATGCGCACCACTCAACCTAAAAGCTACCAAGACAGAAACCCTCACAGAGATACAGGGTAAAATTACTCAAATAACATTTTAGAGTCATTTACATCAAAGTGCACAGCGTTCTGTAGCGGCTCTGAACCCCAGAGGAGATGGACAAATCTGACCTCACACTTAGAGCAAAAAAACATATACTGCTTTAGTGCACTCAATTACAGTAGCATGCATCCAGTGTGGTGTATGTGTGCTTATGTGTCAAAGAGAGTGAACTTGGGCAAGCAAAGTACTGTATTCCTTATTGCAGTATATGCCAAAGGGGAAGTTAAAAAGCAAAAACACATACTAATGATATCAGAAGTACTCCATTGAATCTATTTACAGATATTTCACAGTTAAAACTCATGTTTTTATTTGCAGTCATCCATTTTCTTTAACTTATTAATATGCAATCAACTGTGCCTGTTTGTTACCGAATTGCAGTGGTGTTTTTTTGTGTTTTTGGCTGGCATACACATAAGTAAGATGGATGTGGCTGTTAACACAACAGTGCAATTAGTAACAGGCATTAGCTGCATCAGCCTTAAGAATGTTCAGATAAAAACAACTGCTCAAACTCCTTATTTCTCCTTTTTACTCCTGATACTTCATAAATCCTAACACATTCACAGCGCAAACACATTTCCGTTAAGCAATATCAGATGATCAGGGGTGCTGTGGTTCTGTAATCAGTGTCATGCTGATATGCAGTACAACAACTTGATTGCAAATGTCCAATTTATTTCAATAAATAAACAAATAAACTAGAAATTAGTATTGTTTCATGTTTACCCATGTCAACTCATGTTTCAGACCAAATCTGACCATTTCTTACTGTTCAAAAGATCGGGGTCTATACATTTTTTTTTATTCTCAAATATGCATTACACTGTTGAAAAGTGACAGTAAAGACTTTTACATTGATACTATTCATGAAGTATCAGTTTACAAAAAATTTAAAATAAAATCCTAATAATTTCTGGAGCAGTAAATCAACATATTAGAATGATTTCTGAGGGATCATGTGACACTGTAGACCGGAGTAATGATGCTGAAAATTCAACTTTGTCATTACAGGAATATATTATTTTAAATATATAAAAAATAGAAAACAGTTATTTTAAATTGTAATAATATTTGACTGTTTTACTGTATAGTTTTGAAAAGTCAAGTCAAGTCAAGTCAAGTTTATTTGTATAGCGCTTTTCACAATACAGATTGTATCAAAGCAGCTTCACAGTATTAAATTAAAATAATACAACAAAGTTTTTTCAAGAGGAATTTATTGATTGATAAAATTAAATATCCCCAAAATATCCCCAACTGAGCAAGCCAAAGGCAACAGTGGCAAGGAACCGAAAAACTTCATCAAGTGACCTAATGGTGTCCTAAAACTCCATCAGGTGACCTAATGGAGAAAACAAAACCTTGGGAGAACCCAGGCTCAGTCGGGGGCCAGTTCTCCTCTGGCATTTATGAGCTAGAGGCCGGATTGTAGTTTGAACTGTAGGATTATAAGAATGCCTGGCTGAAGAGATGCGACTTTAATCTAGTTTTAAACTGGGAGAGCGAGTCTGAGCAACGAACAGTATCAGGAAGACTATTCCAGAGTTTTGGAGCCAAATGTGAAAATGCTCTCCCTCCTTTGGTGGTTCTGGATATCCTAGGTATGACCAAAAGCCTTGAATTTAGTGATCTTAAAGAGTGCGATGGATTATAGGGCGATAGAAGATCTGTTAAATAGACTGGAGCTAAGCCGTTTAGGGCTTTGTAAGTCAGTAGCAATATCTTATAATTAATACGGAGCTTTATAGGTAACCAATGCAGTGATGATAAAATCGGTGTTATATGATCATATTTTCTTGATCTCGTAAGAACTCTAGCGGCGGCATTTTGGACTAACTGTAGCTTGTTTATTGAGGATGCAGGACAACCAGCTAATAAAGCATTACAGTAATCTAGTCTCGAGGTCATGAATGCATGAACTAACTTTTCTGCATCAGAAACTGATAGCATATTACGTAGCTTAGCAATGTTTCTAAGGTGGAAAAAGGCTGTTTTTGTAACATATGAAATATGATTTTCAAAAGACAGGTTGCAATCGAGTATAACACCCAGGTCTTTTACTGTAGAGGATAAAGTAACAGGACATCCTATGATGTTAAAAGCTGACGCAAAGTTTCTCGGGGAACGCAAAACTTTTGTGAGCGAAAGCAAAAACATTGGAATATATTTTATCCTCCCATCTGGTATGTTGTGTCCCTTTAGGGGCTCCGTAGTTTTGAACGTTTGTGTATACATTTAAAATGTGTATTTGCAAGTACAATTGTAACAATTATACTTTAACTTAAACTTTTGGTACTGTATTTGTTGTACTGAATTTAATTTATGACTTTAATAAAAAAAAGAATCAATCTGTCTGAATTCTCCACTGTGTTGAGACATTTGTAACATTAATTTTCTATGCAAGGTTTTTTTGTTTTTTTTTTATGAAATATGCCTTGGACATTTATTCTTTCTTCTTGGAGATTCATCCAGTAAAAGACAATTTCAAAGATAAGCAAAGTTTTAAGAAGTGTAAAATTGCATTTAGGTAAAAAATTGAAATATTGATCCAAGTAAAAACACAGCTTCTTCAAAACAGCGTTCTTCAGAGAGGTAATGCATTTCCATGATTCTTATTTCCCATGCTCATAATAACAGGGTCTGTGTCATTATGGCACACACCTCATCTTCAATGTTTTTCCCTTTTAACTGAATATGGAAGAAACAACAGAAACCCTGACATAAAGTTTTGGAAGACTCCACATGATCGGGTCGTGTGAGCAAGTATGTGTCTGCTGTGTTAAGTCTCCTGAATGAAGGTCTGACCCAGTTGGAGAGTGTCTGAGGCGTTGCTAAGTAACTACTCAAACGGGTCATGCACAGGAGCTGTGGTGAACACCGCATGCGGCCACACCGGGGTGTTTTTAACACCATGACACAATACTCCATGTTTGTCCGCTTCCTTTTCTGTTTATTCTCTAAAATGCAAGCATTTGACCCTGATATACAGGTGTGATTCTTCTTTTTTGAGGCATGCAACATATCCCTGTAAACTCTCCTGTGTACTTAAACTCTAGGCCTGTCATGATTATTGAATAGTTGTCTGATTGTGGTCAAAAAAAAAAAAAGCATTCTTTTTTTTCTTTTTTTTTTCTTGGAATTCCAAATCAATTACCAAATCAAATCAATTAAATCAAGTAAAAATCAAAAAGACTCTTCTTTTTCAGTGTAGCCCACACTTTCCACACATAACTCAATTTTGACCTGTTTAGTCATCATTTTGGAGCATCCCTGCCTGTCAGTGTAGTGAGGCCAATAGGCAATGACATCTGACCTTTAGTTGTAGTATGGATCACATCTTCCAAACTGGCATAGGGTAATGAAACAAAATGCCTGACTTCCACAACTATATATGACTTATATTCTTCATCTCTGCCTTCAACCTCAATGCTTCTATCCTCTTTGATCCTCAACCTCAACGTCTTCCTTGCTTACAACCTTATTTTCTGATCACTTTCATCAATACTTTCTGCAAAAGGAAAAGCTTGTCCTCTCTGTCTTCTATACAACTTCCTAACATCAACCTAAAACACAGGCAAAAATACAAAATATACTGCCTGCCAGTACTGAACAATAGGACATTGTCATTTATGCATGACGAAGATTTTTTTGGTCTTTGAGGTATAATTTTTTTTGACAAAATTTGAATTAACAATGACCAGAAACTTTAGAAAGCAAATATGTTTGCACAATATATATAGTCCTAAAGTCCTAAATATATATATATATGTATGTATTTATTTATTTATTTATTTATTATTATTTATTTATTATTATAAAGGGGTGGTGGTGGCGCAATGGATAAGACACATGCCTTTGGTGTGAGAGACCCGGGTTCGAATCCACTGTGAGACACCAATGTGTCCCTGAGCAAGACACTTAACCCCTAGTTGCTCCAGAGGCGTGCGACCTCTGACATATATAGCAATTGTAAGTCGCTTTGTATAAAAGCGTCAGCTAAATGAATAAATGTAAAATGTAAATTTATTGATTGATTGATTGATTGATTGATTGAATATGTACATGTATTGTCTAGTCTAAAATAAACTCACTATGGTGCCATGTGATACTGTAACATGTGATTAGCATGTGCTAATGTCTCCTTCACTTCTTTGTTAACAAAAATGACAATTACATGGCAAATACATGTTAATTTTATTGGCTGAAGGGAATAATTAGCCTAGAAATCTAGACGCACCCTAGCGGCAGCAAAATGTATTTTACAGCCAGGGTAGTCTAGCAACTCTCCATTGACTTTTGGATGGAAAAACCTAAATTGGGTCAGGCCAATCACATCGTGTATAGAGTAGGCGGGGCTGGCTTAACATATGACGACAGAGTTGCGATGGTTCCCTGCTACTTGAAGACAAAGAATGGCTGCTGCTGCTAGCGAACAGTCTTTCGAATCGGCTTTGGTCGCGACTCTGGAGGACTTGGAGTTAAGTTTTTCTTTGAGAAAAGAGCAAAGAACGGCACTTATGTCATTCTTAAAAAAGGAAGATGTGTTCATAGTTTTGCCGGCCAGATTCAAAAGTTGAATCTATCAACTGACGTTAGCTCCGCTGTTGGGAAAAGGCTCTGGTTGGTTGAAGCACTGTCCTATTGCGTGCACAGGGAATTTGAAAGACAGCCGTTTATCCCGCCCCCTCGGATTGAACCGTGTCTATGGTGAGTTGCCAGACCTAACATCTTGATGTAGGTTTGGCTTGCCAGGCTATAGGAATAATGCATTTACATATGAAGTTCTATATGAAATGACTAAAATGTAATTAAAATTTTTATTTAGCTTGAACAATATTATTGTATTTTAAATGCAATTTTATAATAGTCATTTATAAATGACGATGTCCCATTGAGGGTCAAATTCACATTTTGCCAAAGAATACACACATAAAAAAGAACATGTTACACTGTTGTAAAGATAGTCAGAAGTCTTTCTTCGTAAGAAATTCAGTTTGGTTTTAATAAGACAGCATTATATTATATTATATTATATTATATTATATTATATTATATTATATTATATTATATTATATTATATTATTTGGGTCTGTTTTATTATATATGTTTATTATTATTAAATATACACATTCCAAGTAAAAATAAATAAATAAATAATGTATTAGGCTTACACTGTAAGGGACATCAACAAAACTGAATTAAATTATTAAATCACATTTTTTTTCTTTAATTTAAACAACGTATGCAACAGTTTTGTCTAAAAACAACAACATCAACAAACTAGCTACAAAGCACTCCCTGTTACTTATCTAGTTACCTATCTAACATAAACGTATACCTTCCATTTACACTCAGAGCATGCTGGGGTCTGAAAATCCCTTGCCAAAATGCTGCAATTCTTTCATTGTTTTCAACTGAAATATTGAAAACAACATTATTTTTATTGCAAACCCAGTTCATTGCATAATTCTTTTGAGGCAAAATATTTACTCACATTTTCTGAGCCTTGCTAATATTTGATTCATATCCTCTAATAAAACTTAGTGGACAAAACACAAATAAAAGCACAGCATGCCATTTAATTTCATTAATTGCACACTGCTGCAATGCTTAGAAGATAAAACAGACAATGAATGGAGACAGAAACGGATATTAATATCTTCTAATGCAAAGAGCAGCTGTATTATGGGTATGCAAACATAACATCTCTAAAATAATAACCACCAGACTCTGAAAATGCACGCAGGCGCTATTTCTCTTCTCAGATCTCCAGTCTTGGCTGCCCCTGATGTGGATTCTGCGGGTACTAAAATCAAAGTACCCAATGAATGCAAGACGCCTTTTACGTTCCTACTGTGTGCGCAAAGGAGAATCTAATCAACTTGCTACCCACAAAACAGCAGGGTGCTCCAATTTCATATTTACTCGCAAAGCTAAAACAACCTCATTAAAGTGTTACACACTAATTTAACTGCAAGACAAAAGAAAAATGAACAAGGGAGACACATCTTTATGGATCTAATATTTTCCAGGGAAATCGGATGACTGCTGGAGGCCATCGGGATCGAAAACATGTAATTTAGTTTAAGAAACCATTTTGTGTTGTGGAATAATATCAGCATTCACCGCAGTTAATGTAAATGTAATGTGAGTCAATATGCAAGAGACTTGGTTGATATCTGCTGCTCAAAATGTTAACCACTGGTGAGATGGTCAGCTCTGTCACAAGTCTCAAGTTTATACTTAAAGTTCTCATGCAAATTCTAAACTGCATCATGTAAAAATACTAAATTGAGTAGGCCTAGATTTCTCTCAAGCTTATGTATGGGTTGCTATGCAATTTCGGAACTGTATTCTTGAGAATCAAAGAGAATTTCTTTATGAATCAAAGAGAATTTTCTTTTTCTCTAACCACAATTATGAACTAGAGTACTTGATCCTTAAAGTGAGCTAGATGGTTCAGTCATTCAGAATCATATTCTAATATATCCAGTTAAATTAGAGGTTATTTTAGGTTACCTGACAAAGCCATTTTACAGTGTACTGATCGACCAGTTTTGTTGTTGTTGTTTTTTTGTTCACCAGCTAACAAGCATGTGAACAAAGATAAAAAAAAAAAGAAAAGAAAAGTCCAACAAAGTATACATCAAAAAAGTAAAGAAAATATCACACAAGTTCAACAACAGCACAACGAACAGAATCGTCTTCATTTTGAAAGCAAGACACGAGAACAAATACTGAATGAAAGTGTTTCAGCAAGAAGCGGAGAGCTTACATCAAAGTAAAGTTCAGTTTAAAAACTTTCCAAAGCTTGCTCATGGGACATTTCCGTGACATATTTTCAGTCCGAGGATAACTTTGAAAAGAGGAAAGACATCGCAGGGCCGAAAGCAAAGAGTGGAAATGTTCAGAATTGCACTATTGTTTCTGTGATAACCAACATTCTTCTTGAGGGGCAATAATCTAACAAACAAAGTTTTGCAAATAAACTCACTCTGCTTCCAAAATGAGTAGTCTTGACAGTGGCACTGTTACAACTGGACAACTGTTCAAATCAATCACAGCTTATCTATTCCCCCAAGAGTGAACAAATCACTAATGAGGTCAATATCATCATTCATCTGAATTATCAACACATTGAAAGCAGAGTAGCAATGCAACAAAACTTTTGCGAAGAAAGACAGTAACTCAGTTGAAAAGTTTTTTCAACACCGCCTTGCATGCAAACACATTTGTGAACTTACTCAGGGATCCCCACACCTTTTGACCAATGGATTTATTACTGATAATATCATAGACAATGTTTTAACTAGAAATATATATATTTTCTGTAAAAAAAATATAAAAAAATAAAAATGTCAATGACTTCTCAGGGTCTGGAAATCACAATTTGATGTAATAAATATATATATTCTTGGTAACACTTTACAATAAGGTTCATTTGTTGACATTAATTTATACCAATACATCTTCAGCATTTATTCATCTTAATATTAATTTCAACATGAAAATCAAAGGTTGTATTTGTTAACATTAATTAATGCACTGCGAACTAACATGAACAAACCATGAACAGCTGTATTTGTATTAACTAATATTAACAAAGATTAATACCACTGAAACAAATGTATTGTTAATTGTTACAGTAGTTCATGTTAGTTCATACATTAACTAATGTTAACTAATGAACCTAATTGTAAAGTGTTACCATTTTCTTTTTCAGGTTTTCCATTACTATTGAAACCTAGGTGAATATAAACATCTAGCTGAACATCTATGCATGTTCACAATGCAGGCATTCCACCATTTCTGATCGTTTAAGTGCCAACTGCACATTTGTTCCAATACATCGATGCAGTAAGATATAAACCAGCACTTGCGGTGTTTATGCGTGCATCGTTACCGTGCAACTTGCTTCAGGTGGGACACACGAAACTCTCGGCGCAGCTGTAATTGCAGTGATAAGCAGCATGTTCAGCAGAAATCACACCGACTTACTCTGGATTTTGCAAGAAGAGAAACAGCTCACTCCTCCTTCCTCTTCTCCCGTCTGTAAAGTGATGTTGCTCACGGAGTGTCAAATAGTGACAGGTTTTCTTGAACAAAGCCAAACATGGATAGAAAAGGAACCCCAGACGCTTCAATCCCGTAAGCTTGCTGTATCTCTACAGGACGCGCCGTTGCGCGCGGTAGCGCATCCTTCAAATGTGTGCGAGGCGCGCGATCTTTTCCACCTCTCCGGCTGTGGTCCAAAACCTCACCTACGATTCCTCCTCAGACGCCTCTCTCTCTCTCCCTCCCTTACGACTGAAGCGATATGAAACAGAGAGAGAGGATGCGCAGTGGCTGGCGGAGTGTCTCAGTTCTTGCACGGCGCGTGCTGGAGTCTCGAGCTGCGAGTGTGTTTGAAGCATCTCGCGCGTCTCAGCCTCGTCCTGGAAAAAAACTGCGCGAAACGGCAAGCGCGCATAACCTGAATCACAACAGACCGTTTAGTGTTTTAGAATACATTTATAGAGAATGTTTTTCGATTTTACAATTTTGAAACGCAGTTATAGGAAAAATAACTTTGATATTCCCAGTCGCAATTAACTCAGTCTTAGACAGTATTAAATGCTCAACAGTTCTCTGGTATTGAAACTAAACCGTTGAAACCTAAATCGCGTTTACTGAATCCCCCTGGGAAAAATGACAACAGCATAAACCAGATAAAACCAGCTTAAACCGTGGTTAGCTTAATGGTTTAAGATGGTCTTCTGGCAAAGCACCCAAAACCACCAGCCAACAAAGCCAGCTAAGATATCAAAGCAGTTTATTTTAAACAATATAGCCTATATATATATATAAATGTATATAAGTGTGTGTGTGTGTGTGTGTGTGTGTGTGTGTGTGGGTGTGTGTGTGTATGTGTAGTTTTTGTATATAAGTGTGCAAGTTCTTAATTTTTATTTCTATTCATGCATAATTATAAAAACTTTGATAAAGGCCATGTTACAAATTTCCTTATAATACATCGTATGGAACACTAAATCCAGTACACTCATTGGAAAGAACAGTGGCTAGTATAAATACTGTATAGCCTGAGTATAAATAGCCTACATAGGTTATTATTACACGCAGTGTATGTGAATATTTCATACTTCTTGATATCAATTTCCATTAGAAATAGTACTGAATAGTAAATACTACCTAAATGGATAGTTGATTGTATATATATAAAAAAAAAATATATATATATATATATATATATATATAAATATATATAAATATATATATATATATATATATATATATATATACCAGTTCATAATGATATAAACTTTTTTAACTTCCTTTGAAATAGTATTAAATACTACTCACTTACTACCTGAATGAACAGTTGAATGTGTAAATATTTAGCCTAAGTATTCTTAATTTTACAATCAGAGTTTTACAGAGTTTTTTTATACAAAATGTATCACATTCCTTATGGTTAAAAAATCACAAATCACAAAGCAACATCTTTGCTGATATAGATGTCCTATTTACTATTTAAAACTTTAATGTCACATCATATTAAACTCAATAATTATTTGACATAAATGAGGCCTGAATAGTAAGATGTTGATGTTATAACATATCTGGAATGAGAGATTATAAATAATGCCAGTTCATATGCTGGTTTTATTCACAATCAACAGTGTTGTGAAAGTATGTCAGTTAAAAAAAAAAACAACAACAAAAAAAACAACTTACTTGACATCTTCTCTATCCTAGGCTGGCTAAAATAAAAGAAAAAAAATTGTGTCATCTTACTCCCTGACTCTTGTTTCAGGACCTCTCATTTTGCATTAAATCAGCATGTTATGTTTATTCATCTCTGTCAAGTCTATCTCTTTTCTCTTGTCAGGCACAGTCTACCCCTCCGCAATGACACTGAATAAGTCACAGACGCGGGCCTTGAGGGTTTTATCTGTGCATCAGGATGTTTTTCCCTCCGCTCGAGAAACGCAATCATGCTCTAATTAAAACACCATTAATAGAGCAACAAAAATGTAAACACACACTCTGAGATCCAGCTCTCCGGAGTAACCTTCACTCCTCGTGTTTAGCAGTAACACCACTGCATTAATCCACCTAAATCAAATTGCACAATCAGACACTTTCATCATTTTAAGAGAGGGACTGGTATGATCTTCATGCCAAATTAAACCCAACACAGACAGACGCAGAGAGAAAGAGTGGCGCTGTTTGCCACCGGCTCCCTGTTGACAGCGTCAGTGTAGATTTTCTTTAAGACCGGATCATAAAGCTTTGAGCACAATCCTCTAACACATCCCAGAATTATTAAACAAGCATCAGCAAAGGCTGACGTTTACACGAACTCCTCATTAAGAAAGGCCACATCACCAATAAAAATGTCACGTTTTGCAACTACAGATCCGAAAGCTTATCCATAATCTCATTTCCATAAAAGTTTCTGTTGTAATTTGGAGGCTTATTCATTTATTAAGCACATTGATCTCTGTTGTCAAGACGTCTCGTCTTTGAAATCCGTTTGAAATATTGAATATGCTTGTTTGTTCTCAAAAGCATTGGTCTAAAACTCTGGGTTCTGACAGATTAAGACAAACGTCTGTTGTTTCTGTGGCAAACATTTGACTGCATGCATTATTGCTTTTGTAGGATGTTACACATCACTGGCTCTTTATCATGACTTGTTCTGAATGAGAAGGATGTGCAAAATGCTCAGCTCTTCTGAGCGGCAGGATCAATGTTTGGCCTCTGGGGGAGCTGTTATCCTTGTATTGATACAAGTGATTCTGAGGTTGGGCTGCACATTTCAACTCCCTGCAACTCACACGGCTAATTTGTATATATTGGATACTTGTGTACAGTGTTTTATAACACTAATGAACAAACTGATGCATTGAAAGGGAACTAACTCCAAAATAATAATGTTTCAAGGGACAGAGCTGTTTGTTCATCAGTTTTTTTGAGGTGATGCATATTTAGAGGCCTCAAGCAGAAGAAGAAAATGCTTGCTTAAAAATAACATTTCTCATCCTCCTAGGCTCTGCCAGTAACTGTCTGAGAAGTCGGAGTCTCTGTTTCCATCATTAATTAAACAGAAGCCTCTGCTCTGCTCTCGGCCCTGTGTGCATTAGCTCCATTTCACAGTGGCTGCATTTGTTCACACTTATTCACCAAAGTTCATTCCTCTAAATAACAGTTCCAGCTTACTCTCTCTTTGAAGATGCACCCTTTCGTTTGACAGGTTTCTTCCTACTTTGTCTGCGTTCAAACACTGTAAAATTTGTTCTCTTTTTTTTCTCCCCCAAAGGTTTATATGGCTCATCAGCAGACAGTCATTTCATTTTTTGTAATTTAGTGTTTTTATTTATTTTGAAAGAGTTTACAAAGTATTTGCATTAAAGTAAAGAAAACTTATACGACTACTAATTTCCCTCTAAAGCCCCCCTCCCGCACCCACCCCATTGCACTTCGGGACATTGAGCAGTATGATAAGGGATAACCAGGGATAAAATAAAATTCATACAGAGAAAGACAAATAAAATAATGCTAATGGTAACACCCATATGTAGCTGCAGATTAATTAGCTAAAAATGTCTTGACTGTAGATATCCATTTCTCCCACATCGACACAGTCCTAGGATTAGCGTGATTGGTCCGTGCAGATGACAGCTCCAGGTATAATATCTCCAGTAAAGAGTGAAGCCAATGTTTAATAGAAAGGTCATGGGGAGGTTTCCATCGTTGAACAAGAGACTTTTTTGTGGCGGTCATGGCAGCTAGCCAGAATTTCCGTACCTTCTCACATAGAGGAAATTGAGAATTGTCATTCAACAATAAAATAACAGGATCTTTTGGGATACAAATCCCCGACGCCTTGTACAAAACATCAAGCACCCTATCCCAGAATTTTTGCACATCTGGACAGTCCCACAGCATATGTACCAAAGTGTCCACACAACCCGGTCCACAGAAATTACAATATGGGTGTGGTGATAGACCCATTACATGTCGTATGCGTGTGGTTAGATATGCCCTGTGAATAACTTTAAAATGAATGAATTGGTGGTTTGGGTTTGTGGATGCATGGAATGTATTATCCCACACTGTATTCCATTCAATTGTCCTGTTAGAAACTTTCAGATCTATCATCCAAGCTCTAGCTTTAGAAAAGTTCTCTGTATTAAGATTTTGAAAGCAGAGATAAAAATATGACACAATTCCTGTGCTTGGTGCGTTTGAGATCCAATTCACCACCGGGTGAGTATGAAGATTTACACCCCAAGGTACCTTATGGGCCTTTAGTACGGCACGTAATTTGAAATATAAAAATAAAGTGTTAGACGAGATATTAAATCTTCCTATTAAGTCATGAAAATCCAAAATTGAATCTTCCCCTTTTATGTCGTTTAACGTTAGAATGCCTTTTGTAGACCAGGAAGGCTGAACGAGAGGTTGACCGCCAGAAAGTAAGTTCAGATTGTGCCAAATCGGGGTATGAGTGTGCCATAAAGTTTTAGATGCAAAACAGGCTTCAATCTTTTTGAATATTTGAAGAGTGTAGGAAATTATAGGACCATAATACAGTGAGCATTTCCTGTGCGAAAGGCCTGAAAATAAAAAATCTTGCAAACGAATTGGTGAAATACGATCTTTTTCTAATTGTTTCCATGAAGACTGTGAGCTTGAATCAAACCATTTCAAAACTGAGAGCAGGATAAAAGACCAGTGATACCATTTAAAATTAGGGCAGCCCATTCCACCTTTTATTTTACTTTTTTGAAGTGTAGACCACTTAATACGAGGACGCTTTCCATTCCATATATATTTTATCAGTAAAGAGTCCAACTTTTTCATATAATTCACTGGTGGGGGGAGAGGAAGCATAGAGCTAATAAAATTGATACGGGGCAAAATATTCATTTTTATTGTTGACATTCGGGCGGATGGAGATGAAGGCAGACACATCCATCTTTTAATATCTGACTCAACTTCCCCATAAATTGACATATAGTTAACTTTGGAAATAAGGGGCAAAGTAGGTCTCAACTGAATCCCTAAATATTTGACTTGTGTTGAAATCTGAATATTACTTGGAATAGAAAAATTAAAACCATCTGAATTGAGAGGCATTAAAATAGTTTTAGGATGATTCATTTTAAACCCCGATAATATGCCAAATTCGTCTATAATTTGAAGGGCGTTAGGAAGTGAGCGTTGTAGATCAGATAAAAATAGCAGAGTATCGTCCGCATACAAAGAAATAGAATGGGATGATGAGCCTAACTGAATTGGGGTAATACGTTTAAATTGTCTAATATACTGTGCCAAAGGTTCTAATGATAAGTTGAACATAAAAGGAGAAAGCGGACACCCCTGTCTTGTGCCTCGGCAAATAGTAAAAGTATCTGAAATGAGTCCACCAGTAGAAACCCTGGCCATGGGATTTGCGTATAGAGTTTGAATCATTCTAATAAAATGGTCACCAAAATTGAACTTCTTTAATGTATACCATAGATAGCTCCATTCCAGCCGATCAAAGGCTTTTTCAGCGTCAATAAACAGGAGGCCGCTGGGTGTTTCTAATTTCTCGGATTCAGCAATGATATGTAAAACTCGACGAACATTGTCGGAAGCCAAACGACCTGTTATAAATCCTGATTGATCTGAGTCAATTAGTTTATGAATCACTGACTGTAGACGCCTGGCAATAACTTTAGCATACATTTTAACGTCATCATTAATCAAGGAGATGGGCCTATAATTAGAACAGTCTGAATGATCTTTGCCAGGTTTGGGCATAACCGTGATTAGAGCTGTATTGAGATCTTTATGAAAACGACCTTTGAATATGGACTCATTTATAGTATCTAACCAGATATGGCCAAGTTGATCCCACAGCGCTAGATATAAATCCACTGGTAAGCCGTCGATTCCCGGGGACTTCCCTTTATTTGAACTTAATAATGCGCAGTGTAATTCTTCTATGGTGATTTCAGATTCAAGGCTGTCAGCCTCCTCCTTTGAAAGTATGTTTAAGCTCAACTGATCAAAAAAAAATTTTAACTGATCATTACTGGGTTGCACTTCTGAAGAATATAATTTTTCAAAAAATGACATGAACGTTTTGTTAATCTCGGTGGGATGTGAGGTGAGAACATTTTTAGAACTCTGGATTGCTTGGATGTTAAAACGTCGCTCATGTTTTTTAAGAGTAAGCGCAAGGAGTCTGCTCGGTCTGCTTCCATCTATATAATATTTATGTTTTGTAATGTGCATTAAATACTCTGCTCTTCTTCGTAAAAGATCATTAAGTGCGACCCTCTCTAAATGTAATTTTTGTTGTGTATCATTGGAAAACTGATTGCTTAATTCCTTTTCTAATTCCCCACATCTTCTCTCTAACAGTGATATTTGTTCAAGATGAATTTTTTTAAGCTTAGCCGAAAAGGAGATAGCGTTGTTCCTTAAAAACCCTTTGATGGAAGCCCATAACATTTCCTGATTAGCAACAGAGTCCTTGTTTATATTGATAAATTCAATCAGTTCTGCTCTCAGTTGAGAAAGAAAGTCTTCATTTTGCAGTAAAAAATTATTAAATCTCCATCGGGATGGTTTACAAGATGTATTAATCTGAAGATGTGTTAGTACAGCATTATGATCGGAAATGCTTTGTGGTAGAAATTCAATATTGATTATCCCTGAAAGTAACGAAGATGAGAGTAACATATAATCAATTCTTGAAAATGATTTATGACTTGGGGAGAAATAGGTGTATTCCTTGGCTGTTGGATTATGTATTCGCCAAGCATCACATACATCTATATCTTTAATGAGCGATCTCAGTGCTGTAGAAGACTGAGCTTGTGCTACTGAAACTGAAGGATTGGAACGGTCCAAAACTGTGTCGAGCACGGCATTCATATCAGATCCAATGATAATTGAATAGCCTTGGAGAGATAGTATGGTTTTGGAGACATTTGGAAAGAAGGAGGCATCATAAGAGTTCGGAGCATAAATATTAACAAATGCTAACCTCTTTCCTTCTATTATCGTACAGCAATATGCAATTCTACCATTCTCATCGGAACCTGTGTGTTCAATAATAAAGTTAGAATTACGTTTAAATAAAATTGTCACTCCCTTCTTCTTAGATTTACAACTAGATGATACTATGGGGATATATCGCCTATTTTGCATTCTTTTAGCATCCATGGCGGTCAGGTGGGTTTCCTGAAGAAACGCTACATCAACCTTTTTCCTGTGTAGAAGATCTAACACTCGTGTACGTTTAATAGGAGAGTTTAACCCCCTGACGTTAAAAGACAGCATGTTTATTTTAACCATAGTCTGTAGTAACCATACACACACAGATTAGCATGTAATGGTGAGAGCAAGTTATTGAGTGTACCATTAAAGTTCCCACCGTAATGAGCAAAAACAAAAACAGAAAAGGTCCCGAGTGCTTTAAGCGCCTAAGCGTCCCCTCCCTCTCCCCCCTTCCCCTTTTAGCAAACGTCTGTGGCGATCGCGAGGCAATGTCTGAACACTATTAACCTTCTTAGCCCCCAATGAATTTGACAGTTGAGGAGGTTTAAATTAAAGAACAAGTATTCCAAAATCATAATAACTGTAAAACATACACTATTCTCATAACTAGAATTACGGCAACCAGATTTAACTGTAACTAAGGACTGTAATTTAGTCCGCATTTTAACCATACTTTCAAAATTAACTATCTAACGTTACAACCAGCACAATTTGAAAATTGAAATTTGAGTTTTAAAAACTGAAAGTAGTTTGACACAATGCAATTATTTGTAAATAAAATAATTTACCATTTCACTTTGGTGAACTAAAGTCCGTATACGCTGATCTAGAATTGGTCCATGTATTGTTGTTCAGCAAAAAACTTAAACGATGTCACCTTATGGTCTACCCCTCCATTTCTTCCGGCAGCGGGAAGTTTAAGGATCTACGAACAGTGGCTGATGCGTCGACATCAAGACCCTCGAGATATTTTTCAGCACTCTCCGGTGATTCAAACGAGTATTTCTGACCCTTGTGGGAAACTCTCAGCGATGCTGGGTAGATTAGGAAAGTTTCTGCGCCTTTCTGATGAAGCTTGAATCTTACGGTCGAAAAAGCTTTCCTCTTTTGAGCTGTCTCATGACTGTAGTCCGCGTAGAATTCCAGGCGCGCTCCTCCGGGCAAAGTGGGTTTTGCTTTCCGGGCTCCCTGAAGGATGGCTTGTCTGTCAGGATAGCAGAGGAGCCGGAATATCAACGATCGTGGTTTTGGTGAGTTGGAACTCGAATACACTCGGTGCGCTCTATCGATCTCGATCCGACTTGAGCGCGCCGAAAGGTCGGGGATCCATTTAGGTAGCATTTTCTGTAGAAAACCGACCGGATCGTCCCCTTCCATTCCAGTTGGTAGATTGACCAGGCGGACGTTGTTGCGACGTGACCGGTCTTCGAGGTCATTGCATTTTCGTTGCATCTGTTCAAGCTGAGATAGGCAGAGGTTCGCGTCCTTTTTTGTACTGCGTAAACTGCCCTGAAGATTATCCACTTTGGTTGTGATTGACGCCACATTTTTACTCAAGGAATCCATTTCCTCTTTCATCGAGCGAAGAGCAGTGTTGTTTTCGTTGATAAAGTCCTTGAATGGTTTAAGGGCCGATTGTATTGCCTCTGTCAGCATGCGGGAAACCATTTCGCGCATGGCCTCCTGTTGTGCTTCGATTGCATGGTTAACAATTGAGGCTACGTCGTCCTCGAGTGTTTTGAGTCGTTTGCAGCCCGCTGCCGATTTCTGTGGTGAACTCGATTTCTTAGTTGCCATACTTGAAATAAAACTTGTACAGCTGTGATAACATATGATATTTTTCCTCAGCGTGAAGAAAAAACGTTCAATTAGGAGGTTTTAGTCAGGAGCCTAGTGCTGTACAGCCATCTTGCAGCGCGCGCCACCGGAAGTCTCAGACAGTCATTTCAATTGTTTTACCTGACATTTGAAATTCATGAATTTAGGTTAAAAAGATAATGTTTTTTTGTGTGTTTATTTGTTGCTTTTTGAATCTTCTCTATACAGATAACTGAGCTCAGATTTCATGTTATTTTTATGTTATTTTTATTTTATTTGTTTTTTTGTTTGTTTTTTTTGCTTTTTTCCTCAAGTGGCATTAGTGTCGATCCACCGTGATCAAAGGAAAGAAAAGTAATTCTTTAAATATGTTAGTCTAGTGTTTTTATTCAGTATACAAGAGACCCAGGTTCAAAACACGATCTATTAACATTTATTTATTTATTTTGTAATAGACATTGGCTTTCAAGTCCATACTTGAAAGCCCATGTTCACCATGCGATTTCATTGCATGGAAAAGAGAAGAGAGAGCTTTGACATTTTGATAATAGCCCCTTTTGTGTTCTTCTGGAAAAAAGTCACATTAGTATAGAGCAACACAAGATTATGACAGAATTTACAATTTCACTGGACTGAATTAAACATGGCTGTTGTTGGTATATGTTCAAATTAAATAATGTTCTTATGTTTGTGCATTGAGCGTGAGACTCACGCAATTGACACTTTTCACACGCTCTCACGCCACACATCCATTCTCTCACGCACAGAAAAATTGCGGAGCATAGAGGTACTTTTAATATTAAACTAATTATCAGCTCTTAGATTCCGTAAATTGTATTACGAAATTCAGACAAAAATACGTTTGGTGCTTGTAAATGTGACGTGACAGATCGCTGAGCGCCTCAGTTCAAGTGCACGTGAACCGATCATCTGTTACTTTTTTATTTAAAGATGCAGTACAACTTACCGAAAGTATAGATACAGACGGTTGGTCTGGGAACGCCCCCGGGAACGCCCCGTCACGTGATGTGAATTTAGCCCGTGGGGGAAAACATTGCCTTGGCGCTCATTGAAATACACGGGGCAATCATGCCGAAGAGTTGCTGTGTCGTTTTCTGTACCGCCAATAAACAAACAAATTATGAATTGATGTTCTACATCCTTCCTAATAAACACACAGAACCGGAAATTAGGAAATTTTGTTAATATTACTGTGTGAGTAGATCCCTGTGTGATATAGTAGTGGGTGTTAAACTCGTATTAGGCAGTGGTGGGCTAGTTTTGTCTACATCCCTTACGAAAAAGAACTATAGTAATCCAATAAGATTTCTATAGTAGTGTTACTGTATGTGATGTTCTGTAATACCTCTATAGTACTTCTATAATATGTCCCAAAATACTATAGTATTCCTATAAGATTACTATAATATTTTGTCCCAAAATACTACAAGATTCCTATAGTTGTTTTTCATAAGGGATGTCTCATTCACATTAGCGTTATCAGCTGAAGGCTCATGACGCGAGCCGTGAACCTATGGAGTAGACTGCAGTCTGTAAGTTACTAGAGGACTTTATAACTTCTTAAGTGATCACCGTTTTACAAAAGGATTAATAGTTTGGAGTGAAGCATACGTACAATTGGTAAGTGACAAGGTTTTATGGAGTTATAGTATGCAACATAAGTTGATTGAGTTATAGGCTAATGTTACCGCTACAGCTGCCGTGATGTCTTGGAGATTCAACCAGATCACAAAATATGTCTGGAAACGACACCTCCGGCCATTTGGTTGGGTCATTGACCCAGTTTTTAATTAAATAAATAAGGGCTATCATAACCTATTGCAGTTAATTTTACAATGTACCGTTGCCGGTCGGCAGGCGTCAATGACTCGCAATATCACATTTTTGTCATTCAAATACACACGATGCTCGCAGTGTTTTCCCCCACGCCGACTCCACCCTCGCCACGCCCCCAACTATGACTAGATGCCGACTGTATGTATACATAATATCGACCAATTAGTGTTTTTCAACCACGGAAAGAGGTCAATATATAATAGCAGGAGAACAATTATGTCACATAACATTACATTTACCTCAGGAAAGCCATTTAATGACCATAGCATGTTAATTGAATAGAAAAAATAGCTAGAGAGGAGATTTTGCTGAGCACTATATTACATATTTATTATATTTTTACTTATGTCATTAAATAATTGTTATTATAACAAAAACTGCATTATATTTAATTTCATTTGTTATTTTTAACCTTTAATAATACCAGCAGATTGGGCCCTCTATGTTTACAGCATTAGGTGAGATATTTTTTTTTAATAAAATTTAAAATAAACATGTATCCAAAGTAGTCAATATTGAATCAAAATCGGAATCAAATCACAAGAATGGATTTGAAATCTTGAAATTTTTGTCAAGCAATAATAAAAACGGTATCCTACCAGTCATTGTACAATGTAAACATTGTAACATGTTGTCACTAAACTTCATAAAATTCTAGTTAGTTACCAAATGTTTTGACAATCACAATTACACTTATTGTGATGCAATATTTGTTTTTACATATCAGTTTAGTAGTTGGCAACCTAGAACTTTTTTATATTATTATTATTCTTTGATGACTCACATCTTCATTTTTTGTTTCCTCAGAATTTTGGAGTCCTACATGTGACGTGCAGAGATTGTGGCTCTTCTCAGAACTTTAGCAACAGTACTGTAGCTAGACTGCATTTTACAACAATCACTGATCGTGCTGATTCTGTTAAGTTTGAGTTTTAGGAAGAAATGACGGGAAGGAAGGAAGTTGTGCTAGAATGCGGCTATAGTTTTTAATGGTTTTACCTCAAAATATTATTTTTATAATCTTTGGAAGCCGAAATCTAAAATAAAATCAGACTAATATCACAGATCTAAAGTGTAACCAGGCAATGTTTGAATGTTTAGTTCTGTCTTCCGTCATGACTCATTAAGCAGGGCTGTCCTGTTGTGCGTGCTGTCTATCTCTCTATCTCTCTCTTCTGGACTGCGAATAGCAAAAATGCATAACAGCCAAATGGTTTAAAATTATTATACATAGAAATGGCTGGCGAGATTCAGCCCCGGGGCCTGTTTAATACCGGGTTTTGGTACCCATCCCTAACCTTGAAGCTTAGGAATGTTAATATACATGATTCATTCTGTTTTAATTTCAGATCTTGTCCGCAGCTTTACCCTATTTCTCAGCAGCATCAGATTTGTGATTTGTGGGAACAGCTCTGACATCCAAAATGATGTAGCAAAGCTTTTGGTTTAGAACCACTTATTAGTTTTCTTGTGTTCTCTGAATTTTGAGGCCCTCACAGATGCCGATAATAATTTTGTTGGCTCTTGTAGAAATATCAGTGTTAAAAAAGCAATTGTGTTAATTCTTCTGAACACTGCTTATTTGTCTCATTGTTCAGAATGACACCAAGCACATGCCGTTTACTTGGACTAGGGCCCCTTAAACCTTGTGAAGGAGTGCATGGTAAATTATTTCGTTTTTTAAAAATGATTGTATGTTTCTCTAAAGCCAACTCCCCCTTTCACCCCGATCTGTTGTTAATTGTTTCTTTTTGTATTTGACTTTTTTAGGATGTTGAACATGATGAATCAACACCACCCTAGGATCTATGTGGTCAGACATGAAGGGGCAGAGGCTACAGATCCTTACAAAGATGCTGTCATCATGAGTTAAGGCATCTAAATACAGGAAAACCTGAACAATGTGCAAATGTTCTTCGATGATTGGTCTTCTTTGCCTGAAAAATAAACTCCTGTAATCTGAGGTCAGGACCATTTCTGCTTATAATGTTGCACTGTTGGCTGTTACAAAGGGTTCCCACGGGTCCTTGAAATCCTTGAAAGTTTGTGAATCTGACCTTTTTTTTTTTCAAGGCCCTGGAAAGTTTTTGAAAATTAACATATATAGATACAGGTCCTTGAAAGTGCTTGAATATATGTTGTGCAATAAGTTTTCTGGGAAAAAATCCATATTCACTCCGGTCCGCTTATAATGTGTTATTTCGCCAACACTTCATGGCCTATGCATACTAGCTTGCTTAATTTACGCTAGTTACGCGCATTTACGCGTTACGTTAAGTGTTTCCTGCGTGAGGTACTTTGTGTTGTACGTTGCCATGACGTTCACGCTCGTACAAAACTACGATGGTACCTCAACGTTTGTTGTTGGAGGCCACAAATGTGTCCATTGAATTTGAGGGTATTGGACCTGGAAAGTCCTTGAAAGGTCCTTGAATTTGAAGTTAACCAAGGTGTGGGAACCCTGGTTACAGTACATTTGTTTCAATATCAACCATGTTACATTCCTTTAAATAATATGTTTTAATAATGTTTTTAACAACTGATAGAAAAGTATGCTGCTTTTTTTGCAGAACACATTTATAAGTATTTGATAAATCATTTCAATTAAAAGCAACATGCTTTTATTTTTAATTATTTATTATTTCATTAACAATGTTTTTTCTTGAAAAGTGAAGGCAGTCTTTACAGAGAAAATATTTTGTACATGTTCATGTTGGAAATGTTTGTAAAATTGTAAAAAAAAAAAAAGAAAAAAAGTGAATGTATTCATTGAATAAGCTCATAATGAAACTGGATTATTTGTTTTGGTTGAAGGTAAAAAAAAAAAAAAAAAAATTGGATAATTGAACTTAATTAACTTTATTGTTTTGGACAAAATTAAGACTGTTAACCTTATTCAACTAAATTACATTGGATTAACCTTATGTAATAAACTTACGTTTATTCAAATAAATAATTTTACGTAAATGCAACGTAACCCAGTTACATGGAACCTGTTGACATAAAAAAGTTAACGCCACATATATTTTTTTTGAGTGACGGCGGTCAGTGCCGCTGTCCTGCGGAGTTTAGATCCAACCCTGATAAAAAAAATTAAATAATTAAAAAATCTCACCTGCCTGTAGCCTTATAGGCTGCATCCGAAAAGGTAGAAGGCTGCATTCCACGGTAGGCATCAAGGCGCGTACGAATCCAATGTTATCTTCAATTCCTGTCTCCTGAGATACCTTCATCTGATCAATTTTTGAAGGCAGCATAAATGTATCCTTCACTGTCTTTGATATCCCACAATCCTATACTTTCCATTCTAGGAGAACTGCGATATGACCGAAAAGGGCACTTTCGCTTTCACGATTAAAGTGGCAGGGGCTCAAGCCACTGAAATTGTATTTTCTTTTGTCTTTTGAAAGTTGCATGATAAATACACTTTAAATGCATTTGTAAGTTTAATATTTAGTTATCGTAAAATTAAAAGTTATTTGATTAAATCATCTGGTTGGTTTCGACCATCATAATGGTGAATGATGAAATGTTAGTACACTCAAGTAAATTTTAGGGTGTGTTCACACTTTGCATGCACCAAACAAGTGGACAGAGACCAAAGGTGGGTCTCTTTCCACTTCCAAATGAACTCTGGTACAGTTCGACTGTAATATGAATGCAACATGGACCTGTTAAATGTATATTCTGCTATAAGTTTTTGTTACATTTTCACTATGTTTGCTCTGTTCCTGTTTGCCTGAATTCCTAGTTAGTTTCCCTGTTTGTTATTTAGTATCCATAGTTCCTAGTTCCATGCACCTGTTCAGTTTCTTTTCGGCTACGTTTACACTGAGAGCCTTAGTGCTCAATTCCAATTTATTGCCCAGATCTGAGCCCTCGTGTTTTGCTAAGATATAGAGCTGTCACTGTAATACTTGTGAGCTCTTGACACATCACTGTCCTTCACTGACTACCTTTCGCAACTGTCTTGATAACTTCGGGTGTGTAAAATATTTGAAGTGACTCCCATGAGCGCAGAAATGTTGCTTTAGAGTGACGTAAAAGTCACATGAATTCCAATTTGACTGTTCAGACTGTGGTCACATTGCAAAACATCCGATCAGATTTAGGACCACATATGGAAGTGGCACAAATCAGAAATGAAAAGATCAGATTCCATGTGGTTTGTGCCGTTCACACTGTCATTAGAAAAACATATCTGAGTCACGCAAAAAAAAAGAAAAAAAAAAAGAAGTATTTGGGTCACATTTGCCTACAATCTGAATGTAGCCTTAGATTACGTTCCCTATGTATTTAAGCCCTGTGTCTGGATAAGTGTTGTAAGACATGTTTCAGAAATGATATACTACTGTCATGTGAAAAAGAAAGGACACCCTTTAGAATTTTATGGTTTGCGTATCAGAACATAATAAAAATCATCTGGTTGTTAGCAAGTCTTAAAATTAGGCAAAATACAACCTCAGATGAACAATAAAAAATGACATATTACACTTATTACATTATTTATTTAACAAAAATAAAGCCAAAATGGAAAAGCCATGGGTGACAAACTAAGTACACCCAATGATTCAATTGCTTGTAGAGCCACTTTTAGCAGCAATAAGACGAAGGAATTGTTTTCTGCCTGACAGTATCAGTCTCTCGCATTGTTCTGGAGGAGTTTTGGCCCACTCTTCTTTATAACATTGCTATAACATTTCAGTAGGGTTGAGGTCTGGACTTTGACTAGATCAGTGCAACACTCTTTTCAGCCATTCTGTTGTATATGTGCTGGTGTTCTTGGGATCATTGTCCTGTTGCATGACCTAATATCGGCAAAGCTTTAGCTGTTGGACAGATGGCCTCACATTTGACTCTAGAATACTTTGGTATACAGATGAGTTCACGATCGACTCAATGACTGCAAGAGGTCTAGTGGCTGCAAAACAAGCCAAAAATCATCAACCCTCCACCAGAGTGATGAACAGTTGACAGTATGAGGTGTTTGTGCTGATATGCTGTGTTTAGTTTTCGGCAAACGTGACACTGTGCATTATGGCCAAACACCTCCACTTTGGTCTTGTCTATCCAGAGGACATTGTTCCAGAAGTATTATGGTTTATTCAGATGCAACTTTGCAAACCCAAGCCATGCTGCTGTGTTATTTTAAGAGAGAAAAGGCTTTCTCATGGCAACCCTTCCAAACTTGCCATACTTGTCCCATCTTTTTGTAATTGTACTGCCATATACTTTAATATTTAACATGTTAACTGAGGCCTGTCGAGTCTGAGGTGTAGTTATTGGGTGTTGTAGTAAAATTGTTTGTAAATGGCCGTAAACCCTTCTCAGAGGGATCATTGCTGATGTCTTTCCTCCTTGGCATTGTGTTAACACACACCTAAAGGCCCCAGACCAGCAAACTGCCAAAACTTCTGCTTTTATAGAGGTGATCACGCTTGCTGATGATCAATTAATTAAAGGCATTTGATTAGCAGTGCCTGACTGCTACTTACCCTCAATAAATAATGACACATTGTAATATGTCATGTATTGTTGTTCATCTGAGGTGGTCTTTACCTAATTTTAAGACCTGCCGAGGACCAGATTATTATTTTTTTTTTTTTTATATAAAACCACATAATTTAATAGGGGTCTTTTCTTTTTCACATGACTATATCCCTTCTGAAATGGTCTTAAAAGCTTTGACAGCATATCTCAACATCCAAAGTAATTTGATTCACGTCTTTATGGCTTTGCATGTAGGATTCTATGAAATAAAATGATATATATAAATATATATATCACTTTGGATACAACTTACTAAATGACAACTTACTTACTTATACCATCACTTTGCATCAAATCACAGGTGAAGTATTTAGACCCCTGGAGATTCTGTTTAATTAAGCATTCAAACAAAAAATCAATGCATAGGATCATGAATTGCTCTATCAGAGATCCATCTTTAAATCCAATCATCTGTTTTATGAAAATCATTCACGGTGACTCGCTCTATAAACTCACTATTCACAGCACTATGAACCTCATCAATTGCTTCTCGGAATATTGCTAAAATAAATTTCCGTGGTCATCTTTGTCTAGCGCGGTAAAATAGCAGGAGGCAATTAAATACTCACTCAAGGGGGTAATGCATCTCTCCTGTTTAGACAGAGCGATCCTTTACCTCGGTCTCATGTAATTAGCAACATATCACAATCTCTTAAGGTTTTCCCATGCGCTGAGTTCCACTTACTTTCTCATCAGCTCTTTCAGACATTCGAGACGAGATGTAATCAAGGCTCTCATCCACTACTGCTACCTGATTTTAACATCACAAAATGACTTTTCCAAGAACAAGTGTTAACAGGCCTTGTGAGAATAGGCTGTTGGACTTCAAGCAGGTATGTAAGCACAGGTAGGCCAAAATGGCACTCAATATGACACATCACTTAATGGAATAGTTCACCCATTTGCCCATCCTCGTGTCGTTTCAAATATTTTCTTTGAAAAACAAAAACAAAATCTTTTTGACTCATTAAGTCGTCTTAAAATGTACATTAAACGTGAGTTGCAATCACTATTGTGGCGTACAGTATATCCGAGTATATCAGCCTGTCATTGTCACAAAATAAGTCCATTCAGAGTGATACAAGGGTGATTTAGTAATAACAACCAGCTGACCGTACATTATCCTTAATATAATGGGTCAATTTATATTAACAAAACATGACATCTTGATGACAAGTTTCATAGAAATCTTTCTTTCTACTGAAACTCATGCTTCATATTATGATCACGTTCCGCCACTAGGTATGTTTGGATACAGTCTGGTGGCGGTGTGAGAAGCAGACCCCTCCTTTTCCTCCTGTGATATGAAAACCATGTGGCTCCTCACCTCTAAATTGTCACAAAAAGCACTGACATCTGTGGCTTACAGATGGCTTGTGATGATGTTGCGGATTACTGACTCACTGCTCTGCTATGAAAGGGAACCGAAAGGAGAATTTCTGTCTGAATGAGCAGAGGTCCTTCCAGGGAAAGACAGATGTTAATTTATCTCCATTACCCACTCAGGGCAAACCATCTGAGGTACACTGCTCTGCAATTGACTGTGTCGCTGCTGCATGTATCGGTCTACAGGCGCTGAGGACTATCTGACTGAGCCATTCAACCACATCACTACCCATCCTGATCTCATGGGAAAACATAACTATGTAATGAGGTGCCGATTTCGTATGAATTTGTATGATGCGAATCATTCAAAAACATATGATTATTAGAAAAGAAGGTCCACCCTTAATCCCACCACTAAACATACCCATCATCGTGGCGTAAGAAGATCGTACGAAAATATACGAACGAGTTTTATACGTTTTATTCACTCATATGTATTAGCCACCAATTCTGACGTCACTTTAATCAGATGATTGCAGAGGTAATTGTTGGCACTTATGACACTCTCAGTTTCTGAATGAAATGGATTTCAGAATATCTCAGGCATGTCCCATTTGCTTTAATGACAGCAGCACTTAAGCTGCATGACCCTGCCCTCCAACATGATTTGAGAATGATCCATAGAGCATCTTGAGATTCTGTATATTTCATTTCCTAGAAATTGTGCAGAAACTTAAATATTTCCACATTTATACAGTATATGATGCTTCTTTGTTTAAAATTTTTTCAAAATCCTAAAACTTTAATTCCAGGCTTTTCCAATTGTTTGCCACAAAGTTCAAAACATGGTTGCATCTGTGACACACAGATCACACAGCCAATGTTAAACAGCAGAAAGCACTGCAGATCTCTATTTACGCTAGTGTATAGCATTGAATTTAGCCAGAGCCTTAACAATGAATACAAAAGATAAAAATAAAATGTAACTTTGTGGTGGCATTGGCATTAGCATTAGACAATAACTCCACATTACAGCTATAGTACCAGATACAGTATAATATAAAATAAATAGAGGAAAGAAAATTATTCACCTTAAATATAACAATAAAACATTTGTGCAGTTTGCTATTACTGCAGATGTAGTATAAAACACACTTTAGGATTACAGGGGCAGATAATTGATCTAAGCGATGATGGGTGACGTCACTTCTTGTTGACGTTCGAAGTATTGTCAAACAAAACGATTTGTTCCTTGACAAAACCCTCCCTCCTTCCCATCCTGTCCCCTCCCCCTCCCTTCCGTGCTTCCTGAAACAGGCTTTTCCGGTGTAAATTCCTTCTCCTTTTCCCTCTTCTTTGCTATTTGTTCATCGGAACGTTGTCTCTTTGGTCGTGTGTCGGCCATATCAAAATTCAAGAGAATATAATTCTAACGTTAGTCGTTGTCGTTGTCTAGGACATCTCTCCTCTAGCTAACTTCCCTCTTCATGCTTCTCTCTCCTCCACTCCCTACAGCCCCCTTCATGTGCACACGCACTAACCCCCCAACCCCCGCCCCCAAATCATTCTTGTCAGTTATTGGCTGGAACACTGTTTGTTATGTTTCGTGGTGCAGGTTGGCCCATTTAGTTTTTGTTGCCATTTGTGGAGCCTGGGCTGTCTACAGAGACTGCGTATTTTTACAGTGTGTTCAGGGGACAGGCAGCTAGCGGATAGTGAGGAGATGTTTGCTGTATGTGACAACAACAAAAAAAGTCAGCCTTAAAGACGCGTGACATCACTTAGGGCACCTTATTTTTGGATGGTTTCTTCCACAATAATAGGTCATGACCTCAAAACCGGTGTGTATGTGTGTGAAAACAGTTTTGTAAACTAATACATTTAATATTTGCTTCACATAACCAGCTCAATATATAGACCTAGTATGGCTTTTCTGACATTATGACCCATACATGGTCAGCAGCCATGTCACCCTGTAGCCCAAGACTTGTTGCCCACTGAAGCTAAGCAGGGCTGAGCCTGGTTAGTACCTGGATGGGAGACCTCCTGAGAAAAACCAGGTTGCTGCTGGAAGAGGTGTTAGTGAGGCCAGCAGGGGGCGCTCACCCTGTGGTCTGTGTGGGTCCTAACGCCCCAGTACAGGGACGGGGACACTATACTGTCAAAGAGCACCGTCCTTCGGATGAGACGTTAAACCGAGGTCCTGACTCTCTGTGGTCATTAAAAATCCCAGGATGTCTTTCGAAAGAGTAAGGGTGTAACCCCGGCATCCTGGCCAAATTTGCCCAGTGGCCTCTGTCCATCATGGCCTCCTAATCATCCTCATATACTGATTGGCTTCATCACTGTCTCCTCTCCATCAGTAAGCTGGTGTGTGGTGGGCGTTCTGGCGCAATATGGCTGCCGTCGCATCATCCAAGTGGATGCTGCACATTGGTGGTGGTTGATGAGATCCCCCCCTTCTATGTAAAGCGCTTTGAGTGCTGAGAAAAGCGCTATATAAATGTAATGAATAATTATTATTATTAATTATTAATTATACAGCAACGTAGTGTCGGGCCAGATCCGGCCCACGTCTGGTATGGGTGGAATCCACGTGTACCAGATGTGAGCCGGATCTGGGCCGACACTATGTTGCTGTTTGGGGAACTTGCTCAGTAGCCTACCTGGAAGAGAATTGCACTTGTGATGCGGCACACATGGGTATTCTGAAACACGAGTCACTATAAAAGAGCTCAAAGACTCAAGCTAAAATAGCATGGTTGCTTCAGCAATGTATTTTTTATCTAACGTTTGCTTTTTCTCACACTATCGGTTAGGTTCAGGATAGGGTTTAGAGTAGGTGGTATGTTATTTTCAAACACGATTGAGCCTTAACATTTTAATGCCACTCACCAGACATGTAATTTCCAAACAGATGCAAAATGTACAACCAACATGATGAAAAGTTGCCAGATTTACGATCATCTGTTTGGGATAAAACTGAACATGATTTTAGAGCCGTTCAATTGACATTTCACTTTGAAAGTGTTGCAAATTTTACTAGAAGCAATGTAATATTTTTACAAAATGACCTGAATTGCAGACCCTGGTGTCAGTGAACATTTTTGGATCTTTGCTGAGTGAGCTGTTAAAGGAAGAAACAATTTGTAAATGTTTTTTTTATTGTTTTGATGATATGTCTTAATGTTTTTTGATAATGTTGTGCTGCTCTTCTTGGCCAGGTCACTTCTGTAAAATAGATTATTAATCGCAGAAAGTTTTATCTGGTTAAATGAAGGGCAATAAAACATATATTTGTGTATACATGTCACCACAGGTATGTTTTTCAATGAGCCTTGGATGAATAATATAATATAATATAATATAATATAATATAATATAATATAATATAATATAATATAACCTTTAAATATAATTAATAGCAAATAAGTAAATACACTCAAGAAAAATGTTCAGAGCTGCAATTCTATGTGCAATTACTGTAAAGAGGATTATCCTTATTGACTTTCAAGCCCATATGAATTGCACTGACATTCAGCTAATGAGCGTTAGTGTAAGTCAGAGAGAGATGGAGTGAGAGGCCTTCCGAGGAAAAATGTCTGACGGCATGTTATCACATTCCCCACAGGCTCAACAGAGACGTGGGACCAATCATTTCCCATCACCTGACAATGTTGCACTTGATAAGTGAGGCTGTATCCAGATTGGCGGGAGGGAGAGGTGAGGGATTGTGTTGTATGTGCTTGAATGCGGTAGAGGCTGTAGCCTATGGTGGAGCCCAGAAGGTATTTTTCCTCTAAACCACAGATTGTGTCAGCAGAAGGCTTGATCCGCCAGAAGCATCCAGGGTTCTTGAATGCCGCTAAGCGTTTATGTTGACTGTTGAATGAGCGAGGATGTGGCCGTCTGACCCCACTCTTCCACATTATGGATCTGTGATCGTTTGCATGGAAAGTTACACTTTATTTGAAGGTGTCATTGTTACAGTGTTTTATATACACTGCCGTTCAAAAGTTTTGAATCGGTAAGATTCCTAATGTTTTTAAAAGAAGTCTCTTCTACTCACCAAGGTTGCATTTTTTTGATAAAATAATACTAAGTATAATATTAAATATTATGACAATATATTTTAATTTCAGATAAAGGCTGTTCTTTTGAACTTTATATTCTTCAAAGAATCCAAAAAAAAAAAAAGTAAATAACTGTTTTCAACATTGATGATAATAAGTATGATAATAGTACATACACCGACAGTTTTCAGCTACATACTTGGGATCAGCTCCTGATGACTCTGATGAAGCTGCGTCTAAAAGGGTTAGTTCACCCAAAAATTAAATTCTGTCAGTAATTACCTTCGTTCATCTTCGGAACACAAATTAAGATATTTTTGATTAAACTGAGAGCTCTCACTCTTTTTTCTCAATTTGCGTTCCGAAGATGAACAAAGGTCTTACGGGGTTGAAACAACATGAGTAATTACTGACATCATTTCAATTTTTGGGTGAACTAACCCTTTAATTTATTGCAGGGTGATCTTGCTGAAAGGTTTGGTGTTTCTCAGTCCATTGTAAGCAAGGTGATTTCGCGTTGGCTTGACATCATGGAGGAGAAGTGTTTCAGAGAGCAGTTTCCAAACACAACACGTAGAGCACAATATATCAAAATATCGCAAATGTATATATCGCAATATGCATAATTTTTTTTAGCTCTAATAAGCTTTAATCAGTTTATATAATTCATACAGTGAAAAACTAAGCAGTGTTTTACTTTTACATTTGATTATTCAGTTTCTGTTGTTAAATAGACCTAATGTAGGATAACCTGAACCCCGTGGTTTACACTGATGTTAAAATAACACTTATATACAGTAAAACGTACTCGGTTACTAACGTAACCTCGGTTTTCTCTAGAAGAGGGAACGAGTACTGCGTAAGATATCTTACGCTAGGGGAAAATCCTTTTCCGCGAGATATTGAAGCCAAAAATTATCCTTAATTTTGTAATAATGCAAAACGCGTTGCAGCAGCAAGCGTTGCTCGCGCGCCTATTGGCTGCTCTGCGGCAACTGCAGCAGCCTATCGAGCGAGGCCTGGCGTGACGTCAGACCCAATCAGGGCACTTCGCGCCCGCTGCGTCACGTCCCGCCGAAATGGGCGTGGTCTAGGCCTATAAATATCGCTCGCAGGCAGCTATTATCTGGTTTTTCATCATCGAAGCAACCAGAGCGTGTGCATGCACGGCAAGATACGCAGTACTCGTTCCCTCTTCTAGAGAGAACCGAGGTTACGTTAGTAACCGAGTACGTTCTCTTACGAGAGGTCTCTCGTACTGCGTAAGATATCTTACGCTAGGGGACCCAATGTAAAACGCCGTGCATGCTGAGATCTGACACCAAAGACCCAAGGGCGAAAGCCCGGGGTACATATAGTGCACAATCACTCAGTGAACTCACAGAGAGTCCGGGAAGAAGGAGGGGTGCAGCCTCACTTTTCCACATAAAGTAGCGTCGATGGGACGCGAATTTCATCATACAGACAGGGCGGGGTACGGCCTGAACTGATGGGAAAAAATGTGGGTCTTACACAGTTTGCCCAGCTTTAAACTGTCGAACATTGAGCTGTGCTCAGCAAACGCAGCATTCTGAGCTGAACGCATCAGGTCAGATAATACTGGTAGTTTAGACCGACAGCAGCCTGGCCTGCAGGGCGGGAACCTCTAGGTTATAAAACCTTATAAATGTAGACGGGGAGGCCCAGCCTGCCGCCATACAAATATCTTGCAAGGCAATCCCACTTGACCAGGCCCACGAAGAGGCCATGCCTCTCGTGGAATGCGCTCTGACACCCAAAGGGCACTGCATGCCCTTGGAGGCGTATGCCAGCGCTATAGCATCAACTATCCATCTGGATAGGCTCTGTTTCGACGCGGCTAGTCCCTTAGAACGTCCGCTAAACGAAACAAAGAGCTGTTCCGTCTGTCTGAAAACAGACGAGTGAGACACATAAGCTCGTAATGCCCTGACTGGGCAAAGGAGGCTCGCGTCTCTTTCCTCATCAGGGACCGGTAGGGCTGACAGAGAGATAATCTGCGCCCTAAACGGTGTGTTGAGGGATTTTGGAACATAACCATGCTTAGGTTTGAGTATAACTTTTGAGTCATTGGGCCCAAACTCCATGCACGCCGTGCAGATCTCCGTGCAGATCCCCAATGCGCTTCACTGAAGCGAGAGCCAGCAAAAACACCGTTTTGAAAGACAGGTGTTTCAAATCGATTGACTGTAAAGGCTCAAATGGCGCACCTTTCATGGTTTCCAGAACCGTAGAAAGGTCCCATACGGGGACTGAGGGAGGTCTGGGAGGATTCAGTCTCTTAGCTCCTCTAAGGAAGCGGATGACTAAATCGTTCCTTCCTATTGACTGACCAAGCGTTGTTTCTGAGAACGCTGCTATAGCCGCCACATAAACTTTGAGCGTGGAGGGGGCCCTGCCCCCATCCAACAGCTCTTGTAGGAAGGAAAGCACCTCCGTCACATCACAGTTTGTGGGTGACACACCACGGGCTGTGCACCAGCCCGAAAACACTGACCATTTCGAAGAATAGAGTCGTCTTGTAGACGGAGCTCTAGCCTGCGTGATCGTGTTTAATACTCCTTTAGGGAGTCCAACATGTACCCGTTGATGGCCCAGACATGAAGGGACCATAGTTCCGGGTGAGGATGCCAGATCGAGCCGCGGGCCTGTGAGAGGAGATCTCTCCTCACTGGTAATGGCCACGGGGCAGTACTTGCTAACTGCATCACGGCTGGGAACCAAGGTTGGTTTTTCCAGAACGGTGCTACCAGCAGTACTGAGCATCCTTCTTCCCTGATCCGTTCTATCACCTGAGGCAGGAGAGAGACGGGGGGAAAAGCATAGACCGGGCGGCGGGGCCACACATGGGACAGCGCGCTCCTGCTCTTGGAGAAAAATTCTTGACAGTGAGCGTTTTCTTGAGACGCAAACAGGTCCACTTCCGCTCTGCCGAATTTCTTCCACAGCAGTTGGACTGTCTGTGGGTGTAGGGACCATTCGCCTGCCGGAACATTGTTCCTGGACAGTCTGTCTGGTCCTATATTCATGATCCCTGGCACGTGCGCTGCTCTGAGCGAGCGCAGGTTGCACTGAGCCCATACCAGGAGGCGTTCTGCCAGCCTGTACAGTTTCTCGGATCTGATGCCGCCCTGGCGATTTATGTAGGACACCACAGACATGTTGTCCGAACGGACCAAGACGTGGTGACCTTTTATTTGGGGACAAAAACGCGTCAGCGCGTTGTCTACTGCCAGCATTTCGAGGCAGTTTATGTGCAGGAGCTTCTCCCGTTCTGACCACTGGCCGAAGAACGGTCTGCCCTCGAGCAGCGCTCCCCATCCCGAGGTGGACGCGTCCGTGGACACCACTTTCACCCTCGAGGAAGTCCCCAGGCTTACACCTGATTGGTACCAGTCGTTCGCTTTCCAGGGTTTCAGAGCTGTAACGCATTTCTGATTGACCCTGAGGCGAAGCAAACCGGGTGCCCACGCTTCGCGTGGGACTCGCGCTTTCAGCCAAAACTGCAGCAGGCGCATGCGGAGCAGACCCAGCTGGAGCACTGACGATGCTGAGGCCATGAGACCTAGCATCTTCTGAAATCTTTTGAGCGGGACAGACGCGCCGCAGCGAAAAGAGTTCGCTGTGCGTCGAATGTCTACCGCGCGCTGTTGTGATAGTCGCGCTATCATGGATAGTGAGTCCAGTTCTGTGCCCAGGAAAGATATTTTCTGACTGGGTGACAGGGAGCTCTTCGCCCAATTGACACTCAGACCCAAATCCTCGAGGTGATCGAGTAAAATGGTCGTGTGTTCTATGAGCACTGCGCGAGATTGCGCTAGAATCAGCCAATCGTCCAAATAGTTCAGCACTCGCATGCCTCTCATTCTGAGGGGTGCGAGCGCCGCGTCCATGCACTTCGTAAATGTACGGGGTGCTAGGGACAAACCGAACGGCAGGACTGTGTACTGATATGCCTGGCCCTCGAAGGCGAATCTCAAATATCGCCTGTGACGTGACGCTATCTGTATTTGAAAATACGCGTCTTTCAGATCTATTGACACAAACCAATCTCCTTGGCGAATCTGCACAAGGATTTGCCTGGTCGTGAGCATCCTGAACTGTCGCTTCACAAGCACTTTGTTCAGTTGCCTTAGATCTAGTATGGGTCTGAGACCCCCGTCTTTTTTCGGTACCAGGAAGTATCTGCTGTATAGCCCTCCCTCGCTCTGATCTTGAGAGAGAGGTTCTATGGCCCCTTTGCTCAATAGTTTCGTCACTTCGGCTCGAAGTAGATGTGCTACTTCTGTTTTTACCGGGGTCTCGACACGCGCCACATAGCGGCGAGGGCGTCGGCGAAACTGCAGCGAATAGCCTCTTTCTATAATGTTCAGCACCCACTTCGAAACCCCGGGTAGCTTTGCCCATGCGTCTGCATGGATAGCTAGGGGTCGAATACGAAGCGCGCTCCGCTCGCTCAGCGATGGAGAAGCTTCGGTGTGCTGCAACACAAGCGTGTCGCTCGTGACATTTGAGGCATGGGGCGCGCTGATGACAGCGGGCAGATTGCCAGCGCTCGACTCCTCTGCGGTGGTTAACCGCGAGGGGGAGGGCTGGGCGGTTCCCGTGGGAACTGTCATGTCTATGTGTGGATGTGGGCGCGGGACAGCGGGCACATTTATCACACCGAAAGCATTGTTCGCTTGCATGAAGCAAGTGCACGTTGGTTTCGTTTTTACAGAAACCGTGAGACATGCATAACGTGGTGTTAGTGGGCACATTCACCATGTTTGAAGCGCAATCGGTCTGAGCCGATTCATGTGCGCGAGCCCTGTGTGACGGGCTGTGCTTGTGTGTAGAGATGGGCACTGGGCAGTGGGCATTCTTCTTACACATAAAGCACCATCGGCCGTGGCCGGGACACCAGAAAAAATTCACACTTATGGGATTTATCTGGGTAGCCGTAAAAACGGCGTTTGTGTGCAGGCAAGCGGGTGACAGAACCGACTTGTTTACTGCAGGATACACTGGAACAGTCACATTTACTGGAACTGAACGAGCGAGAAGTTGCCATAGAAACAGAGAGCGTCAACATGCTGGCGTTTATTGCAGGCCTGCGTGCATTACAACAGGCTTGTTCACTGCAATATTGACATTTCCAGTCGCCTGAATTTCAGAGGGGAATGGGAAATGTATAGGAAAAAGGAGGTTGGTCCGTCCGCAGCGGGACCAGAAAAACTCCCTTTTTTCCTTACGCCAGTGACGCACGGAACACCATAGAAACGGTGTTTGGGTGCAGGCGAGCGGGTTGTACAACGCGCTCGTTGGCTGCAAAATACACATCTGCAGTCGCCTTTTCAGGGAACTGACAGAGCAAGCATTGACGGCATAAGAGAGCGTCAACGTGCTGGCGTTTGTTTGCAGGCATGCGTGTATTACAACAGGCTTGCTCACTGCAATACTGACATTTCCAGTCGCCCGAACTTCAGAGGGGAATGAGAAATGTACGAGAAAGAGGAGGTCGGTCCGTCCGCGGGGGGACCAGAAAACGCTCTTTTCTCCTTTCGCCAGTGACGCACGGAAACCATAGAAACGGTGTTTGGGTGCAGGCGAGCGGGTTGTGCAACGCGCTCGTTGGCTGCAAAATGCACGTCTGCAGTCGCTTTTCAGGGAACTGACAGAGCGAAGCATTGGCGGCATAATTTTAACTGCCGCTAGACCGGGATTCGATTTCCGGTCTCTCGTGAGAAAAACCAATGATTCCGCCACTGAGCCACAGGGGGGGAACGCAAAGATTTTCGGATGCACGAGCATATAAGAGCGTCACATGCTTTCTTCGGCGTATGCTTGCAGGCGCGCTTGTATTAAAACAGGCTCGCCTGCTGCAATATTGATATTTCCAGTCGCAAGGTCAGGGAACTGGGAATATGTATGAGAAATTGAAGGTCAGTCCATCCTCGGAGGGACTAAAAACACACCTTTCTCCTTTCGCCGGTGAGTGACGCATGAATGGGGCGCAGAAGGCAGGGTAGCTTTCTTATAACGTAAAGAAAAACTAACCCCGACCGTCCGCTTCCAGCCTCCCTTGTGAGCGGCGCAGTTTGCGCGGCTTGAACAGAGGGAGAGAGAAAGCTAGCCCCGTGACCGCCCGCTCCTGACATCCTCTGTGAGCGGCGCGGTGTGCGCGGCTCGAACAGAGGGAGAACAGGTATCGTCCCCCAAGCAGGCAAGGCAAGCGGGCGAACCGGCAAGCTTTGCGGGGGGGGGGGGGGGGGGGGGGGGGGCGGAGGAGCAGTCTCGGAGAAGGATGCCAGGTGAGTCCTCAGAGTCACCATAGGCAGAGCGAGTGCGAGAGCTGCGTGATCAGGAAAAGGGGCGTCTTGAAAAAGACGCCCAGCTCTTTTAGTGCAATGGGAGTGTGTGTCGCGGCGGCGAGCACACACACATACATAAACACAGTAGCAGAGAAAGGATATAATGCCGGAAAGCGCAGCAGGAAGGCAAGGAAGGCGGCGCGGCCAGCGACTTCAGTGACTCGTCCCGCTGAAGGTGCTCTCTTTCAGACGGCGCGGCTTCTTATCCAGCTCCAGCGATGCGTGTGCTTCGCTTGAAGGATGAAAAATCAGATAATAGCTGCCTGCGAGCGATATTTATAGGCCTAGACCACGCCCATTTCGGCGGGACGTGACGCAGCGGGCGCGAAGTGCCCTGATTGGGTCTGACGTCACGCCAGGCCTCGCTCGATAGGCTGCTGCAGTTGCCGCAGAGCAGCCAATAGGCGCGCGAGCTGTCTCGCCTATGTCTGCATTGCTGCTGCAACGCGTTTAGCATTATTACAAAATTAAGGATAATTTTTGGCTTCAATATCTCGCGGAAAAGGATTTTCCCCTAGCGTAAGATATCTTACGCAGTACGAGAGACCTCTCGTAAGAGAACACTGATGTTCACTTTCACAAGTTGAAGGGATGTTTTCTTGTTACGAAAAGAATGGTAAACACATATGTAGGTTATATAATTTTAAATCTAATTTAAGTAAATTTTATACACTTTAAGCATTATTGTATCGCATATCGAATATCGCATTGTTTAATGAGTTATCGCATATCGCATTTTTCTTCAATATCGTGCACTTAACTTCGTCCAGGCAATGAAGTAATGGCAGACAGAGGCTTCACCATTACCGATCTCCTCTATGAAAGGAAGGTGAAACTTGTCCTTCTTGTGAATCTTGTAAAACAGATGTTACTTGTTATGAATAGTTGTTTTTATAAACCTTTACAATGTGCCCAGATGTTACCTGTTATGAATAGTTATTTTTATAAACCTTTACAATGTGCCCAGATGTTACCTGTTATGAATAGTTATTTTTATAAACCTTTACAATGTGCCCAGATGTTACCTGTTATGAATAGTTATTTTTATAAAACTTTACAATGTGCCCAGATGTTACCTGTCAGTCATTTATTATTAAACCATATAATGTGAGCTCTGTAGATTCCCCTTAAAACTTAAAGGAATTAAGTCTTCTAGTAAGAAGGAATAAGTCACGTCAAGTTTGCAAATGAATACCATCTTGGTTTATTACTTGTGAAATTTAAATGGTGAAATGTATCTACATGAAGGTCAGTAGAAGGTGTCTCTAGCTTCCTGAAAACATTAAACACTTCTTACAACTGATTTTATACAACTTATTTAATTCATATTTAACCAATTACCTAATCTCCTATCCTTAACCCTAAATATTCCCATTCCTTCTTATTTACAAATAATTTTTCATTGCTGCTCCATCAACTCCTTCTGACAGGACGCAGTTATATATTCCCATAGGTTACCTCTGGCCACATTAACAATGACGATGGATGAGACAATGTGAGACCAACTGATCGTCGTACGAAGTTTTCTCCGTGCTCCCAATTTAAAACATTTACGGTATTAACGTTATTTGTCATTTTGATAAAGTTTTGGCTAACTATAAACAATCTTCTAACTACTGAAATAGCTACCGAATGTGCCGTGTCAGTTTAGCGGAAGTCGGATGACAAAATGCGGAAGCGCAAAGTATTAAAAGTGGGCGGGGCGGAATAAGGTGAATATGTGTGCATGCTTGTCAGAGAACATCTACATTCCAGCGCATTTGCGTTTGATCGTGCCATTTCCCTTGCTTTGTTCGGCAGGCTTGTGTGGGTGTACGTATAAAAGGCCACTCATGCAGACTTCTGCAGACTCACAGCAAGGTTTTAGTGCAGATGGTGAGGTGCATTATCATGCCAGGGAAATGCGAGCAATTGCTCTTTATTGCAGAGCAGATGCTGACTGCATGGAAGTGGTATATTGCTAACGGAATGGTAGATTGCCTCTTTTCATTGATGACAGAAGAAACATCTGCGGGACAGGGTATTTATGCAGGCGAGACGTGATATAAAATCACTCTGCCAGAGATAAGAGATTAAGGGCCTATTTGAAGCACGAACAGACGACAACAAAGTCTAATTACAGTTTGGATTAATCTGAGATTTCAAAAGAACGAGTGTAAATCCACTAATTTGAAGGGACTTTTAAAGGGAAACCAAAGGCGAAGTGACGTGATCAGCAAGGCTCTACATCAAAGCAGGTGTGACCTCTGTCGTTCATCCATAACTCAGGCTGCGTTTATCTTTTAATAGCGGCTTTTGACCTATTGATCTGAGAGACACATGTAGTGACTCCCCTCAATCAATGAGTCTGGCTGTAATATCGAGTTTTTAAAAAAGGATACCGATTTTTAAGGTATTGCTCACTCAAAAAATGAAACAATGGTGTCATTATGTCACCTTCAACCCATATGCCTTTCTGTCTTCAAATATCCTGGCAATTCAAGGGGATTTATCATGAAAATCTGACTTGTTCTGTGTTTAAGTGCTAATCGGGTTCCCGGTAGTTACAACCCAGTAACTTTGTTTTGGAAAATCTTTCTCGGCAAGCATTTCAAAAAATAAGCCGATCAGATTTCGCTCCACTTCTGACGTAGGAAGAGGATATTATTATAATATTACCGCCCCTTAATCTGCACGTTTACACCCACGGTGCCGCCATTTGGTTATCTCAGCGACAACCGTGTAACCAGTTCTAACGCAATGGCAAACGTTTGAGCAAAGCATGCCATCTCTTGCTCAGGCTTCAACCTTGTGGTATTTTGACCAAAAAAGTTCACAGCTGTCTTATAAAGACCTCAGGGAACTGTGTCAGCTTGTGTAAAAGTTAAACATGCAAGTCGATAAAATGAATCAATGTAACTCCACAACAACTACATAAATGTATCCACTAACCATTCAGAAACGTCCAGGTGCTTCTAAAAGTTGAAACCTCTTCCTGAGTCTCTCTGTAAGGCTTCACTCCACTACTGGTTATTTGTGAGATTTTGGTATTCGCGTGTTTTTTTATTTCCCAGAGATTCCGAAGTTCGTGTAAAGGATCGGCCTTCTTCTGAACGGGCGCGGGGAGCAGCAGCTCATTTGATTTTAAAGGAACACACACAAAAACAGAGCATTTTTGTTCACACCCAAAAAGTGGCAAATTTGACAAATTTGATACATTATCTCGGGGGTATTTTGAGCTAAAATTTCACAGACACATTCTGGGGATACCATAGATTTATATTACATCTAGTGAAAAGGGGCATAAAATGTCACATTTAAATGAACATATATTGAAAGTGCATGTGCACGGGGGTGGTAAAGTTCCAAAATGCCAACAAATCTATATAAATAGACCTTCTCTTACATCAGGTTAATGTGGAGTCAAAATTAAAAAAGTAAGTCATCATGCAGTAGGTTGATTTATTTTTTGCATATTTTCATTTTATAATTACATATTTGTAATGATAGAGTTGTAATTTAGAACATTTAAAATAAAATACATTTAAATGTAACATTGAATAATACACTGCAGTTAAAATTATAATTAAGTACTTTACATGTGCTTTAGTATGTTAGCATACACATCAAAATAAGTTTACTTATTTTATGCCCAACAGAATATTATTAAAACAGAATTATTTAAAATACACTTAATTGGCATTACAAACTGCATTTTTCAAATGTGAAACAAAGTTATGAAATTCCCTTTAAGTACACTTACTGTAATTTGCCTTTCATTATCATATCACATATAAAAACAGTTGTTAATAATATATTTAAGATGTGAAGTACATTACAAGAGTTCATGCAATACAATTAAGCTTAAAGAGTTTTCACAAGGGAATGGTGAGAGTGTCATGATCCTGGTATTCTTCTTACTCTCTTCCTCCCTCTTCTGGTCACACTCATCATTACATCCGTTTACGCACACACATTCTCTTTCATTATCTCATCCGCTCTCAGCTGTTTCTCATCACCTCTCTCTACACCTGTTTCCCACCTTCTCTGATTAGACTCTCTATTTCTAGGCTTTCCTTTGCTTTGTTCCTTGTCAGATTATTGCCGAATGTTACGTACCTGTTTTCCTGCTGTTCCAGTCCCTGTCTTGTCGTGTCCTGTCTGGTGCGTGTTCTTGACTGACTACATTGTTACCTCGCCTCTGCTTTGTCCAACCTCCAGCTACGTGAGTGGTCCACGGTTTGGTGTTCCCGTGCTCTCTACGGACCCAGTCTCTCTCTCCTCCTCCGGGAAATCCCGCTGCCGGTCCTGACCGTGTATTTCTGTTCCATTATTGCTGAGAGACTTTCTGTTTCCTTTGGCTGAGATCTTCTTCGGTTGGATTTAGTACTGAGAGACTTTCTGTTGGATTTATATGCCTACCGGCCACCTGTGTTATTTTCCCTGAACTGTTTTCAACTATTAAACATTGTCAGATCACCTTATAGAATAATCTGACCAGATATGGACCCAGCGAAGGAGAGTCCTCTTCAGTCGGCTCTTGAACTCCAGGGAGCCATGCTGGGCCGCCATGAGGATGAGCAGGCTGCCGCTCGTCATGCCGTGGATTCCCTTGCTGCTCGCGTGACTGAGATCTCGCAACAGCTTTATCACCTCCGAGTTGAGTCTTCCTCTTCTAGAAGTCAGGATGCTCCTGAGCCAAGAGTGAACAATCCACCGTGTTATTCCGGTGAGCCTAAGGAGTGTCGATCGTTTTTGACCCAGTGTGAGGTTGTCTTTTCACTACAGTCTACCACGTATGCCAGTGACCGCTCCCGCATCGCCTTCGTCATCTCCTTGCTGTCTGGCCGTGCGCGGGAATGGGGAACTGCGGTATGGAATTCAGAAGCCGACTGTCTCTGCCGTTATACCTTCTTCAAAGAAGAGATGCTGCGGGTCTTTGACCGTTCTGCGTTCGGAGCGGAGGCTTCCCGGCTCCTGTCTACGCTTCGCCAAGGGAAGAGGTCAGCAGCAGATTTTTCGATTGAATTCCGTACTTTATCTGCTTCCTGTGATTGGAACGAGTCAGCCCTGGTAGCTCGTTTTCTCGAAGGGCTTAATGCCGATTTAAAGGACGAGATCCTTGCCCGCGAGGTACCCACTCGCTTGGATCCTCTGATTGACATGGCCATTCGAGTGGAGAAACGCTTTGAGATTTGCCGCCGCAGCCGCAACCTTGAGGGTTCTTTTTTCTCCACTCCTGCGCTCTCCGCAACACCGTCTCGCTCCGCGAACTCCGAGCCTATGCAACTGGGAGGTTTACGAATCTCCGCGGCAGAACGTCAACGCCGCATCATGGCTCGCCTCTGCATGTACTGTGGCTCCGCATCTCACCAAGTCTCCACCTGCCCGGTAAAAGCCAGGGCTCACCAGTAGAGAGAGGGTTACTGGTGAGCGCTTCAACCCTAGACCCTCCGCCACGCGCACGCACTACTTTCTCCGCTCTCCTCCGCTGGCCGGGATTTTCCGTCTCTTGCCCGGTTTTGATCGATTCGGGTGCCGAGGGAAGCTTTGTGGATGAGACTTGGGCCCGTGAACAGGGGATTCCCCTCATCGAACGTGAAGACTCCACCCCTGTCCACGCCCTCGACGGTAGTATCCTCTCTAGAGTGCGTTTTTCCACAGTTCCGGTGAGTCTCACCATCTCCGGCAATCATCAAGAGACAATTTCTTTTTTAGTATTTCATTCTCCATATAGTCCTGTTGTTTTAGGACATCCTTGGTTAGTTGAGCATAACCCTCAGATAAATTGGTCAGAGGCTCCATTTTTTCATGGAGTCTGTCCTGTCATGTTAAGTGTTTGATGTCTGCTGTTCCTCCTGTCTCTTCTGTCTCTGTTTTTCAGGAGGAGCCAGGTGATTTGTCCGGGGTCCCGGAGGAGTACCATGATCTTCGAGCGGTCTTTAGTCGTTCCAGGGCCACTTCTCTTCCTCCCCGTCGACCGTATGACTGTAGTATCGACCTCCTGCCGGGTACCACGCCCCCCCGTGGGAGGCTTTACTCTCTCTCTGCTCCCGAGCGCGAAGCATTAGAGAGATATCTTTCCGATTCGCTCGATGCTGGAACCATTGTTCCTTCCTCCTCTCCAGCCGGTGCGGGTTTTTTCTTCGTTAAGAAGGATGGTTCCTTACGCCCCTGTATTGATTATCGGGGGTTGAATGACATCACGGTCAAGAACCGTTATCCCTTGCCGCTCATGTCATCCGCCTTCGAGATCCTGCAGGGGGCTAAGGTCTTTTCTAAGCTAGATCTCCGTAATGCGTACCACCTTGTCCGCATAAAGGAGGGGGACGAGTGGAAAACAGCGTTTAACACCCCTTTAGGGCACTTCAAATATCGCGTTCTTCCTTTCGGTTTGGTCAACGCTCCTGCCGTGTTCCAGGCGTTAATTAACGATGTCCTCAGAGACATGCTGAACATTTTCGTTTTTGTCTATCTCGATGATATTTTAATTTTCTCCCCCTCTCTCCAAGTACATACGCAACACGTTCGTCAGGTTCTCCAACGTCTCCTCGAGAATCGACTGTTTGTCAAGGCCGAGAAATGTATTTTCCACGCTCAGTCCGTCTCCTTTCTTGGTTCTGTAATTTCCGCGGAGGGTATTAGCATGGATCTCTCCAAGGTCCGTGCGGTCACCGAATGGCCAGTCCCTGAGTCACGCGTCGCCCTTCAACGTTTTTTGGGCTTTGCAAATTTTTACCGCCGGTTTATCCGTAACTTTAGCCAGATCGCCGCTCCGCTCTCAGCTCTCACGTCTGCCAAGGTTCGTTTTTGCTGGACGAAGGAGACTCAAACAGCTTTCGATCGTCTGAAATCCCTTTTTACTACAGCTCCTGTCTTAAGAACTCCTGACGTCTCCAGACAATACATTGTAGAGGTTGATGCATCGGAGGTGGGCGTGGGAGCCGTTCTCTCCCAACGCTCATCGTCTGATGAGAAGATTCACCCCTGTGCTTACTTTTCACATCGTCTTTCTCCCGCCGAACGCAATTATGATATTGGTAATCGCGAATTGTTGGCAATCCTTCTAGCCCTCGGAGAGTGGCGTCACTGGCTCGAGGGTACCTCTGTTCCGTTCATCGTCTGGACAGATCATAGAAATTTAGAGTACATTCGTTCCGCTAAAAGACTCAACGCTCGTCAGGCCCGTTGGGCTCTTTTCTTTACGCGTTTCGACTTTTCTATCTCCTATCGCCCCGGTTCAAAGAACCTCAAACCAGATGCTCTGTCACGACAGTTCGCTTCTCCAGAGGTTGTGCCCACTAAGGAGGAGATCCTTCCTCAGGGTATGGTGGTGGGCGCAGCAGTCTGGGGAATAGAACGTTTGGTCAAGCGTTCTCTGGCTCACGCCATCACTCCCCGTCTTTGTCCTAGGGGTCTTTTATTTGTTCCTCCTTCTGCTCGTCTAGCTGTTCTTCAATGGGGTCACTCTTCCAAATTATTTGCCCATCCCGGTGTTAGGGGCACCGTCGCCGCTATCCGCCAAAGGTTCTGGTGGCCCTCTCGTGAACGTGACATACGCCGTTTTGTCGCTTCATGTACCGTCTGCGCCCAGACTAAATCTAGTAATTCGCCCCCGGCGGGGTTGCTGCGCCCTCTTCCGGTACCGTCTCGCCCGTGGTCGCACATCGCCTTGGATTTTATCACGGGTCTTCCTCCCTCTGAGGGGAACACCGTGATACTTACAGTCGTAGACCGTTTTTCCAAAGCCGCCCGCTTTATCGCTTTACCTAAGCTCCCTTCCGCTAGGGAGACAGCCCAAATTGTCGTTGACAACATTTTTAAGATCCATGGTCTCCCCTCCGACGTCGTGTCCGATAGGGGCCCCCAATTCTCTTCCTTATTCTGGAAGGAGTTTTGTCGTCTTATTGGAGCGTCGGCTAGTCTCTCCTCCGGTTTTCATCCACAAACCAATGGCCAAGCCGAACGGGCCAATCAGATAATCGGACGCATTCTCCGTAGTCTTGCTTTCCGCAATCCTGCTTCCTGGTCAGAACAACTGTCCTGGGCAGAGTACGCTCACAATTCCGCCCCGTCCTCCGCTACAGGTATATCTCCCTTCCAGTCTTGTCTCGGTTATCAACCTCCGCTTTTTTCGTCACAAGACGTTGATTCTAAGATGCCGTCCGTCAAAGCCTTTATTCAACGTGCAAGACGTACTTGGAGAGGGGTCAGATCCGCCTTATGCAAGTCTCGTACTCGTACTCGGCGGGCCGCTAATAGACGTCGTGTCAAAAGTCCCCGTTATTCTGTTGGGCAGAGGGTTTGGCTGTCCACCCTTAACCTTCCTCTTCAATCCACGTCGCATAAGTTGGCCCCTAAATTCATCGGGCCATTCCGTGTCCTTAAGATTCTCAGTCCTGTCTCAGTCAAACTCAAGTTATCTCCCAATCTCCGACGCATTCACCCTGTCTTTCACGTGTCATGTATTAAACCCGTTATTCGTGCCCCTCCTCGTCCTGTCACCTCTCCGATCCGTATCGAGGGCGCACCCACCTATAGGGTTCGCAGACTTCTCGATGTTCGTCCTCGAGGTCGTGGTCATCAATTCCTGGTCGATTGGGAGGGATACGGTCCTGAGGAGAGAAGTTGGATTCCATCCCGGGACGTCCTGGACCGCTCGGTGATTGATGACTTCTACCGCTCCCGCCAGTCCTCCTCTGTTGCGCCAGGTGGCGCTCCTTGAGGGGGGGGGGGGGGGGGGGGGGTACTGTCATGATCCTGGTATTCTTCTTACTCTCTTCCTCCCTCTTCTGGTCACACTCATCATTACATCCGTTTACGCACACACATTCTCTTTCATTATCTCATCTGCTCTCAGCTGTTTCTCATCACCTCTCTCTACACCTGTTTCCCACCTTCTCTGATTAGACTCTCTATTTCTAGGCTTTCCTTTGCTTTGTTCCTTGTCAGATTATTGCCGAATGTTACGTACCTGTTTTCCTGCTGTTCCAGTCCCTGTCTTGTCGTGTCCTGTCTGGTGCGTGTTCTTGACTGACTACATTGTTACCTCGCCTCTGCTTTGTCCAACCTCCAGCTACGTGAGTGGTCCACGGTTTGGTGTTCCCGTGCTCTCTACGGACCCAGTCTCTCTCTCCTCCTCCGGGAAATCCCGCTGCCGGTCATGACCGTGTATTTCTGTTCCATTATTGCTGAGAGACTTTCTGTTTCCTTTGGCTGAGATCTTCTTCGGTTGGATTTAGTACTGAGAGACTTTCTGTTGGATTGATATGCCTACCGGCCACCTGTGTTATTTTCCCTGAACTGTTTTCAACTATTAAACATTGTCAGATCACCTTCTGCTTTTGGGACCTCTCTCCTTGCACCGTGACAGAGAGTTTGGGGTTGGGCTATGTGTTTGTCCAAACAATGGAAGATGTGGTGAGTGCTCAGGAGAGTGCTGTGTGAAAACAGTCATCATCCATTCCTGCCACATGCAGAAATTACACATTGTCAAATGAACAATCAGTCAGTAGACAGTCTGACCTGACAAAAGTAATGACTTGTGTTTCAGTGAGTCAAGTCAAGAAGCACTCAGCCTGATTAACTGAGTCTGTGATTTGTTAGATCAATAAAAATGAACATCATGCAATTTTATTAAAGAATAAGAGTCAGCCCTACATTGGATGTGCTGTATGTTTGTTGTTGCATGCCGCTGGGCACCATAGCAAGAAAATCTTATTTAAATGTTTATTTTTATTTGTATCTTGTTCCCCAATATTCATCAAATTGTTTCAAAAGTAGTTGCATTATCCAAGCTCATGCACCTTCCTTTAAATGCACTTATTAAGATACAGGAAACAAGCTGATCAAAATATACTGTGGCCATTTTTACTTATGCTACTAAATACAGGCCTTACACTAATTTGGTGATGCTTTGCAAAATTTGATTCAGGGCTGCAGGGACATAGATGTAAGGATGAAGAGAGAAAGAAAGACATGGACTATTATATTATCCCATCATAGGATCCCATCACCCTCTTGTCTTGCTCTCCATTGAGCAATCAGTGCTGTTAACAGACGGCTCTGCTGCATTTTCAGTTTATCTAGGGGAACATTAGTCCATTCACCCCACACTGCACATCCAATGATTGCAGTCTATTATTTGGAGTGAGATTGCATTTTATCATTTAGTTAGTCAGCTCTGGCACAAAAAGACTAATGCACTTGAATATGCAAAATCGTTTTGAGCCACATTCTGATGTGCTTTGATTACTGATCATTTGTACAAGCGAAAAGAGGCAAGGGCACAGGTATACTGTAAAGTATAAAGTTTAATATGTATTGAATATAATTGTCTCCAAAAACAAAAAGCATAATTACTTCACAACAAGTGATCTTAACCACTTCATGAATGTGAACTAACTGCAAGTAGACTTGCATCAGAATTGCAATTACAATAGTGTATTTGGTTTCACTTTATTTTACGGTGTCATGTTACAGTGTAATTATATATTTAAGTACTGAGTAATATGAATTAAGTGCATGTACTTATTTACTATAGAGTTAGGGTAGGATTAGGGTTTGGTTGAGGGTTAGTTGCATGCAATTATGGATAATTAACTGTTTATACTATTGTAAGTACATGTAGCCTAACATATGTAACAAGGACACTGTAAAATAAAGTGTTACCATGTATTTTGTTTTGTCCAACTACATTTTTTTTTAATAAAAAAGTACATTTGCATTACTAAATACGCATTCATAAACTAATAGTCTACAATGGTGAGAACTAATTAAATATACGTACAATGTTGTCCATAGCACATTAAGGTATACAATTATTTGCACAAAACTTCAGGCACATTTTTGATGTGAAACTGGACTTTTGGGAAATCACTGCTGACGTGCTGGATAAAGCAATATCCTGCAGAGTGGGACAACTGACACAGCAATATAAGTGAAGAATCTTCAAGTGCTGAGGGACTCGTGTGTCTCCACCCACTGATGGATGTCGTGACCGGATGACACCCACTGTGACCCCATCAGTTCTCTCCCACCCCATCCCACCCTCAGCTGCCACTCTATCACGAGCAGACCCCTCCATTTGTCGCCTGAGCTTTTTGAGTCCAAATGCTGCGATCAGCTGCTGTCCTTGGTGCTGATACTGTCAGACTGAAATCGAGAATAACAATTGTAATCGCTAGTGCATAATCACATCCATCCAGCATGGAATGTCAGCAGACGAATATCATTAGTATCATGTCACAACAAATCATCTTCTTTCAACACCAGGGAACAGGATATAAATACGAAAGGTCATCGACTGTAATTGGAAATGTCTCCTATCGGGGATCAGATCCCTACTTCTCTAGGTGGATAGACCACACTGTAAGGGCAGACTCTAGAAGTGAGAACTGCAATTAAACATTCTTCTGCACAGTCTGATTGGCGAGGGGAACTTAAACTATGTCTCAACTCAAAAGTAAGTGTAGGGGTCGGGTTTTCATGATTAATGTTTTTTTACTAGCCAACTACGAATGGTCATTCAGAAAAGCAGTCAAGAACGTGCAAAAAAGGTTTTGGTTGCACTTTATTTTACAGTACGTGCACTTGCATGTACTTACAGTGTACTTACCTTATAAAGTACTGGGTAATATAAGATAACTACATGGGTTAAGGTTAGTCCCTAGTTAGTACCCAGCTATTGCAATTACTATAATAAGTACTGGACATAGTATGTACATGGGGAACACGACTGTAAAACAAAGTTCCATATACTAATCTCCTGTATCGTTTTGTTCGCGACATTAGGTTCGTTTCAGTGTTCTTGCTTGCTGTAAATCATCTCAGACCATCTCATATGTCTGTATTACCAGAAATGTTTGCTTATAATGTGCTGTATGTGAACACAAAGGTCTTCACTTGAATGTATTTGGCCATTACAAGCTATTATACAATGCTGACATGCAATGCACATGCATTGACATGAGTTAGGCTGGGACGCAGAATGTGAACAAGAATTTTCCGACTGCTGCCCTATAGAACAAGTTGCAACAGTGCCATGACCTGTACAAGGTTTTAGTCCTAGTGTGTTCCCTGGGTGTAATAAAAGATGAGGCAGTTAGTAGAGTAAGAAAGAGGACAACATGGTGTGCTTTGTGTTCCAACTCTGCCCTGAGAGACCATCCTTGTTGAGAATCTTTGGTTTGCTGCTCAATTGTAAGTAATGTTTGATTGTAACCATTAATAGTCTACTCTAAACAGCTTTGACTTTGATAGTTGTTTGTATATGTGAAATGTAGTTCTGAGGCAATGGTTATTATACCTTGAGGTTGTCATTCACATAAATGTTTATGAATGTGTTTCTCTGAATGTTTGTATTTTCTTTTGTAGAAATGCTATGGGCCTGTTTACACTTGGTCACTTCAAGCATTTTCTGTGATCGGATAGCTATCCGATCGTGAAAAGACCAGGTGTAAATGCCCTCCAAAATGCATTCAAGACGGATTTAAATCCGATCGCTCAATCCACATCAGGAGGTGGTCTGGGCCGCATTTTAGACGAAACTGGACAAGTCTAAATGCATCTGGTTGTTGAAACCAACCATGTAAATGTTACTCCTCCCAACAAAGTTAAAAAATAATCATGTCAGAGTGTGGTATAGGCTATATGACGTTATTGCCAGATATGATGGCGCTACTGCAACACGCATCGCCGCAGATGAGCAGCTGAGTATCTCTTCATCAAGTCAGCGTGCAAACTACAGCAAATAAAACTGAAAGTACTGTAAGTCGCAGACGCTCAACACACAATCACCATCATTGAAAGTAAAGAGACTAAATGATCTTACCAGTGCTGTTGCCCTGCTCTATCCTATTGCGGTCTTTGATTTTGAAATGAGCTTATATGATCAATAAAAGGCAGCTCATATATTTTGCTTTTGGTGATGTGAACTCCAATAAATCTGCATATAGCACAGGAATTGAAGATTGAAGATCGGATCGGATCCATTTTGCGAAAACACATTTATGTGACAAAAGTGTAAATGGAATTGTTTTGATAAATCAGATAGCTATCTGAGCAGTAAAAACGCATGAAGTGACCAGGTGTAAACAGGGCCTATGGGAATAATGTGGAGGTGCTACTGTATCATTGAAGAAGAGACGGATGTGCCAGGGCATCTGGGACATTTAATACATTATGTGTCTGGACTTTTAAATACAAGCATTCTTTCCCCTGATAAGACTTTCTGTGATTTATCTAATTCATGGGTTATTGTTTGATTTCTACTATTGTTTTTCTTTTGTTTTTGTTAGTTTGTTTGATCATTGTTTGTAATGATATAGTAATAAGAAGGTCTGTTATACAGTATGTTAATCATATAAGGTGTAAATGGAAATAAATCTCTCAGGAATCAAGACATTGATCAGTGTGGACCTTGCATATGTAATTTTTTTCATAAAAACAACAAACTCATTCAACAAACAGGTTTGGGAAAAACTCTTTATTGATGTAGCTGAGTATATTGTAAAGTAATACAGTTGATCCCTCCTTCAAAAGTTTATATATCTGTTGTTTTGTTTTGTTTGAGAGACAGATAATCAGTTATAAAGTGCATATGAAGTAATTAACAAACATACTGTGCCGACTAGGGCAAAACTACCTGCAACTACTAGAAGGAGAATACATTTTCCCTAGATAAACAAAAGGAAGGTGAAATGACACAGGGCAGACTTCAATCTGGGAGATTTTTTATTTGTTTATTTTTGTCTGGAAATGTTTTGGAAAGACACTCTCTGACATATAATCACTGCTTTGATTATACCTAGCTTACAGGGTAGACTGGGTATTAGTCTTCAAATAATTGACTTTAGAGTTGATTCCTTTTTCCCGTGTGATTTGACATATTTGAACATTTGAGGATAAAGAATCTACTTGGAGACACCATGCAGTCCTTGATGAGTGACTTTAATCAATAGTGTCTCGGGAGTGAAGGTAAAGGCAGATTACAGTCTCCAACAACTTCAGCTGGGTGTGGTGGCTGAACCGAGCTTCTTCTTCAACTTATAATGTTGACACGTCGATCCACCCAATCCCTTGTGATCCAACCCATTTGTCTTGGTATAATCCATTACTGTTCAGACAGTGCTGACAATACCTGAGCTCCATCTGCCTTTCCAGATCTTTGGAGCCCTTCCAGCTCGACCAAAAGACTCAGGACAGGCACTCTAAAACATATTCACCTCCCTACTACTTCTCTAAATGTATCATGATTGATTCATTCTGGATTATTCTTGTGTCATGGCACATCTGAAAGGCCCTAAAATGAGACCTGTACATCCCTCCACAGCTGCAACTCGATCACAAGTGATAAACGAGACACATGCCAAGGGACGTGTGACAAGTATTGTGGAAAGGATCTGAGTGGGGATGGAAGTGCGAGAAAGAAACCTAATTTCTTTTCAAAGTGTGTTTTCCCTCTTGTCTTGCGGAGCTGGAATGAATGGGTCGGTCAGTCACTCCAGGTAGTGTTTGTGAGAGCTCAAGGCGACACAGAAATTGGTTTCTTACCTGGTGCTGGCGAGCTGTGAATTGAGAGAGCAAGGAGTCTTCCCTGCGGAGTGCAAAACTGTGACCCGTACTGACCTGTTTTTTTTTATTCCATTTTCCTACAGACGAATTAAACAAACAAATGCATGTTTGGTTCATAGGAAGCAGTTTCAAACTGTGCCCAGTTAATGGCAAAGTGCCCAGGGTTTTGTCTCGGCTCCATCAGACTGCTGTATTGATTTCCGCAGATGACTTCATCCAGGGATCAACAGTAGCTGGTGTCTTAGAGTGCTCTTTCACTGTACCCAGTGCCGTCGTAATGCTGATCAATAATAAAAAATGATATGCACTTAGTCTGATGTTGTGCAATGCAACAATTAGACAGCACAATCCCTATTACCAGACGCTCTGAATCTCTGAAATGCAAACATAAACAAGTGTTCCTAAATGGCTCGCCTGTCTTTTCTGATTGCATTGAGAATAAGTGGAAACTATACTCATGAATTTTTAGTTAATCATTTATGAACATGTCAAGAGTTTGAGTCCTTTGATGAAAAAGTGGCAACACTGCTAGAACACCCTCACTGATCATGCAACTAGACCTAATTAATATTTAATGCAAACTGAAATGTATGGCAAAAGAAAATAGAAGATTATATCAAAACAGCAATCATAGCAACCTTTTTGTTAGCTAAACACCTATGATCCGAATCAGAGACTGTCAAACTTTAATAAGTCTCATGCCCCCAGAGGGGTGTAACTATACTGATGGATGTCCTAACACTTCAACCGGCAGAAACATGTTTTTTTCATGTCAATTAATGGAGCAAGATCGCAGCATAAATTTTTGAACACACTTTTGAAGACAGCATTTTAAATGCAAGTATAAGGAGCAACATAAAATGAGGCTCAGGGACCCCTAGAGGTCTGCAAGGAGATGATTCAGGGTCCACTGAAAATGTGAGGGAAAAAAAAAGGCTGTCAATATTATCTAAATATATTTAAAATAATAATAATAATTAACACATTTACCAGGGATGGACAGTTCTGGTCCTGGATGGCCACTGTCCTGTAGAGTTTAGCTTCACCCCTAATAAAACACAACTGCCTGTAATTATCACGTAATTCTGAAGACTGGTTAGATTTTTCAGATATATTTGAATAGGGCTGGTGCTAAACTCAAGAGAACAGAGAACCTCCAGGACCGGAATTTTCCATCTCCGCTTTATATTATTACTTTATGATTATTTTATTCTATTGACAACCAAAGTGTGATATGTTTCATTGCACTGCTATGCCAGTTTCCTTTCAATAGAAGCAAAAGTAATTAAGGAAAAGTAATGAATATTTAGTTTTACAAAGATTTTTGCTGCTTGCCCATGTGTTTTGTCCATGAAACTTTATACTGTACAAAGACTAGACTTCCTTTAGGGGCTCATTTATTCAAACACCTTCCTTTATTCCTAACTACTTAGTGATAACCGAGAGCCCAGGACTGTGTGGGTTTGTGTGTATTTATTTGAGCATGGACACCTGTGGTGGTCGCAGAATTAACACAATGGGGGACTCATCGTTTTTCCTAGTTTAACAGACTTTTCTCACATGTCAGTGATGTGACTCGATTAAATTAATTAATTGTGCTTTGAGCGGCATCCTAGTCAGCTGCCTGAATCCTCCGTTAAAAATTAGTCTGTTAAACTAGGAAAAATTGTGAGGCCCCCCATTGCGCTAATTCTGCGACCACCACTGGTGTCTATGTTCAAATAAATACACACACAATACAGTATATATTTGTATGGTATGGGCCATAAAATATTATGCATATGCATATATAACAGCTGTGAATTTCTCTGACCTTCAAGTGGTGGCAATAGAACAAGCATTCATAGTAGTAGTGTTACATTTATTGGGGTAAAAAAATTAAATAAAATAATAATAATCATAATAAAAATAAAAACCTGTCCCTATTTAAGATTAACAACTTAATACTGTCTCTGTCTCTTATTGAGACAATAGACAGAGTAGTGATGACAAATTTAGGAAAATCACTTAACATTTTGTTTAAAAATGGTGTTATATTTGATAAATCCCAAAAGTGAATGTGTTTATTCAATTGAATTTTTCATTAACATTTCTATTACAGTCTCACAAACGTTCTGCAGTTTCATCATAAGTCCCCAGGTTGGGAAACCCTAATCTACACATTTAAAACTGGCACATGTTCAAGTACGCATACACATGCACCCATGATACCTCCTCCCTTTCCGTTCTTTTCATCATAGCATCATGGATGCTTTATTACTGGCAGTTTACACATAGTTTGAAATGGGGCATGGTTCACATGAAAAAATTAGCAATGTGAAAGCTGTCATGCAGCCCTGGGAGTGCACCGGTGTACCAAATCCAATACTGCCTGTAGGAGGTGGTCTGAGTTCGGTTGTACTGGAACTTTGACATGATTTGCATGAATGTGAAAGCAACTCGGACTCGTGTACTCACTTGTTCAGGCGATTTAGCCGATAAACAAAACACATGACAGTGTTGATGATGTACCTTGAATACGAGCAAAAGTGAGCACGCAGGGTAATCGTGCAGAGTGAGTGCAATCAGTGTGGCAGACAATGGGCTCTCAATCCGCTGTCTCCTCAAAAGAGTCTGTTTGCAAGCAGCAGAAAGCTTCCTTTATGTGATGCAAATACAGTAAACCCATTTGTTGTTCACACTGCTGTGCATATTAGCACCAGATTAATAATATATATATATATATATATATATATATATATATATATACAGGCTTGGGAGGGTTACTTTAAAAATGTATTCCGTTACAGTTACAAATTACTTAATAAAAAAAGTATTCAGTAACGTAATCCAAGTACTATAATATGAAAGTAATGTAACTGATTACTTTTGGATTACTTCAAGGTCACGTATATAAATAAAAAGTCAAGCAAGAAGAAATATTATTAAAAAAAAATAATAAAAAAAATTATTTATTAAGAATTTGGTCCAGTGTACAATATTTGCAAAATATACACACAGGCCTGGATATATATTTATGTAAAGGGCTATACAGACATCTAGTGGCTAATGTATGGTATTACAGATTATTTTGTTTTATTTTTAACTTATTTTTAACTAAAAAATAAAAACACAAAATGTAAATTTTTTACACAATCTACATATTAGTTTATTTTAAAATAGGCCTACATGTTGACTAAAGCCGTGATCTTTCTTAATTTGCCTGACTGAACTTGGGGCGTTGGCAGTGGGAGTTCCCCTACGTTACCTAGACAGCGAACATCCCGTTACGTGAGAAAAGATTAAAAAAGGACATTTTGGGTACTAAAAAAGCTACTCTCCTAATTTCTACAAAATAGCAGCGGAATTTCCATGAATTAAAAGCGATTTTACCCGCAGGCAGCATCGTTTCTACTAGCAGCAGTGATTCAATCTGCGTCTCAGGAGATTGTAGAAAGCTGTTATTTGCACATGCACCAGCGGGTGGCACACGTGAGTCATTACTGGCAACAGAACCAGGAACTACTGTATAATCAAGCAGCGCTTAATATAGTGTTATTATGCCAAAATACTTATTTATTTAGTTTTAAATGAAACCATTGTAATCCTGAAAGTATTCCCCTTTTTTTCAAAATGTAACTATAATCTGATTACTACGTTTTTTGGCGTAACTGTAACGGATTACAGTTACTGGATTTTTGTATCCTGATTACATAACGCCGTTACATGTATTCCGTTACTCCCCAACCCTGTATATATATATATATATATATATATATTGACCTGCGTTCTGTATTCTATCATGCACCATGCATGTTTATGATGACGTAAGACCAGGGTTTGATCGGATGAAGTGAGCTGACTTGACGGGGACATGGACGGGGACAATCACACTCAGACCGCATCAAATGTGTCCAGTGTGAAAGCCCCCTCAGTAATCTTTGATAAGATGAAGTAACCTGCTGTTCTATCTGCACCAGTCTTCTATCCCAAGGGATGCAATCTCTAGGTTCACCAGAGATCCCCATTAAGCAATCCACACTTGGATCCACACATGTTCCCCCACTGCCCCCAGCAGGGGCTTCTTTGAGCGCCCACCTTAATTTCATATCCTCTCTTGCTTTGAACCCATTCTTGATCATGGCGGGATTGTTACAAAAGACAAATACAGGATTTGAAGAGCCTCCTGTTGCGCTTCAGCCCAGTATTTATTGACAACAAAAAATGGAACAAAATCACCATCTATCAACCTATGATTATGAACTGTAATCAAATGATTGAAAAACAGATTTCAGCATTTTCACAAGTTCACACTTAAACAGATTAAAAGAGTAAAAGAGTATGTGTATTTGGCGTGCTGTCCGGGGAAGGGCTCCGAGCTTGGAATGTGGCCCGAACCCAGAGTACTCCCCCCATATCCCTGGCTGGGATAAGAACTAGCCGAGAGTGAGGAGTCAGGGTGCTGGGGTGGCGGAGGGATGACTATAAATGAATAATACACAGTGGTGTGCCGTCAGAGCCAGCAGGGCCTTCTCTGCTGGCCCTGTCAAAAAAAAAAAAAAAAAAAAAATTCTATAATTAAATTAATGTGTGTCTGAACATGTCTAAATTCAATTAATGTCTATCAGTACGTTACGATTATATTTCCAGAAAGAATATGGTTATTTTTTTGTGAGTCTGAGCTGGATTTTCCATATGTCATCTAAACGCAGCTCCGTGGACCAGCACTAGTTGTATAGCTAGCCTTCCGTTGAAGCTGCCATTTTCCATTTGATCATAACTTTGACTGACGTGTTTTATCAGCCAATCAAATTGTGAAGCGTATGACAGAACGCCCCAGAGGCCCAGCGATGTGTCGACGGCTAGCCCGCGCTGATGTCATCGAGTGGGTGGGCTGATACAATACATGTTTGTGTACAATAACAATTTTCAGGAAAAATAACATTACGATGTCCAGAAATCAATTTCATTAGTACATTGGGTCATTTTGGGTACATTTGTCATTCTAGATCTACTAATATTGTTAGTGCCGAGAATTTCCACGTGACTAAATCCATTGATCCTTAAAAACTTTCATGTACTGTGATAGTCTAGTGGTCGAACTTTAGATCGTTACTGAAGGCCCTGACTGAAACCCCACGGTACGCTACTGATAATACATATTATGAATATTTTTTATTTTTTATTATTAAAATAAGAAATATATTGTAATACTACTGTACTAAAAAAAAAAATAATAATAATAAAAAAAAAAACATCTGATACAAATAATTGATGTCATTGTAGAAAAGCACTATTTGCAGTAGTCCATTTTATTTTTTTATCCACAAGAGAAAGTGTATCAGAGGGTTTACTGAGATAAAATGATTTCATGTGATTTCAACATGGCCACCCCCATGAGGTGGCCCACTCAATGTTAAAACAAAACTGTCCCCCACCCAATAATTAGAAATGGACAACTTACAATGAAATTATTGCACTGCTCTGCTGCACTCCATTACACTGCACTCTGTATATTGTTAGGATGACAAAAATGTTTAAAAGTTATATTTTTAGTCTGGTCTGCCTCAGTGGTATAACAGAGCAGAAGCAGGGCGCAAATTCCAGCACAAATATAGTAACATTGAAAGATAGTGAGGTAAGATGTAAATAGCAAAACATTTAATACATTTCAACTGTTTTGCTATAGAAATGTTAAACGACTGACAGTAGACTTTTTTCTCAAATTTGGCCATTTTGAATTGAAAATATGCATTTACATGATTCATGTAATCCCTAACTGAGTGTGACAAGACAGGGAACATTTTACGTTTACGCATACAAATAAAAGTACATGTGTGCACATTTTTATGCAAATTAATACAAATATTATTTGCAAATATTTCAGAATTATTACTTTAAACATCCAGATTAATGCAACTATTGTTTTTAATAGAAATAGTTAATTTTCAATGAATAATCACTTACATTTTATGCTGTTTCTTACACAAAGCCATTGCATGGCTTCAGAAAACATTGAATATATTGGAAAAGTCATATGAGCTACTTTTATGATACTTTTTGTATCATATGTATCTTGGCATAACACCATCCCCTTTTGTTGTATGAAAAAAGGCAGCTTGAACATTATTTCCAATTTCTCCTTTTGCATTTCACAGAAGAAACAAAGCAATACAGGTTGGAAACATGTTTATTTTTGGATAACATTTTCCTGTAACTCTTTGTAGTGAACAGCAGACATGATGGCACCACATTCCCACTTCACAACAGGAGTCTCTTTGTCCCACTGTAATTAAAGGGATAGTTCACTTTGAAATTAAATTTTGGTATGTTTTAGCTTACCTCAAGGGCATCCAAGATGTAGGTGTCTTTTTTTCCGCAGTAGTTTCAATTTTGATATTTTTAGGTCAAACCGTTCTTGTCTGTCAGTCATATAATGCAGGTCGATGGTCACTGTCTCAAAGAGCATGCACAGAGTCCAAATTAAAACAATTCCCCATCGTCCAAATTAAACAATTCCCCATCGTAAGTACACATTGATGGCCCAAGACACGAAACGAGCGGTTTGTGTGAGAAAACGAAAAGTATTTATATCGTTTTTACCTCTTGAACACAGCTGCGTCCAAATGATCTGAGAGCGCGGGCGGGTATAGATATATACACTAGATGTCGCATTGGCTACGGTTTCGCATTCATTACTCATTCATTCATTCATTCATTCATTCACTTATGGCCACAGCCTTCGAAGTCCTCCAGGGCGCTACCATCTTCACAAAGTTGGACCTCTGGAACGCGTGCCATCTGGTGAGAATTCGGGAGGGGGATGAATGGAAGACGGCTTACGGCATTACGAGCTAGCAAATGCCCTAGCCGTCTTCCAAGCCCTTATCAATGATGTCCTGAGAGAGATGTTGAACCAATGTGTGTTTGTATATCTCTATGATATCTTAATATTTTCCCAGAGTAACAAAGACCACGTTCAACATGTCTGGCAGGTTCTGTCAGCTAGAGAAAAGTGTGTTCCATGTCACTACAGTCTTTTACTTGGGTTTCATCCTTTCATGCGGCAGTGTACAGATGGATCCCAGCAAGGTTTGTGCGGTACTGAAATGGCCACACCTTGATTTATTGAAACAAGTCCAATGCTTCCTGGAATGCTTCCTTGAATTTGCCCATAACACTCTCCATTACTCATCATTGGGTATATCTCCATTTGAATGCCAGTTCGGGTTCTCCCCCTCTCTGTTTTCTGAAAAGGACCTCCAAGCACAGGTTCCAGCAGCAACCCAGTTAGTCCGGAGGTGCCGGGGGGTCTGGCAGAGAGCTCTGGCTGCCCTGTTAAAGTCGTCCCGGGAACAACAGAAACAGGCCAATCAACGTCGGCGGATAGGTCCGTCATTCCATCCTGGACAGAGAGTGTGGCTTTCAATTTAAGAATCTTGCATTGCGCCCCGAGTCATGGAAACCAGGTCCTAGATACATTGGACCTTTCAAGATTCTCAAGAAAATAAACCTGGTCTCTTACCAACTCCTATTGCCCAGGTCATGCATACACCCCACATTCCATGTCTCATGCCTCAAACCTGTCATCTACTCTCCTTTGTCTCCTGTAGGTAGACTACCTCCAGTTCCTCGGATGGTGGATGGGCAACTGGTTTACTCAGAGATTATTGAACATGCGCAAAGTATGGGGAGGGGGCCAATATTTTGTTGACTGGCAAGGCTATGGTCTAGAAGAGTGCTCGTGGGTACCAGCTAGAGACATACTGGACCCAGATCTCATAATGGACTTCCACAGACAACAGTCGAACAGCACTAAAAGGAACGCCAGGAGCCGTTCATCAAGAGAGGGCTCCTGTAAGACTTTATCAGGCAATACATCCTCCAACCACCAGGGTGGCTCCCAGTCACTAGGGGGCGCAGGAGGTCTTTTCCCTTCAATCCTCCTTCCAGTTGCCAATGGGAAACCATTGGCAAGAACTCTCAGTTGTACTTAGCAATCATTGTTGATTATGCTCAACTGTGTAGGGACCTATTTACGTTTGCCTTTTGTCAGTGTTTTTTGTTCAGTCTTGAGCCTACCTACCTGTGTATCCCGTGAGTTTATTGTGAGCCATTTTTGTTACTCCTCTGCACTCGGGTCTCAAAATCCTCAACCTTGAGTTAGCTCATTCAGGAAGAACACCCGCTCTGTGTCCAGGAGACCATTCTAATCCCGCTAAAGAAAACATTCCAGGTCTTAGTCTATAGTCCCTGCTTCTATATCATTACAGTGATAGGACTCTCAAAGACAACTATATGACTATGGTAATCAGGACTGCCAGAGGTGACAACATCAACGACTCATTGATCGCATGCTAATCTAATCCCCGGTTGCCCATTACCTCAACCCTCCATTCCTGAGACCAAGGTGTGAACGACCATGGACTGCCCAGGGCCACCAAACCAGTTCTGGCTAGAACACAGTAGGAACAAAGAAAGCCCTAAGAAAAAGACAATCTTTATACACATTGGCTTAAAACTACAAAAATGGACAGGAAACTGTAAGGAACATGTCCTAAATATCTCCTTATTCATCCAGGGAACTGTGTACACACAGTAGAAACTGCACCTGGAATAGCAGCCAATGTAATCTCACCCACTAACACAGAAATGGACATCTGGGTGATACCTCAACCAATTTTCATCAAGTTTGGACTCCACGAGTTCAGAACACTGCCACAAGCACTTTGATAAAGGTTTGGAAAAGAAATAAAGGATTTCCAAGGTTCTAAGGACACTGTTTAATGTAACTGTGTATTTTGGGACAATTCTTCAAGCTCCACAGGGTGGAAAGGTGGGACGTGATGGGTGGAAATATTGGAATGCAACGACCCAATCACACCACTACAGTAGGAAGGCGGGAATTAGTAATCCCCTCCCCAACTGGAAGGAATAAAAACTTTCCCAAGCGAACACACCTTTGTTCTGAGTTTCTGATCTGACGAGGGAAGGAACAACAGCATGACCAAGGTTTTACTCTTGCAAGTAAACCTTCACCCGCACGGATCTTCAAGCAGTTCAACTGCTTCTGCTGAGGACTTCGGCTCCAGCAATCAATGCCTGATCTGCATGACTCTTGCTTTTGTAACCTCTAGCCTGCAAGGGATCCTGTGGATCGACCACTGCCTGACCTACAGTTCTCCGGATTACACAAGGACCAGCAGCGAACTTCCAGCACTCAGTGCGGCTCTGCAACTGTTGGAAAGCAATCCACTGCCCCACTGTGAGCGGCAAGATACCAGTGGAAGACGTAGCCCATCGCCGGACTGATCACCTGACCACGTGGAACATAAATATAAGCTAACCAGTCCTCTTCCAAAAGGCCTTGGCATAAGGTTGTTGCTATATGAGATTGCTTTTTGTGTAGAAACTGAATCTACGGTCAGCGTTTACAGATAGATACATTAGACACGTTATCTGTATTTAGAGTAAATGCTTATTTACTATTTCATACCAGCATCCAGAAAGACCACAACTGACTCCTCCATAGACTTCTAATTGCCCATTCATTGCTTCGTCCAATCCGTTGCTCATCTACTTGGCATTCATTTTGTTAACGTCCATTTGTGTAGTTGTTTGTAGTTTAGTTTCGGTTTAATTATTGATTCCATTTTCTTAGTAGTGTGGCGTTAACTCAAGTTGAGGGAACAGTAAATCTCAAATTTTAATCCGACTACGCCACCCTGGGGGGCACCAGGGAAATAACTCCCACGAAAGACACACAGGTAAGTGTTACCATTTGGACAGGCAGATGACAGGAGACGTGAGGGACAATACAAAAATACTTTATTATAAAATAATCAGCACCAATAAAACTCGCTCTCAGAACTCTTACACGTAACAAATACTTCCTCCGAGCCAAGCTTGGCGGGAACAGGGCAGGCCGGCTGCAATCCCAGAGGTTGTCCAAACCCACCTCAAGTCACCACAAATCAAACCAGCACACCCACACCATAAGGACGTGTTGTCAGCACACACAGCACACGGGGTAGCACACGGTGTAGTACACCACTCGAATGAAGCAGCTAGCCTCCCCGTTCCACGCCAAATCCTCACTGGCTCCTGGAGAGAGAAGAAAAGGGACTCGTAGTAACAATCAAAGTAAAATACACAAAATAATGAAAAGAAACTAAAGTAAAGCCACCCGATATGGCAGCTATAATACTCCAGCCCACTAACGGTGCCTTCCGCCGCTCAAGCTGACAATCAGCGACTAGTGGCACAAAAATAACAGGACCGGGGATAAAAGGAAAACAAACACAAACTTATATTATAATTATAAACAAGGAAAATGCCACAAGTAATCACACAAAACAGAATTTACCACAAAGTAAACCCACTGTTAGACAAAACCAAAGTTCAAAATAAACAATATAGAAAACAACCTGGCAAAAAAATAATAAAATAAAATAAACTATATAAACAAAACTAAATAACCCTGGTAAGCAGCCGGGTAGACGCAAATCTAGAGAACTAGCCTTCCACCATACCTGCCATATAATCACCAGGCGTTAGTCCAACAGCACAAATAAACTGTAAACAAAGTTAACTAAGACAACATTGCCGGCAGGGGTGGTAAAAGTACTCAAAAGTTATACTCGAGTAAAAGTATATATACCTAAATAAAAAATGACTCCAGTAAAAGTAGAAAGTCCTCCATTCAAACATCACTTGAGTAAAAGTACAAAAGTATCCGATTTAAAACGTACTTTAGTACGGAAAGTAAAAAGTAAATATTCAAATTAACTGTAAAATATCAATAATTTAGCAGATCAATTGTTTTGGGAGTGATATGCAATGTTTTAATTGAACAAATGATAAGATTAGATACTGCAATTAAGAATTTGTTAGATTTGCAATCATAAGAGACAATGAAGCACCTTAACGTAGTATAGGGGTTAAACTTGCAATAGACATGTTCCATAACATTATCTGCATCAAACAGAAGATGTGCAAAATACAAGGTAAGACTGTTTTAGAATATCAATGAGGAAGAACCACCTCTTTAAGTTAAAATATCTTCAAAACACACCATTAAGCTACACAGAATACTATTCAAAGTTGTAAAAGCTTCTGTTCAGCTTTAGCAAAAGCTGATTTTCAAAATTGCGAGTCCATCCTGGCTCTCCTGGGGCTAAATAACAATCCTGCTATACTAAACAGCCTCTTACACACCACTGAGACAGGAAGGGGTGTGTTTAACCTGATGTACAACTTGCAGTTCACGAGTTCACGCTTACATACAACTAGAGGAAATAAAGTTTAATGCGTATTTGGCGTGCTGTCCGGGGGGAGGGCTCCGAGCTTGGAGTTCGTCCCGAACCCAGAGTACTACCCCCGTATGTAAATGGTTAGGACTAAGTGTGGAGAAGGGGTGATGGAGGGATGCTGCTAAACTGGCTACGGATCGAGGTGAGACCGCTGAATGTATATATACACCTTTTATCGTTTATTGCTGAGTGCTCTCCACTCGTGTTAATTATCTGAACGTGCTCCTCCCGAACTTTGTTAATAAAACATCATATGGAGGGAAAGGTATTCAGCAGACTGGTGTAGTCAGCGGTTTAATCACACGCAACCCCAAGTCTGCCACCGTTAGCTATCAATATGCGTTAGCTAACTTGAGAAACATTAGCTAGCTGTTTACAAGGCACTTTTTAATATGAAATCACTTGGCTAACAATAGTAACAACATTAACGTCAACTCACCTCAGTATGTTTTCTCAGATTTGAGGGTGAAGTTTTGAATGCTGAAATTTAATTCACCCATGGCAGGCAAAAAAGATATTTCAGCTGATAAGAATCTCCCTTGACTTCAGTGAATTCTAACATATCCTTGTGATATGGCCATGGGGGATCCCTGTCGGGAATCTTGGGATTATTGCTGGCAGCAAAAGCTGCACCTTCACCAGTTTCAGCGGTCATCTTCCACTTCGCAATGGCGAACTGACTGCTGCGTGAGCGTATGCTGGCAAATCTCGTGGCCTCGCGCATTCTTTTTTTCAAAAGAAAACCAAGTTTTTCACTGGTTCGGAAAGCCAGTGTAATAAATACTTGGAGCGGGCATGGGGAAATGTATCGGAGTAAAAAGTAAACTTTGTCTTTAATATTGTAGTGGAGTAAGAGTGAAAGTAGATGCAAATAAAACATACTCAAGTAAAGTACAGATCCCCGAAAAAAATACTTAAGTAAAGTAACAAAGTATTTTTACTTCGTTACTTACCACCACTGATTGCCGGGAAGCAAAGCAGCAGCGGCGTCGCGTGCAGCGTTTTCCACTATGGATTAGAGACTGCGATGATCCATTCTCCATTCACAGTTTAGGTAGAACCACGATCGAACGCAACGTTGTATGGTTACTCACAACCGGTGCTGCGGCTCTGTTTACTGGCCAGCGTTCACCCGCATCTGCCAACGCGTTCTTACTGAACAAAACAGATAACAGATAACATAAACAGACGTCACCCGAACAAAATATCCCGTTACAGTTCAGTAGTAATGATTTCATGAACTTCTTCACTGAGAAAATAGAAAGCATCAGAACCACAATTGTAAACGTTAAATCTTCAATCGCGCCTTATAATTCAGCTTCAATTATCACCCCGAAAGAACAATTACAGTGCTTTACAACTATAGAACAAAAAGAGTTAAATAAACGTATCACTTCGTCTAAAACAACAACATGTTTATTAGATCCTATACCAACTAAACTACTGAAAGAAGTGTTACCTGTAGTGGAAGAGCCTCTCCTCAATATTATTAACTCGTCTTTATCTTTAGGTCATGTTCCAAGAACATTTAAACTGGCAGTTATAAAACCTCTCATTAAAGGAGAACTCCGGTGAATTTTTAAGTTAATCTTGATCGTTTTACCTTTGTGAGTACTGTCTATAGAAAAAAAAACGAACCGGATCGGTGCTTGCAACACGGAGCTGTTACAGTTAATGCCCAGAGCTCCCATTCAGCTAAAACGGCAGTTTTGGGGGCATCGACCTAAAGAGTGTCTTTGTGCCTCTTAACAGACACAAAATGCAATTAAAATATCTGTCCAACATGAACAGGGCCCTTACATGACAACAAGATGCGTTTAGCAACTTAGCCATTGTTTAAACTCACCTAAATAGTGTTTTAGACGGCTAGCTGTAGTCTCGCGCTGAAGTCCCGTGGGAACTCAGTTGTAGCCGGAAAAAGTGCGCGTGATTTTTTTTTTCCCCAAACCACTTCAGCGGAAATCCCGCCCTGCAGCTGATTCTAAGGTTTTCATTGGTCATGTCAATCGTCACTGTAACCTAAACCAATTAAATCAGCTGCAGGGCGGGATTTCCGCTGAAGTGGTTTGGGGGGGGGAAATCGCGCACATAGTGCAGGTGGGAGGAGCGTCGTGTTCCGGCTACTACTGAGATCCCACGGGACTTCAGCGCGAGACTACAGCTAGCCGTCTAAAACACTATTTAGGTGAGTTTAAACAATGGCTAAGTTGCTAAACGCATCTTGTTGTCATGTAAGGGCCCTGTTCATGTTGGACAGACATTTTAATTGCATTTTGTGTCTGTTAAGAGGCACAAAGACACTCTTTAGGTCGATGCCCCCAAAACTGCCGTTTTAGCTGAATGGGAGCTCTGGGCATTAACTGTAACAGCTCCGCGTTGCAAGCACCGATCCGGTTCGTTTTTTTTTCTATAGAAAGTACTCACAAAGGTAAAACGATCAAGATTAACTTAAAAATTCACCGGAGTTCTCCTTTAAGAAACCACAATTAGATCATAATAATCTAGCAAATTATAGACCCATTTCAAATCTTCCATTTATGTCTAAAATATTAGAAAAAGTGGTGTCCGCTCAACTGGGCTCTTTCTTGCAACAAAATGAGATCTATGAAAAGTTTCAGTCTGGATTCAGACCGCATCATAGCACTGAAACTGCGCTCGTTAAAATCACAAATGATTTACTTTTAGCTTCTGACCAAGGCTGTATCTCAATACTAGTTTTACTTGATCTTAGTGCTGCGTTCGATACTATAGATCACACAATACTCTTAGATCGACTACAAAATTATACTGGTGTTCAAGGACAAGCACTAAGCTGGTTCAAATCATACCTATCTGACCGCTACCATTTTGTCTATTTAAATGGAGAAAAATCGATCATAACTCCAGTAAACTATGGAGTGCCGCAGGGATCTGTATTAGGCCCTCTGTTATTTTCAATATATATGATGCCACTTGGAAATATTATAAGGAAACATGGAATTAGTTTCCATTGTTATGCTGATGACACTCAAATATATATTTCATCACGGCCGGATGAAAACGCTAAATTTTCCAAATTGACAGAGTGTGTTAAAGATATACAAGATTGGATGACGCGTAATTTTCTTTTATTAAATCCAGACAAGACAGAGGTAATACTTATCGGTTCAAAAAACCGCCCACAAAACCTTGCACAATACAACTTTAACATCATAGGATGTCCTGTTACTTTATCCTCTACAGTAAAAGACCTGGGTGTTATACTCGATTGCAACCTGTCTTTTGAAAATCATATTTCATATGTTACAAAAACAGCCTTTTTCCACCTTAGAAACATTGCTAAGCTACGTAATATGCTAAGCTACGTAATATGCTATCAGTTTCTGATGCAGAAAAGTTAGTTCATGCATTCATGACCTCGAGACTGGATTACTGTAATGCTTTATTAGCTGGTTGTCCTGCATCCTCAATAAACAAGCTACAGTTAGTCCAAAATGCCGCCGCTAGAGTTCTTACGAGATCAAGAAAATATGATCATATAACACCGATTTTATCATCACTGCATTGGTTACCTATAAAGTTCCGTATTAATTACAAGATATTGCTACTGACTTATAAAGCCCTAAACGGCTTAGCTCCAGTCTATTTAACGGATCTTCTATCACCCTATAATCCATCACGCTCTTTAAGATCACTAAATTCAAGGCTTTTGGTCATACCTAGGATATCCAGAACCACCAAAGGAGGGAGAGCATTTTCACATTTGGCTCCAAAACTCTGGAATAGTCTTCCTGATACTGTTCGTTGCTCAGACTCGCTCTCCCAGTTTACAACTAGATTAAAGTCGCATCTCTTCGGCCAGGCATTCATATAATCCCACAGTTCAAACTACAGTACGGCCTCTAGCTCATAAATGCCAGAGGAGAACTGGCCCCCGACTGAGCCTGGGTTCTCCCAAGGTTTTTTTCTCTCCATTAGGTCACCTGATGGAGTTTTAGGACACCATTAGGTCACTTGATGGAGTTTTTCGGTTCCTTGCCACTGTTGCCTTTGGCTTGCTCAGTTGGGGATATTTTGGGGATATTTAATTTAATTTTATCAATCAATAAATTCCTCTTGAAACAAACTTTGTTGTATTATTTTCATTTAATACTGTGAAGCTGCTTTGATACAATCTGTATTGTGAAAAGCACTATACAAATAAACTTGACTTGACTTGACTTGACTTACTGCTGAAAGCAACTCCGCCAGAAAACTGTTACCATGCCATCGCCACCAGCCCAGCTATAAATAAACTTAAGGGGACCGAGAACCGAAACAAAATGCCAGGAAGCGAGGAGCACAGACCTACAATGACCTGTAAACCCGTCAAAATAAAGGTCCTTAAATAGTACGGCTGCTTCCCCCTTATTGGAGTATCAAAGCCCCACTCAACAAGGACCAATCGGCAGGCCAAATCACTTATCCGGCCACAGTAGTTTAGTCATTTTTCCTTAGTAGTTTAGTCATTTTCCTTAGTAGTATTCAGTGTGATATTTTACTCGTATATCTTTTTTGTTAATAAATTATTTTTTATTGCAAACTGTGTCATTCTTGTGTTGATAATCAGAGGCACTACAAGCTCGCCAGAATCTCACTAAATCCTTCAGATTGATCAGATGATGAACTTCCTATAATTTATATAATTCTAATTATTTCAACAATCTTCCATGATTGTTCTTTATTGTCAAGGTGAAATTCCTTGCCTGGTGCCCCGTAATATAGGAAGGAATCGTCTGACACTCTCACACTCGCCTTAGGTGACGTGTGACCAAAAACTCAATATTAATATTAATACTAAATATTATTATTAATATTTAAGACCATAACTCACTACACTTTTGTTTTGCCATGATACTTTGTTACATGATACTAAGTATAAATTAATTTCCAATTGTGCCTAAGGTCTTGATAATGGTACATACACACTCACATAAACACAAGTATACATGCACGGCCATATGTTGGACCGACTCATTCCTGCAATCCTGTCTAAGATCTGTTCCAGCTCAGGAGAGATTGATTAATACTGCTCATAAATCCACAAAGTGCTGACTGCAGATCCCCACAGCTGCCGCCAGAAACACGTGCCTTCCACGCTCATCATCAAGACGCGTGTTTGGGAAAAGTTAATGAATATGTCGTTAGGAAGCGCCTGTGATTGATGCGAGTGTAACAGACACACTAGGGTGTGCTGCTTTTAGTTTGCTCTGATGAGTGTGTCCTGGTCCTCACCAGCTCAGAAACATGGCTGAGTCAATATGCTAATTAGGAAATTTCCATCAGGCTTTTTAAGTGAATGTGACATATTAAAACATGCACAACTAGAGCTTGTTTTGAATTCAGCACTAAATGAAAGACAAGCTATTACACACACACACACACACACACACACACACACACACACACACACACACACACACACACATTGTTGTACATCTATGTTTATGAGGACATTCATTGACACAATGCAATCTCTAGTCGCTTACCCTAACCTTACCCATCACAACTAAATGCCTAACTCGAACCCTTACCCTAAACCTACCCTTAACCTAATTATAACCTTATCCCTAAAACCAAGTCTTGACCCTCAAATAGGCCTTTAAAGGGGTCTCAGAAAGTGAGGACCGGCCAAAATGTCCTCACTTTACTCTCTTTGTCCTCACTCCAATGGTCTAAAACTCAAACTGGTCCTCACAAAGATAGCTCTACACACACACACACACACACACACACACACACACACACACACACACACACACACACACACACAGCAAACCCATGTGAGAGCCATTGAATTATTGAAAATGAATTCACACCCATGGTGTAATTCAACAGCCTGTCATTCATTCCTTACATAACTTATTTTGTGTTTCACAAAAAAAAGAAAAAAAGAACAAGTTTGGAGTGACATAAGGGTGGGTAAACGATGAGAGAACTTTCAGTACAGACCTGATTAGACTGGATAAAATATATATAAAACAAACTCACACATACCATGTGAATTTATGTTGTAAACAGACCTGAGAACATGGCTGTTTAATCTCTCTGAAGAGATTCATGTCTCCTAATGAAGGTTGAGTATTTGTGAACCTCAGTGAGCAACAGCTGTTCAAGCAGCGACCAGATTAACTTGTTCTCTGACTACTGATGGTTTCCATTAGAAATCTACATGACTGTGACTTTGTCATCAGTCTTTATTAGTTTTGGTTGCTGATTTCCCCCCATGACTCTGAAGAGAAGTCTGTTGATGTTCTGACACGGTTGGTGTCATCAGCCAGGATGGGAGATTAATCAAATTGCAAACATTTGTAGTTCCCTCTGAACACATCGGATTAGTTCTAGTAACTCAAACATTCTTACGTTATATCAATTTTTTCTGTCCAAATAAATCTTCTGTAAAACTCAACGATTAGCCCACTTGCCAAGCATTGGGGAAAATATCCTTTAACAACAAAAACCCCGCTCAGAAACAAGCTTAAATCTACTGATCAGAACAAAGGTTCCCTTTCAGTTGTTCACGTTCGACGTAGTCAACGTCGACTGAATGGGATCACGCTAGGGAGCCTGTCATCTTCGAGTACTATTGAACGAGCCAATGCAGTTCGCGTGTGTGATTCGCATCACAAACTCCGCCCCGCGGCGCGGGTATAATATGGAAGTGGTTGCAGGCACTAGTTGCTTTTTGCTTCGGAGCCGATCGTTTTTGATGTCTTTGAAGAATATTGTTGTATACAACGACCGAGTGTGTCGGTGTTCTTCTAGGAAGACTTTCCCAGTTGCTGTGGGTTCTACAGCGCGAATCCAGCGGTGATCGCAAGCTTTGAACTCTCAACTGCTGTTTTAACAGCATTACATTTCCATGTTTGTTGACGGCTGGTTAGAGAGCGGAAAAATTTGTGCTTCACTGTTTCAGTTCACTGTTCAGTGTTGCCGTGGTCATTCCTGTGTGCTCCGGCACTGGTGATGGGTCCCATTTCCTGAAAGAGCAACACGGGTGCGTTTGCGTCTTTTTCAAGATGCCATTCCACCCGTGCGTTTCTGGATGCGATCGTTCCCTGTCCCCCCAAATGGACAGTCACAATAGTTCTATCACGTGTTTGTAGAATGTATATGTATGTGTATATAATGTATTTGTATATATGCAGCATGTTGAAGCAGCTTTTGTGGATAGTCATATCCTCGCAATGAGAACACACACAATCGCGGTGTTTAGATCGAGACTTGCCTTCATGCGTGAAGGTGGAGTCCCTATTACCACGCCCCGCTACGGCGCTGTGTGGGATGGGTGATCATAGGATCATAGTGAGGCTTCCCCGCCCGGTAACCAATCCCTGTGGGCCCCTCACTCCTCTATCACAGCGCAGCCGGTGGAGCCCCCCGTTGAGCGCGCTGGTCCCTCTGTAATGGACTGACCAGCCGTTTCATTCGGGGCCTTTCCAGAGGACAGGATGCCGATTGCAGCATCGGAGGGTGAGCTGAACTCTGGACATGATGACTCGACTGCGTTATGCCTGAGCCAGATCCAGAAACATCAGCTATGCTGAATCGGGCTGCTGAGGCTGTCGGGCTCGAGTGGAATCCTCGTGTCCCGAACAGTCTCGGTTGGATGATTGGGATCTCGGGACGGGCCGCGCTGGTTCTCAGCTCGCCGCCCCAGTGCCTTTCCTTACCGAAGTGCATGGAGAGCTTACCAGTTTGTAGACAGCTCCTTTCTCTGCCAGAAACTGCCCGAATAAGCTTTTCCCCCCTCACTACCCTTGACGGAGGAGCGGTGAAGGGTTGCGAGGCTGTCCCTCCAATAGAGCGGTCTGGCGCGACACAGGTGCACCTGTGTCCGGCGGCCGGTGCTTTTTGGACGGGGCCCCTTGTCTCCCCCTAAAGCCTGTGAGTTCTCGCCCGTTCTGACGGGCAGAGCTTACAAGGCCTGTGGGCAAGCCGCCTCCTCTTGAGTGCCATGGCGCTGCTACAGGTCTATCAGGCCAGGGCACTCATGGACATGCACGAGCGTAGCCCAGACCATTTCGCTCCGCACCGCATCCGACCTCGCCCTCTGGGGCACGAGTGTCGTGGCGTGCGTGATCGGTCTGGCGATGTCCACGTTAGTGGTCCAGGAGCACCATCGTTGGCTCAGCCTGGTTGTTAAGGTATCCTGTTCCACCGCTGGCTCCCAAAAAAGGCGGAGCAAGCGGTACCCACACTTCAAAGAAAGAGCCTGGGTCCCAAGAGGGCAAGTCTGGCGGTGTGCGACCCTGTAAAGCCTTGCTCCCCTCAGCCCCCTCGTTCGCCAGCACGGCAGCTGGGTGCGGTTCGAGAACCCGGTCATCTGCTTTCTCACGCATCCCTGGCCGTGGAGATAGTAAGTGTTGCACTGCACACTCAGACCCCGGCTTCGGGCCTCTCGAGCTGGGTCCCTGTCCTCCACCTCGCTGCCCCACCTCGTGTACGTCTGTGGTTCCCTGGCCCCTGGCCTGGTTTTATGGAAGCCTAAAATGCTTCCAACCGGTCCAGCCTGACCCCAAACGGTACCTTCAGACTCGGCTTGCAATTAATTTTGCTCGGCTTCCGACCAGGCTCAGTGATATTCATCATTCCTAGGTGTTGAGCAGAGATGCTCCTAAAAATTAGTGAGATTCATCACACCTAGGTGTTGAGCAGTGCTCCTGTTCTGTGTGTGTACGTCACAGTCCTACTGGCGAAGGACGCAAGCTTGCCATTCCCTCCAGCCGATATGAAGTCTGGCTTCCATGAGCCCGTACTTCATTGTACCCTAAATGTATGGTGGGTTACAACCATCTTGGATCTGTGTCAACTGAAACGGGCCCTTTTTCGAAAGCCAAGCTTGGTCTGCAGCGTTCGACCTAAAAGACATGTACTTCAGATCTCTATCCTTCCGCTCCACAGGCCTCCTGTGTTCTTGCATTCGAAGGTACGAAGTATCAGTACATGGTTCTACCCTTCGAGTGCTCCATAGCCAGTTGGGTCTTCAGGTCAACTGGGAAAGAGTAAACTCGCCCAAGGGTTGAGGCACCCGTGTCTAGACCTTGGAGAGTTCCAGGTCTGGTTCTAAAAAGAACGGGACGCAGAGGTTCTGGTTACTACCACAATAATTTTTATGCCATAGAGACCATCACTTCTGTGAGAGCACCCTCTCAAAAAGAGGATCGCTCCCCCTTAGAAGTGGAACCTATTCGTTGAATTGAGTCTTCTCTCTGTGAGGAGATCCCGAAGGTGTTCGATTACTTCAGTGCTTCCTTCCTGCGTGGCTGTCTCCTCCACTTCAAAATGTTGTGGCCTCTGTATTGACGCACATCATGATGCGGTGGATACAAATCCGTCAGAAGTGCGACTTGATCATCAGGTTCCTGAAGGGAGAAAGGACACTGAATAACCACCTTGCGTCCCCTCTTTACCCTCTTGGGACTTTTCTCTGGTGCTACTGCACTGCAGAGACTTCCCTTGAGCCCTACAGGAAGTGAGTTAAAAATTCAGTTTTTAAAGAAACAGTTCTCCTGCTTGTTTGGTCTCTATCTAGAGGGTAGGGACTTGCCCGCATTTTCAGTCAACGAATCATGCCTGGAGTTCGGGCCAGCTAATTCTCATGACACTTGAGACCCTGGTCTGGATATGTGACCAAGGTCCCTACCTCTCCTACGGGACCAGGTGGTGAGCCTGCAAGCGCTGCCCCGGAGGAGGCAGACCCAGCCCTGGCTTTTTCTCTGTCCGTCCGCTCCAGTGCGGTTATACATGATCAGAATGCAAAGCCTAGACCTTAGACCAGCTCTGTCTGTTACGGAAACCAGCAGAAGGGAAGGCTGTTTCCATGCAGAGGTTGGCCCACTACATGTGGTTGCCTTAATCTTGGTGCGTGCCCACCTGGGCAGTGAGCTCCTCCTAAGCGAGGGTATTGCTCCCTCCTAGGTGTTGACACAGAGTGCCTCACTGAACAGATGTTAAATAGAGTTAGGGGCTGGGCAACACCTATACACGTTCGCTAGAGAACTAGCCAATGTGTCGAACCGTTGCTTCCAATGGGCTCCCTTCACATGAAGCCAGTTTCACTGAAAGCACGGTTCGAAGTGTCAGCTTGCTGCGCCATTCCCCTCCTATGATATGTGTGCAATTCTTGCTCCAGTGAGTTCCCCTTATTGTCCGAACCCTGTTGAGTTCCTCCATACCCTTCGGCAACGGACGTGGCGGAACGTCCGAAGCCAGGCCTATCACTCGTATGCACTGGTGGAACCTGTGTTAGGCTGGGTCCTTATGTTGTGATCCGTACGGCGATCCCATATGTATATTCTTCCACGGTACGGCTCCCTGTCACTGTTCGGGAGGCTTTCGTCCAGGCACTAGAAGGTGGCAGCTCTAGTGGCGCTTTCCATAGTAGATCCCATTCAGTCGACGTCGACTACGTCAAACGTGAATGACTGAAAGTGAACGTCTCGGTTGCGTATGCAACCCTCGTTCCCTGAAGGAGGGAATGGAGACGTAGTCCCTTAGCCACTATAGCTGGACCACCACTGACACCGAGTTACTCTTGGCTCCTAAACAAAAAGAAACTAGTGCGTGCATCCACTTCCATATTTATACCCGCGCCGTGGGGGCGGAGTGTGTGATGTGAATCATGCACGCCAATTGCATTGGCTTGTTCAATAGTGCTCGAAGATGACAGGCTCCCTAGCGTGATCCCATTCAGTCGACGTCGACTACGTCTCCGTTCCCTCCTTCAAGGAATGAGGGTTGCATACGCAACCGAGACATTTCTTAATTTGTTTGTTGATTCGAAAAACAATGGCTGAGGTGGTTAATTGCTTTGCTTCCCTATAAATCTTTCAGAAAAATAAAGACATGCCAAGGTGCACGACATGCCAGGTAGAAGGTGTCTAAGGGGCCGTTTACACGACACCATTTTCAACTAAATTTCAACACTAAAACTTTGTATGTGTTTTGGACGTTCATTTACACGACAACAGCGTTTTGGCGGCCTGAAAATAAAAACTTTTGAAACCATGTTTCAAAATGCTAGATTTTAAAAACTATACTGTTATCGTCTCCATGTAAACTTCAAAAATGCAAATTTGTGAAAATGGTAATGTCATACGCATGCGTATTATGCATTCAGTCTATAGGCGTGTAGTGTTTATTTACCAAGTGACATCACCAACTACTGGTCTGGCATGCATAGTATAGCATTTATTTGTCCTTTTTGCTGATCCGGGTAAACAATCATCAATTTGATAATGGTGCCGTCCGTACCCGAAAAGGACAAAGGAAAAACGTTTACGTTTTTAGCACATCGTTGTCGTGCAAACATACCCTAAATTTACATTCACACTTTGTCTTGCTTGTTAAGCCTGTACTGTACACACGTTTCCCACAGGAAGACAGCAGCTCTGTTCCAAAACCTAGTGAGCTACCTTGGCATCTTCATTGGAAATGGCCTTCTAAGTCAGTGTGACCGATGAAGTTATGGGTTCTTCCTGCATTTGGTTGGTGAGTTCTCATTGATTGCCATATCAGAGGTTGGCGGGGGAGTATATAAACTGGTTGGTCATACAGAATGGTGTCATGAGCACCACCCTTTTTTTCTCCTGCATTACATTTTGTCACGAGCCAGGTATGTTGAGTGTTGTCGGTTAGTTGTTGGTGGCACAATGGAACTAATTTCAGTTTATTTTTAGAGTGGCACATTGAACAAATTTAGTACCTGGTTGAGGCTGCCTTCTGCATGTAAGTGTAAGTCGTTTGCTATGTGTTTGTCACTCAAGTACTTGCCTGTATTCTGGAGGTTTCTTTGTATTTTTATAGTCAGAGGTTCGGGTCTGACGAATTAGTGCACGGCTGGCATAGGTGTTTGCCTGACAGATTGGACGCTTGAGTATGACATAGAGGTCTACACGGAGCACCCGAGACCCAATCTATTACTTCGGGTCCCGGGTCTGTTTTTTAATTGTGTGTAATACCCGAGTCGATCGGACTCAGAGAACACCCGGCATTGATCAGAGTCAGTCAGCACTGCTTGTGTGTTTTTTGTAACTTGCAAATTGTAAAATTAGGATAAGAAAAGTGTGAGCAGGGAAATAAGGTAAAAAAAAGAAAGAGGCAGAGCTCTTCAGGTTGCTCCAGGCAGTTAACGCGAATGTGCAGTCTCAAGCGTGTCATGTTTCTGTGACAACCAGAGCTTCTGCAGTGACACAATGACTTTACCAATTGACGATTGACTCTTTTACTTAAACACTTTCTCCCATTATTATAATAATATGGATGAACCGTCTTGTTTAATCTAAAGGTTTTGGTGGTCAGACTCGGCGTAGAGAGCACAGAGATGATAGCAAATGAATAATGCTAACGTCAGCGGCCATGGCACTGAACGAGCAATCGTTATTATAGTTCAAAAGAGCAAACAGTCAAAGTTATTATGCAACTTAACTCGAGTCAAAATGCAACTCTGCAAAGTCGCATTTGTCATCCGTCACTGTGACATCAAGTGGACTTTTGAAGCTAAAATAATGAGCGGATTAAGCTTGGAATAATGAGAGGAATAACATGGATAGAACTTTCTTGTCGGAGGATTGTAATGCATTATCACTATAAATATTAACAAATAAGATGGCTTTTAGTACTCACTATCAAGCTAGCATATCGATACTGGTAAAGTTTAAAATATATTTTGTTTGATTTGGTAACGAGCTATATTTATAGGTAACAAGCTATATTTATAAGGCAAAGCTAAAAACAGGTTGCACTGATACACGTTTTTCCATTACCATCAGTTACACTGTGATGAAGGTGAATTTCGTGTAAGATTCATAACATATACAGTGTTTTGCATGTAAGAGTTTCCATGATGAAAACATTGTTGACTCTGATGAGGACTACACTCCGGAGACAAGTACCGCATCGTCGGTTCGAGGACAGGTCCGGGGTCGAGGGCGAAGCAGAGGAAGTCGTTCAAGAGTGCGTGCATCCAGGGTTTTGTTCAATGCCTTTTCTAGAAGTCTTTCTTTTTTTGCCTTGTTTGCCTTCGCTGGCTGCATATGCAGGTGCTTTGAATTTTGAATGCTCTTTCTCTGCCATAATTTTACTCTTCGTAGGTTCTGCGCCTCTCTTGCACTCCTCAAATCAAACGGGTGAGCGCATATGGGCAGATCTTGTAGCAACAGGGGTGGTAGCCATGGTTGCGAGAGAGAGTGACAGTCGCCCAAACCAATCAATTGTTTCGTCCCGAATGGAAATAATGAGCTGTGTTTATTGCAGATTAAAAGGTCTACAGTCACTCGATTTGTATACTCTCTTTTTAAGAGCACTTACATTTTAATTATGTATTGGTATTTAAAGACAGTTTAAACAAATTTGAAAAAAAGGGTTTTTTTTAAATCCTACCTACCCTACCTTTAACCTGTGTTGCCTAAGATCTATTTAGTAAAAAGTCCCTGGGGTGGTGGTGAATTCCAGGGTGGTGTAGGAGCTATTCAATCTTTAAGTCCTCTGTGCTCTTCCACATCAGCATCCAACCTGAAATGAAACCTTGTAAGTGAATGATTCAAAACTTTATGGGCAGCAATTCCATGTGCCCTACAAATTCATGCCCAGCCAACATTTGTATGTGGGGCCCATATGGGTATGAAATGAGAATTCCCTTTTCAGGGAACAAGGATTACAGTCATAACCCGAGGTGTTTTCCCAGGAGGTTTTCCATCCAGGTACTAACCAGGCTCAACCCTGCTTAGCTTCAGTGAGTAACCAGTCTTGGGCTACAGGGTGATAGCTGCTGAATATGAATATAATCACATACACATACATGTTGTTATTATTGGATACTTGTGCGACTTGTGACTGGTTTTGTGGTCCACGGTCACATACTGTATATGGTTTATTTTGGTAGCATGAACAATTGGCTGTTTTGCTCGCTTCATCCACAATCTTCTGGGATTGTTCTCTTATTGAAGGATACATGTGATGCTGAAAATGTTTGCCAGAATTAAGTATCTTGTAAGGACAGCTGTTTGGCACAGGGGAGTCCCTGTGATGCCTTAAAATGCTGTCTATAAAGGCAGCTCACTAGATTTTGGAACGGAGCCAATACGACACAGTGCTTTCTTGATACAACTTGTTCCTATTTAGATGTTTAATTGAGCTTCTGAGAGCAAGACAACGTAAGATGTGGGCATGTGGTGTTACCCTCTCATTAAAAATCATTTACAATCGCTTAGCTGTGGTTTTAGCTAGATATGCACTTTAGGTTTTATACTCTATTGACTCTGAAAGCCATCATGGGGAAATAGAAATGTTTGATCATCCTCCAGTTTGTCTTGAATTTCTAAATGTTCAAAAATAAATGAAGAGTACAGAAAACAGGTTTGACAATACCACTACTGACCCAGTTAGAGCTAAATGGACCACAGTGTCTGTTTGTGATCTACAGAAATAATACCTACTCCACTCACTCAAAAAATTGGGTCCTGATCATTTGAAAAATCTCAATTCAAAAAAGCAATTAAAAGAATAGTTCAGCCCTTGAAAACATTGTCAATATTTATGTTGTTCTAAATGTGTATGACTTTATTTATTTCTTGAAACTTTCCTAGAAAAAAATAAAAATGAGACTGTTTATCTTGTTCTTTTAGCATTCATGCATTTGGCAGACACTTTTTTCCAAAGCGATGTACTTTGAATTCAAGGTATAAGTTTTATCAGTTTAAGGATTCCCTGGGAATCAAACCAGTGACCTTGGCATTGTTAGTGCCATGCTCTAATGTATGAACACAAGAATGCTTTTCCATGTAATAAAATTGAACATGACTGAAGCTTTCAAGCTCTTTAGTGGTTTCAAACTTTCATTTGAGAATGAATCAATATTTTGAATTGGAATTTGATTTAGTTAAATTAAGTTTTTTATTTTGTTAGATTTTTTCATGAATCAGAATGATTCATTTAAGGGGCACAGTGGCTAACACTGTAGGCAAAGAACATTTTCTATCATTTGACTTGACAAGACTTGGAATATAGCAAGAAAGGTTCGTCATCTGGCTTCCTTCATCTGGTTGTGTTTATATATGTTTTATCAGAGTTAAGCCAAAATGCCGCTCAATATAAAGTTACATCATTAATGTACGACCATCAAAACCTGATTAATATAAAAAACACCATCGAGAAGTGCTGCAATAATGACGTGAGCGGTCCGGATTTCAGCACTATGCCTCCCCCTTCCCTGACAGGCATACCTGTGTGGCTGCGCCGTGTGCCATGTGCCCTAGCTTGGAGGAGACGGCGTAGGAAGAGAGGAAAACAGGGTGGTCTAGCCGATAACTATACCTGTCATCCAAACTGGTAAATTAATTCCTCCGGGGTGCCTTCGTGCCGACATCGGACTGTGGCTTCTATCTTCCGCGGCGTTCTTTGGAAATACTGTATCAATGGATTGTCCATCTGTCTGCGGACACAGTAGCTGCGTTTCCACTTTCGGGCCAAAAGCGGGCGTGCTAGTGCGTGCCAGGGCCAGTCTCGTTTCCACTGTCACTTCCGGGGCTTGACCGGGCCTCGTCGGGGCTTCCTTGGGGCCAACAGACAGGGTTTTCTGGCCTGCCGAATACCTTGGTCCAAAGCGGGCCAGCTCGGGCTAGAGGAGTGGTTACAAACAGAGGCAAAGTTTACCTGAGTCGGGAGACGGCAGCGCTGAATGATTCCATTTACCAGCTAACATCAGCATTAAAGACTTTTAAAATAATTTACCTCAAACTCACTTTCATGTTTCAATTCCTTCTGTTTGAGATCCGATGTGGATTCTGATCACCGAATAAGGTAGAAATATTTATATGTGATGTAAAAGACTATGAACGCTAACCATTAACATAGTATACCATAATACCATAGTGGAGCTAATTTCCTTCCTCCATCCCCAGCTCATCCTCTCGTCAGTCAGGATTTGGCATTCTGATTCCCCTTGAATCAGAATAAATTCTCAAATGATGTTGTACTTTAAAATCTTGAATTAATGATATCTGCATACATTCATGTTGGTTCTGTTTACCCTAAGTGGATTTACCCTAAGTGGATCCCACTTGCAGCGGGACGAGTCGTCACTGAAGTCGCTGGCCGCGCCGCCTTCAATCGCCTTCCTGCTGCGCTATCCGGCGCCTATATCCTTTACACTCTCTGCTGTGTGTGTGTTCACCGCCACGACACACACTGTCTAAAAGAGCTTGCGTCTTTTTAAAGATGCCTTCCTGCAGCTCGTGCAGAGCCACACTCAGCGACGGGGACCGCCACGTTATCTGCGTTTCCTGCCTGGGTGAGGATCATGCAGCTCTCGCGCTCGCTGACGGCGGCTGCCATGACTCTGAGGACTCGCCTGGCATATTTCACCGAGACTGCACCTCCGCCCGCTGTATTGCCACGCCGTAAAAAGCGCCGTGCTCAGCGCCGTGCTCAGCGGGTCCCGGAACCTTCCCCCACCCGTCAAAGCTCGCCGGTTCGCCCGCCAGCTTCACCGGCTTCGTCAGTGTCTCTTCCTGACGGACAGCGGCCGCCGTCTGCCGCCGCTTCCGTTGATGACGCTGATGAAAAAGCCGAGTTGGGGAGGATGATTCCTGCTCTCTCCTGGCATCGGGCAGTGAGGATTGGGCGAGCTCTGTGGATCTCGCGCCCTCTGTCCGCGCATCGTCAGGCAAAAGAGCTAGCATCGAGTCAGAGCGTGGGCCGCGGCCCAGGATTGCGGTAAAGCCCGAGGCCCCGAAGTCGTCCTAGCACGCCTAGGGAAACGACGGTGTCCAAGTCCCGCTGCGGCCGGACTTCCACCAAAACTCATCGCTCGTTCAGTTCCAAGAAATGTGACTGTTCCAGTGTATTTTTGCAGTCAACAAAACGGTTCCACTGCCCGCTTGCCTGCACACAAATGCCGTTTTCACGGCTACCCAGATAAATCCCACAAAGAGTGTATTTTCTAGTGTCCCGGCCACGGCCGATGGTGTTATGAGTGTAGACAAAATGCCCACTGCCCACTGCCCAGTGCCCATTCCTACACACAAGCACAGCCCGTCACACAGGGCTCGCGCACATAAAATCGACCCAGTTCAATTGCACATTAAACGTAGCAGATGTGCCCACTGCCCAGTGCCCACAATCACTACGTCCTGCATGTCTCGAGGTTTCTGTGAAAACGAAACCAACGTGCATTTGCTCTGCTCAGGCGGACAATGCTCTCGGTGTGGTAAATGTGCCCGCTATCCCGCGCCCACATCCACACATAGACATGACAAGTCCTACGGGACTCGCCCAGCCCTCCCCCTCTCGGTTAACCACCGCAGAGGAGTCGAGCGCGGGCAATCTGCCCGCTGTTATCAGCGTGCCCTCTGCCTCGAATGTCATAAGCGCGACGCTTGTGTTACAGCACACCGAAGCCCCTCTGTCGCTGAGCGACCAGAGCGTGCTTCGCATTCAACCCCTAGCCATTCATGCAGATGCATGGGCGAGGCTACCCGGGGTTTCAAAGTGGGTGCTAGACATTATAAAAAGAGGCTATATTTGAGATTCGCCTTCGAGGGCCAGGCATATCAGTACACAGTCCTACCGTTCGGCTTGTCCCTAGCACCCCGTACATTTACGATGTGCATGGACGCAGCGCTCGCACCCCTCAGGCTACAGGGCACTTGGACGATTGGCTGATTCTAGCTCAATCTCACTCTGTGCTCATAGAGCACAGGACCATTTTACTCGATCACCTCGAGAATCTGGGTCTCAGAGTCAATTGGGCGAAGAGTTCTCTGTCCCCCAGACAGATAATATCTTTTCTGGGCACAGAACTGGATTCGCTGTCTATGATAGCGCGACTGTCACCACAGCGCGTACTAGACATTCAGCGCGCAGCGAGCTCTTTCCGCTGCGGCGCATCTGTCCCGCTCAAGAAATTTCAGAGGATGCTAGGTCTCATGGCCTCAGCATCATCAGTACTTCAGCTGGGCTTGCTTCGCATGCGCCCGCTACAGTTCTGGCTGAAAGCGCGAGTGCTGCGCCGAGCGTGGGCTTCCGGTCTGCTTCGTCTCAAGGTCAATCAGAAATGCATCGCAGCTCTGAAACGCAAACGACTGGTACCAATCAGGTGTAAGCCTGGGGACTTCCTCGAGTGTGAAGGTAGTGTCTACGGATGCATCCACCTCGGGATGGGGAGCGCTGCTCGAGGGCAGACCGTTCTTCGGCCAATGGTCAGAACGGGAGAAGCTTCTACACATAAACTGCCTCGAAATGCTTCCAGTAGACAACGCGCTGACGCGTTTTTGTCCCCAAATACGAGGACACTACGTCCTCGTCCGCTCGGACAACATGTCAGTGGTGTCCTACATAAATCGCCAGGGCGGCCTCAGGTCCCGAAACCTGCACAGGCTGACAGAACGCCTCCTGGTGTGGGCTTAGCGCAACCTGCTCTCGCTGAGAGCAGCGCATGTGCCAGGGCTCCTAAACGTAGGACCGGACAGACTGTCCAGGAACAATGTTCCGACAGGCGAGTGGTCTCTACACCCACAGACAGTCCAGCTGCTGTGGAAGAAATTCGGCAGAGCGGAAGTAGACCTGTTCGCATCTCAAGAAAACGCTCACTGTCTGGAATTTTTCTCCAAGAGCAGGGACGCGCTGTCCCATGTATGGCCCCGCCGCCCGCTCTATGCTTTTCCCCCCGTCTCTCTCCTGCCTCAGGTGATAGAACGGATCAGGGAAGAAGGATGCTCAGTGCTACTCGTAGCGCCGTTCTGGAAAAACCAACCCTGGTTCCCAGTTCTGATGCAGCTAGCGAGCACTGCCCCATGGCCAGTGCCAGTGAGGAGGGACCTCCTCTCTCAGGCCAAGGGCTCGATTTGGCATCCGCGCCCAGAGCTGTGGTCCCTTCATGTTTGGGCCATCAACGGGTACCCGCTGACCTCCCAAGCGGAGTGTTAAACACGATCACGCAGGCTAGAGCTCCGTCTACGCGACGTCTCTATTCCTCGAAATGGTCAGTGTTCTCCAGCTGGTGCACAGCTCGTGGCGTGTCGCCCCCAGACTGTGGGGTGACGGAGGTTCTCTCCTTCCTACAAGAGCGGCAGGTCCCCTTCCACGCTCAAAGTTTATGTGGCGGCCATAGCAGCGTTCTCAAAAACAATGCTCGGCCAGTCAATAGGAAGGAACGATTTAGTCATCCGCTTCCTTAGAGGGGCTAAGAGACTGAATCCTCCCAGACCTCCCTCAGTCCCCGTATGGGACCTTTCTACGGTACTGGAGGCCATGAAAGGTGACAGACGATTGATCTTAAACACCTGTCTTTCAAGACAGTGTTTCTTCTGGCTCTCGCTTCAATGAAGCGCATAGGGGACTTACACGCGCTCTCAGTGAGCGCGACGTGCATGGAGTTTGGGCCTAATGACTCAAGAGTTATACTCAAACCTAAGCACGGTTATGTTCCAAAATCCCTCAAGGGCGCAGTTTAGGGCGCAGGTCATTTCCCTGTCAGCCCTACCGGTCTCTGACGAGGAAGGAGACGCGAGCTTCCTTTGTCCAGTCAGGGCATTAAGAGCTTATGTGTCTCGCTCAGCTGTCTTCAGACAGACGGAGCAGCTCTTCGTTTCGTTCAGCGGACGTTCCAAGGGACTAGCCGCGTCGAAACAGAGCCTATCCAGATGGATAGTTGACGCCATTGCGCTGGCGTACACTTCCAAGGGTATGCAGTGCCCGTTGGGTGTCAGAGCGCACTCCACGAGAAGCATGGCTTCATCGTGGGCCTGGTCAAGTGGGATTGCCTTGCAAGATATGTGTATGGCGGCAGGCTGGGCCTCCCCGTCTACATTTATAAGGTTTTATAACCTAGAGGTTCCCGCCAGGCTGTTGTCGGTCTAAATATACCAGTACTGTCTGTTCTGATGTTATCGGTTCAGAATACTGTGTCTGCTGATCACTGCTCGATGAGCACTGCTCGCAGATCGACCGCAAAATGCTTATGGGCAAATGAATAAGACCCACAATTTTCCATCAGTTCAGGCCGTACTCCGCCCTGTCTGTATGATGTAATTTGCGTCTGAGCGACGCTGCTATATGTGGAAGAGCGCGACTCCCCCCCTCCCTCTTCCCGGACTCCCTGTGAGTTTCCCTGGTGATTATGCACTATATGAACCCCGGGCTTTCGCCCTTGGGTCTTTGGTGTCAGATCCCAGCACGCACAGCGTTTTACATTGGGTCCCCTAGCGTAAGATACTTACGCAGTACGAGAGACCTCTCATAAGAGAACGTACTCGGTTACTAACGTAACCTCGGTTCTCTCTAGAAGAGGGAACGAGTACTGCGTATCTTGCCGTGCATGCACACGCTCTGGTTAGCTTCGGCGATGAAAAACCAGATATCAGCTGCCTGCGAGCTGGATTTATAGGCCTAAGCCACGCCCGTTTCGAGCCACGCTAGGCCTCGCTCGATAGGCTGCTGCAGTTGCCGCAGAACAGCCAATAGGCACACGAGCCGTCTTGCTGCCTGTATGCTGCCGCAACGCGTTTTACAATAATACAAAATTAAGGATAATTTTTTGGCTTCAATATCTCGCGGAAAAGGGATTTTCCCCTAGCGTAAGATACTTACGCAGTACTCGTTCCCTCTTCTAGAGAGAACCGAGGTTACGTTAGTAACCGAGTACGTTCTCGCCCAGAACGGAACCATACCGCCAATCCAAACTGTATGCTAATTGTCAATCGTATTTGACGATAGTGGCCCTGACAGAAATGGAAAATATAAACACTTGAAGAAATCAGACCAATCATAAAGGCTATCACAATGTTTTTATTTTATCTGTCAGTAGCCTACGTCTCGTCTCTTTATACCGGACTATCATAAAATTAAGCAACTTTTTTTTCTTTCCGGGAGCTTCCTCTGTTTCTCTGACTGAAGGTATAACTGTAGCCTACTGGGAGACAGTGCTAAAGCTCATCAGGTCGTATTTTTGGTGGCATATTTGTAGAAATTATCATTCTTTCTAAATGTGATATTGTGATAATGTGTAACTACAAAATAAACAGAAACAGACGCAACTGAATAAGTAAGTCTGTCCTCTTTCTTTTTTGAAATAGACCTAACGGTAAGCCACTTTATTTCTGTGTGGCTAATGTGCAATTTTGACACAAATTAATTCATTATGATCAATGTATCACTTTTTATTGTAAACCTGTGGTAAAACATTGATTATTGAGTTTTAAATATTCAAGTAAACACAAAATAAATGCCAGCAAACGGTTGCTTTTATAATGTTTGTTTTGCGATCATGCTGTTTCCTGTGATTTCTTTCTGATTCGTTTTCTGATAAAACTTCCATTTGTTGGTGAAATTATGGGTTTGTGTGATGTTGTGTGGCATCTATTTTTAAGAACAGCTTTTGTTGTTGGACACTTGAAACAGACTCATATATAAGTTTTGAAGTTCAGCTCTTTTTATTGGACCAGATAAACTCTCTGGTAGTAGCAGTGGTGTATCGCCCACCAAAATCTAACAAAGATTTTATAAATGAAATATTTGACTTTTTAGGAGTTATTACTCTTAAATATGACAGGCTCTTGATTGTTGGTGATTTTAATATTCATGTTTGCTGTAATTCTACTGTTTTAGCTAAAGATTTTGCTAATCTCATTGATGCATGTGATCTTGTTTCTATGGGTTAAGGAACCAACACATATCCATGGTCACACTTTAGGTTCTATCTCATGGTCTATCCATTTTAAATATTCAAATTGAGGAGTTACGTTTTTCTGACCACATGCCTGTCGTGTTTACTATTGACCTTCCATGCAGCACTGTCAAAACTAGGAAACCTGTAAAATGGTCACGATTGGGACTTTTCAGCCCTTCGGCTGCTGAAGATTTCACTACAATGTTTGAAAAGGAATCTCATATGATATCTGTTAAATATTGTGCTGAGGTTTTAAATGTTGATGAACTTCTCAATATGTTTAATTCGCTGTGTACCAGTGTCTTAGATACCATTGCTCCCTTGAGACCGAAACAATATAAAGATAAATATGAACCTTGGTTGAATTTGTCTAACACTCAACATCTTAGACAAGTCTGCAGAAGAGCAGAGTGGCATTGGGAAAATGACAAGCTACAGGTGTCTTATGAAATTATGTCCTTAACTGTCTGTATATCAAACAACTTTAAAAACTGCCAGATCTAAGTATTTCTCTGAATAAATTACAAAAAATTCAAGTTGTTCAAGGGCGTTGTTCAATATATTGAACTCTGTGACGAATCCTACAAATAACATCTATCATTCTGAATCTTTTTTTTTGGTGTGCAAACTTTCTTTTTTTTTTTTTGGTAAAATAACGGTAATCAGGCAGTCCATCGTTACCTGTCTCTTCGACTACTACTGAGTTTTTAGATTTTTTTTTGAGCCGATTACTAAGCCCTGCTTATTGGATATACTGTAGTTTCTAAGTTGAAGACTACAACTTCCTCTTTGGATATTGTTCCTAAACATTTTTTCAAACATATTTTTGACTGCTTTGGGACATGGATCTTAGAAAATGTTAATAAGAGTTTTCTTACTGGGTTTGTCCCATTTTTTTGCAAACATGCCTTTGGTGAGACCAGTCTTGAAAAAGCCAAATTTGGACACAACTGTCTTATCAAATTTTAGACCCATTTCTAACTTACCTTTTATAGCAAAAATCTTAGAGAAATCAGTATTAGTGCAATTGCAAAAAAAAAATGTGGACACAAATAGTATCTTTGAGACATTTCAGTCTGGTTTTAGGAGATCATAGTACTGAGTCTGCCCTAAAAAAAAAAATAAAAAAAAAAAATAAAAAAAATTATAATAATAAAAAAACCACGATGTTTTTTCCTTTGAAACATCACTTATCAGGCTTATACTACTCTGAATAATACCTGAACTTCGTATTTTGAGCACTTCTTGTGTTGTTGTTGTTTTTTGCCTCTTTATGATGACTCGCTTATATTAGTCCTAATTTGTAAGTCGCTTTGGATAAAGGCGTCTGCTAAATGACTAAATGTACTAAGAGTATTAAATGATATCCTAGTATCAGTTGATTATGGGGATTCAGTTATTCTGCTTTTACTCGTTCTGAGTGCTGCATTTGATACAGTTGATCAAACTATTCTTATTTCACGTCTTGAACAGTGTGTGGGCATCCGAGGCCTAGCCCTAAGCTGGTTTAAATCTTTTTTGTGTGACAGAACTTTTTCAGTGGGCATAGGAAACTCTGTTTCATCAGTTGCCACCTTGACTTGTGGTGTTCCCCAAGGGTCCATTCTAGCACAAACACTGTTTCATTTGTATATGCTCCCATTAGGAAATATACTTAGGACGCATGGAGTGTTATTTCACTTTTATGCAGACCATACACAAATATATCTGCCGCTGAAGCAAAAAGACATGAAAGGGCTAGGAAAATTGTTTGCATGCCTAGAGGACATTAGATCTTGTCTAACTTCAAATGTATTATGCTTAAATTCGGGCAAAACAGAAGTTATTGTGTTTGGGCCTCAAGTTAAACAAACTAATGTAAACCTTAATCTTGGCTATCTGAACACATTCATCAAACCAACACTAAGAAATGTGGGATTCAATTTAGATTCCTCCCTAAAATTTTATCAACAAATTAATACAGTAGTGAGGTCATGTTTTTTCCAATTAAAACTTCTCTCTAGAGTCAAGTCTTGGTTATCTTTTAAAGATAAAGAGAGTCACACATGCTTTTGTTTTATCGCGCCTAGATTACTGTAACTCTTTATATGTTGGTCTACCTCAGTCTTCAATATCACGACTCCAAATGGTCCAAAATGCTGCAGCCAGGTTTTTAACTGGGACATGTAAGCGAGAGTTATATTACTACGATATTTTAACTGGCTGTCAGTGTGTTATAAAATTGATTTTAAGATATTAGTCTTTGTTTTTAAATCCCTAAATTATCTGTCACCAACAAGATGTCTCAGGTCCACAAAAAAAAGCTCTTTGTCTCAGCCTAGATCACGATTAAAGGCAAGAGGTGATCGTGCATTTGCAATAGTGGGGCCTATGGAACAGTCTCCCCTTATCTGTGAAAACGTCAAATTCTATTTGAGTTTAAATCTAAATTGAAATCTTTTTTTTTTTTTTTTTTGGCTTTTTAAACTTTGTATGTTAAATTTGCTGATTTTATTTTGTATTGTTTCCTTTTATTTTTTGTTTGTTTCCTTTCATTGTTTTATCTTATTTGTACAGCACTATGGTTCAACTGCTGTTGTGTTTATCAATGCTTAATAAATACAAATACAAATACATTACTTTTACAGTGGGAACATACAGATGTCATCATTGAATGAGCCAACAACAATAAAGTCTGCTGTGAGTAATAAATATGTTTGTTTTAAACGTATACAAACCTGTCACCCACTGTAAAAGTAGAACACATTGTGGGATAATAACATATTGGTGATGTCAAAGTGATTTCAACCAAGTTTGGGCATGTCCCTGGATTAACAAACTTGTAGGTTCTGGAACAACCTTCTTTTCGACCAATCAGATATTAAGGTTAGGATTAAGTATGTTTGATGGGATTGTTGTTCCAGGACTAACAAAATATATTATTTCAGGAACACGTCCTACCATGCTAAATTCAGGTCACAGTCTTTATCAGGATTATTCATTCATTTTACTACAATGAGTTAAAAGATGAAAGAAAGAAAAATCACTCATATTATTATTATGCTGGCATGCAGATGAAGCAACAGAAAAAAAAAGAAAAAAAGAAAAGGGAAAAAAATCAATAAAGTATTTCATTCTAACTCAAATATAGTAATTATTAGTCTTATATGTAACACTTTAAAATACGGTCTTATTTGTTGAAATTAGTTAATGCATTAACTAACATGAACTAACAATGAACAATATATGTTTATATTATTTATTAACCTTTGTTAATATTAACAGATACAACTTTCAATATTTAGTAAATGCTGAGATTAACAATACACATTAATAAATGCTGTAGAAATATTGTCTATTGTTAGTTCATGTTAACTAATGTTAACTAATGTTAACAAATGAAAAGATCTCCTATTTTATGTTTGATGATATGCAATAAAACAAATATACTGACTTTATAGCCCATCTTTGTCTGTTTAAAACCATTTTAATCTGATTTAATAATGTATTAGCTTTGACTTATCTTTATGGCATGCAGTAGATAGCAACACAGGTTTTGAAACAGAGCAAATGACTCACTGACTCATGATTCCATGCTTCCCTGTGTTCATGTGTTAATTTAGTGATTCAGTTAGTCATCCATATGTGTCTCTGTAGCCTTAATACAGCTCAATTAACAATGAGCCAGATTATATCCAGAAAAGTGGAATGATTGTAAAACAGATCCACACAGTCTATGTTCTCATAACTACTGGCCAGAAAGATGCAATTGCACAGAAAAAAAAAATGCAGTTTCATATAATAAAAGCCGTCACCACAGCACTAAAAAATAGAATGTTATTTAAATATGAAATACAGCGATTTACATTTTCTTCACATTTACATGAGTTCAAGGCTACAGTCAAAATACAAGTCACTTGTATTCAAACCGACTGCATGAACACATGAACACAATTAGACGTGTTGGGTGATGGCTGCTCTAATAAATCGGAAAAGTTTGCAAATTCAATTTGCAATATATTTTATATTATATTAAGTTTTAGTTTATTTTAATTATTTTAATTTCAAACAGAGCTATTACAACACTTTTCTAATTATTGATTTCTGTGTGTGTGTGTGTGGGGGGGGGTATTTTAGGGATCTTACTAAAATGTAAAGTAAGATTATTTTGTTACTTCTAATACAATCAAATGACATTGTGCTGTTAAAATGACTGCTTTTGGATTATGTTTGTGTATTTTTGTTGGATCTGAAATGTCAGCAGACTGGTGTGAGCACTGAGGATGGAGAGCCCAGAGCTGAATCCTGGAAACGGTGCCATGGATGAGACCCTCCATCACTCCACTGGCCCTTATTGCCTCAGATTGTGAAGCACAGCGCAGCACGCGACAACCTCAGGCACAAAGGCACGGCTCACCTCTAGCGGTCAGCTGCTTCATCAGAATAAAGCCACAGAATGGGAACCGCTGTGTTGAGATGGCAGTAAGATGTGGGGTTCACCGCCTTTAGTTTGTAGTTTGAATAAAGTTTCATGTGTTGTTGACTTTTATATGCATTTGTTTATTGATGATTACTTTTATATGTTCTTTTACTAATTAATTCATGTTTCTTATTGTTGTCAGTAAATAAAATATAATTATTTAATTAATGCATTAATTCATTGCTTGACTGAAAATTGTAATGTTTTCACTGCATTTATCTACAGTGTATTCATGCATAGCTATGTCATATGACAAAACAAATTACATGTTGCTTGTTTTATTAAATTATATCATTTTCAGTAAAACAAAGGTAATACAATTAAGTAATGGCCAGCATTTATCATTATATTGTGTGGGGTGGGCTAGCAGTACAATTTTTTCTGGGGTAATATACATTTTTACAGAGTGATACTTACATTTTTCGAGTATAAAATCAACAGTTTTCTCCAAATGCGAGATCTTCGAGCAGCTGCCCGTCTCCTTTGTGCAGACATTACAAACGCTTTGGAAAACCATTCTAGGTAGGGCTGTCAGTGTCGAGTTACTGATGTTGTGAGGTGTTAATGCACCTGTCGCTCATATCATTTTTTTATTGCCAAACTTAGTTACATACAAGATCATGGAAAGATACCGTGGTTGTATATTTAACAATGAACAATCATAAAGACAAAAAAAATTAAAAAATAAAATAACAAATATAAAGGGTTTGCATAAATCATATGATATTTATACACAGGAAAAAAGAACAATGACAAGGTTAAATATCTTTAAATAATTCATCATAATACATAAAAAAAAAAAAAAAAAAAAAAATTGTTGTTGTTATTTGTTATTTATAAGCCTGAGGGATGAAACGAGAGGCAAATTCAACCAGAAAAGGAGAGAAACATAAAGGAGATTTAAGCCACTTTTGCTTTTGGGTGAAAAATTGTGGATAAAATAAAGAAATTAACAACGTATTCAAGAGATGACGATTTTGGGTTTTCGTAATACAAATAATATCGTTAAGGGTAAAACTGGGTCACATTAGTAGGGTTTAAAATATAAGAACTTAAATCAACCCTAAATGTATTCACAAAATAAATGGGCAGCTGTTTCTTCAACAAGACACAAAATGAGCAAATTTAGTCAATATCAAGATATTTACAGATAGATGAATTAAACCTGTCGCTCATATCTTCTAAGTTGTTGCGCTTGTGATAACGTCGTAGGTCACATAAAAAAGTCAACATGGCGGAAGATGTGTGGTTTGCATTCATACTTAAAGAGATCTGGCTATAAAGTACCTACTCTTTTAGTGCTCGTTAAGTGAGCACTTATTGAAATTAAGTACCTACTCAGTGAGTATGCGGTTTCGAATGCAGCGCCACTCTCTCAGTTACTCTTGCTCCAAATTAAAGGTCACTTCATAGTCAAATATTTTTAAATACAAAATTGTCTGGCTTTTAGCGATGATTATTTATTATAATTATTTTATATGATTTTTATAAAATTCATTTTTATAATTCATTACACAAGAACAATTTTAGTTTAACAATTTGTATTAAACATGTAGTTTAATGAACAATTATATACAGATAATAATGTAATAAAAAAGCTTTAAAAATGACTAAGGGTGTATGGGGCGCCGTTTGTAAAGTGTCTCATGCTGAAAATAACAGCAACATTTTGTCACATTTAGCTTCAAACAATGTTTAAAAAACTGGTATGAATTTTTGACGGTCACTTTTTACCACATTTACAACAATATTTGTCAACTTAGAGATATTTTAAATAGTTAAATCTAAATATTAAATGTTACACCTAAATGCTAAATCTAAATCTAAATGTTAAATCTAAATGTTAAATATAAATATAAATATAAATGTTAAATATAAATGTTAAATATAAATGTTAAATATAAATATAAATGTTAAATCTAAACGTTAAATCTAAATCTAAATGTTAAATCTAAATATTAAATCTAAATCTAAATGTTAAATATAAATCTAAATGTTAAATCTAAATGTTAAATCTAAATCTAAATCTAAATGTTAAATCTAAATATTAAATCTAAATCTAAATGTTAAATCTAAATCTAAATGTTAAATCTAAATGTTAAATCTAAATCTAAATCTAAACGTTGAATCTAAATGTTTCGGGTGAAACTAAATATTTAACTAATATGCAAATTCAAAATGCCGGTAACCGGAAGTGCCAAAATAAAAGCTTGAGTGTGTGTTTATAGCATGGTTTATAGTGTCAAATAACGAATAAAAACCATCTCATAATAATAACTATAATATAACGATAATAACTATAAACACGTTTGGAGAAACTGTAGAGTTTCGTGATGAGAGTGATGACATGACATTCAGTCAAAGTGAGCCCCCTCGTGGCTGGCTATTATGGCTGCAGGTCATAAGTCCCGCACTTTTCATAAAAGTGACACTAGCCTACTCTTCAAATACAGTTTCTCCAAATGTGTTTATTATTTTAGGTAGTTATTATCACGATAATCCATGTCCAAGAGTCCATTTCCTCGAATGAGATGGTTTTTATTCGTTATTTGACACTATAAACCATGCTATAAACACACACTGACCTCCTCGAGCTTTTATTTTGGCACTTCCGGTTAGCGGCATTTTGATTTTGCATATTAGTTAAATATTTAGTTTCACCCGAAACATTTAGATTCAACATTTAGATTTAGATTTAGATTTAACATTTAGATTTAGATTCAACATTTAGATTTAACATTTAGATTTAGATTTAATATTTAGATTTAACATTTAGATTTAACATTTAGATTTAGATTTAGATTTAACATTTAAATTTAGATTTAACATTTAGATTTACCATTTAACATTTAGGTGTAACATTTAATATTTAGATTTAACTATTTAAAATATCTCTAAGTTGACAAATGTTGTTGTAAATGTGGTAAAAAGTGACCGTCAAAAATCCATACCAGTTTTTTAAACATTGTTTGAAGCTAAATGTGACAAAATGTTGCTGTTATTTTCAGCATGAGACACTTTACAAACGGCGCCCCATAAAGGTGAGCTTACATATCCAAGTTTTTGAATACCTATCTGGTAAACTATATAAACTAGCTTCACAACTTTACTTACATATAGCAAGATATTTTCTTCTTGCTGTGCAAATTCATGTACTGTAGGTCATATTCTTCAATCTCAGGAGAGGAAAAGGAATCTTGCTGATTCTCTTGTGAGAAGTGAATTTCAGTTTCTCTATGTTGCAAGGCATGTGTTTGGCTGTTCATTACTGATGTCACACTTTCATGTGCTTGTGCTCCATGAATTCAGGATCAAAGCCTGTTTTGACAGAGAAAGATAATCAGTCATGGTACCAGCAAAGCCTGATTAAACTGGTTTGGTTATGTCAACTTGAATCTAATCCTGTAACCCTGAGATTGTTCCACTACCATCATGGCATATGCCCCTGACAAAGAACATGGGAAAACACGGCGATTAAGGGTACCTTTACACGACAATGATATGCTGAAAACGGAGAAGATTTTCCTTTGAGTTTTCCGCGTACAGACGACACTAAAGACGAGTGTACAGACCAGTGTAAGTTTTACACTCATTGTTAAAACGATCCCGATTCACATGGATTTGCGAAAACGACCAAAAACCCTGTATTCTACTGCTAGGCCGTTGGCAATGAAACACTATAGACTGAACACGTAATACGCATGTTGTCATGTAAACGAACAGCAAAAACATTTTTAGTTGAAAATGGTGTCGTGTAAACAGCCCCTTAAATACACAAGATAACAAGGGGCTAACAAGGGACAGGTGAAGGTCATTAGTAGTCATAATAATAATAATAATAATTCATTACATTTATATAGCGCTTTTCTCGGCACTCAAAGCGCTTTACATAGAAGGGGGAATCTCCTCAACCACCACCAATGTGCAGCATCCACTTGGATGATGCGACGGCAGCCATATTGCGCCAGAACGCCCACCACACACCAGCTTACTGGTGGAGAGGAGACAGTGATGAAGCCAATCAGTATATGAGGATGATTAGGAGGCCATGATGGACAGAGGCCACTGGGCAAATTTGGCCAGGATGCCGGGGTTACACCCCTACTCTTTCAAAAGACATCCTGGGATTTTTAATGACCACAGAGAGTCAGGACCTCGGTTTAACATAGGGTGACCATACGTCCTGTTTAACCAGGACATATCTGGCCAGGATTTCGAGATCGCCCAAAATGCCTGGGATTCGGCTTTTGCTTTCTACAGTCACCATTCATTATGTTTACATTATTACGTTATTTGACACTGACACATACGTGCTAGCTTTGCAGGTCATGCATTCTGATTCACACGGATCCCGATCGAGACGAAAACACAGGAATTTTCTTAGCAATGCTTACGCGCACATCAACCGATCACTTGTTAAGCGTTCATGTAAACACTACATTCAGATTAACCAATCGGAATTAATTCAGTACTACTGAATCAAAAGGTGTACATGTAAACAAAATGAATGGCGAAGAGAAAGCAAAAGCCGAATCGCGGATATTTTGGGCGATCTCGAAATCCCGGCCGGACATGACCTGGAATATGGTCACCCTAGTTTAACGTCTCATCCGAAGGACAATAGAAAGAAACACAGGTAACTATGGCAACAAACTGGGAACAAAAAATGCAGCAATGGAAACAAAAGAAACAGGAACAAATCACAGGAGGTGAAACATTAGGTGTGTTCGACTTAAAGCAATGTTGCACTGAACGATTGGTATATGACATCAAAGTACCGCGAGAGTGATTAGAGAGCAGATGAAACCGTATGCTTTTGAATAGCTCTTGCGGTTCTTTGATTGCATACACCATAGATATCCATATAAGGCTAGATGTCCTAAGGCGGAGTCTCGAACGGCATCACCAGCGGACATCTTGTCACAGGGAAGCTTTCTGGCGAGCTCTGTGGTATCTGAAGTAAGGTAAGTGATCAGCACGAACACAAATCCTCTTATCTCGCTGAAATCTTGACGGATTTACAAACGGTTTGGTTTCTTACAAATGTTATTAACGTGGCTATAATTCTGAATGCTTGAACATGTATGTTATAACTATTCATATGTATGCAGTGTCATACCTACATCTCTGACGTTTATAACAAACCAAACCGTTTGAAAATCGGTAGAAAATTTAGCAAGTTATGGTTATTTAAAAGTACATGCACCATTAAAACACAATGTTACGAGTGAGCGAGCTCTCTGTGGCAAGATGGCCACCGTGTGCGGACGTCGACCTCCATTGGCCAGCAGCGCGGACGAGACATCTAGCCTTTATTGTATGATACCTATGGCATACACCGATCACTCTGCGCAGCGCCGCATCAAGTTGAAACACACCTAGTGGAACAAGTGGAGCAGAAAAGTCACTTCAAAATAAAAGTCCTATAACACAAAACCGGGGAAAAAAGACAGGAATGTAACACAAATGTACAATTTTATGTAAAGCCATGCATGGTAAATACTCAGAAATGTCACTCTCATTAAGAGGCGATCATTTCCCACAGTTGTTATAGCAACCCCACCACCACAGGGGAATAAATAGCATCAAAACATATTCGGTATCATAAAGACGGTAGCGGTAATCCATGTGGCATATGATATATCTCACTGCCCCTTGACAGTATGTGTCACAGAACAGCAGTAACCAGCTATATCTCACTCAATGTCCTGTGAAGGAAGCGTTTGTGATATAGACCAAATTACAGCCATACTTCGATTTAGAAAGTCTCATAGACCATAATCATCACATTGTGTGCGCACCAATGTGCAGTCATCTCGCTACAAGTTTAATTACATGGTAGCGTGGAGGGGGCCGTCAGTCCGGTTCAGTTCAGCCAAGCCCTGACATGACTGAGGGTGACTTTGAGAAGATTGCCCAGCACAGCATGGCCTCATGCAAAATAAACAGTCAAAACCTGACATTAACTATGTATCTGAGAGTTTCCTCATAACTTCAGCCTTCCCGCATAATTGTACGGATGTAAAGTGATGGGAAATAATTACAGACACCACTGCTGAACATCTCACAGCATGGGTAATGGAAATTAAACGAAGGAGATGGTACAATCAGTCAATTTACTCTATTTTTCTTGCAAAGACACTTCCAGGTGTTCTCTATATAACCTTTAAATAAAACATTTTAAATTGAGAACTTCAATGATAGCTAAATAAACCCAGTGGCCAAAGCAGAACCTTGTTCAAAATGAAGACATTACAATCATACAATCTGGAATTGTACACTTAATAAACTCTTTACATATGAATAAATCATTTGTGCAATGCTCATGGAATCCTGAATGATATTTCAAAAGGTGTGTTTGTTGGGGAAAGGTGCTGTCTGATAAAACAGGTGAAAAAAGTTCCATAGAGCGTGCACAGAAGCCGTTCAAACAAAACGCTTTTGCATTCAAAAACACCAAGAACAGAATGCAGGTGCCTCATGTGCGCTTTTAAAAAATGTCTTTTAACTTGTTTTAACGCAATGCATGAAACAGGGACACACATCACAGTAGTCAAAAATATCATGCTGCATACAATAAAAATAAAACTATAACCAACAAACAAACAAAATCACAGACGGACACAAGAATACACTCTTGTGTACTCTTTCACTTAAATATAAATTACGTTGAAGTATATTTTAATTTATCATAAATGTATGTCAGTACATTCGGCAGTACACTTGGCACAAGACAAAGAAGATCAAGACAAAGGTACACATGATCCAATACAAAGTTATTTTAATATTACAACAAACACAGGAACAGACAGAAGTTTTAACAGTGCGTGTGTGTGAAACATGCGGTAAACACACAAGCATCAACCAACAACCAAAGACTGAAAACAGAGGAACTAAATATACAGAGATAATGAAATGATATCGAACAGATGAGTGTCCATGACAACTGATGACTGGCGGGAAAAGCAAACAAAGGAACACGTGTCTGATGAAAACAAACTGAAAGTCTGTGAAAACAATCTTACTGAACATAACTGTGACATCACTTTACCATATTTCAAAGACAACAGAAACATTTATGAAATTACATATCAATTATTTACTCAGTCCTCTAAGAGGGTCATAAGTTCTCTTAAGTTCATCTAATTGCATTTAATATAAATTTAAATGATACATTTTCATTTAATTGTAAATTAAATTCACAATTAAGTGTATTATTTTAAAGTATATTTTTCTGTAATAAGTCTACTATTTTTAAAAGTATTCAAAAGTAAAAAAAAGTATGCTTTTTCACAAGGGTATCTAATAGGGAATATATCAGAGACTTGGACCAATAAACAATCGCCAAGCAATGCCTTGGCAAACATCTAGCATACTAGCGGTGAGTTTTGCAAGGTAAAGTACCACTCACATTTGCTTTTGAAAGTTTTTCAAATCTACGTTTTCATTCCATCTTTCACTTTACCTCTTTTTCCTCATTCACTTTCTCTGTGTCACACTACAGCATGGGTTTCTTTATGGGGCTCAAAGGGAATTATTCACAGTCTCCTCAGGGCTTTGACAAGGTCGCCCGCTGCACCCCCCACACACGCACACACTCCTGGCTTCTGCTCTGAACCATAATTGATTAGGTTAAGCAGCAAGAGAGAGAAGGTCAACTCTACAGCATCTGAGCTGAGCAGGAACTCATGCACAGACAGAGACACAGACAAGCTCATGCTATCTGTGAGCCCCAGACACCACCCAAGGCCAGGCTCACAGGTATGTCCAGGTATGTATTGAGTAGCTTATATTTCTGGGGAAAAAATCTGTCCAGCTTATTTGTTTCTGCCACCGTATATAGTACCCCAAAAAAAAAAAAAATCAAGCTTTGCAAGCAGCATACTCAACAAATCCCATAGCTTCAGGCAACTCTGTTCCCCACCAGACCACTCGCTCTAGTTTGGAACAATGAACCTATCGATTGTTTTTAAGTTTAAACAAACTTTTTTTGTGAATGCATTATAATCACTGACACTGTGTACACTGAATACAGTTTGCAGATACCTGTTCAATTTCTGACATACTCCACACAATTGAGCTACTCCCAACAACAGTTTTATATGGATAATGTTTTCAAACAATTACTCATGTTCAAGAGCAAGAGGGGCGTTGATACTTTTATTATGCAATGACGTTAGACAATCATACAGTAACAGTGGCTTTTCAATGACAAGCCTTAAAAGAGCCAGAAGGTCAGAAAAGAGCATTGCAGTGATTATTTATTTTTAAGGCCAACTCGGAAGTTAGCATCACCCTGGTTCCCTCGATAAAAACCCAACAGGATCTTTCCATTTCCATTCCTTTTGGATTACTGCAGAAAATAAGCTTTGTGACCAACAAACGTTTATGATTCTTACATGTTTTGTTGATTTGTCAATTTTTATGAATTTTTGAAGCATAAATTCAACTGGCAGAAATAAAAAGCTTAACACAGGCTATAAATGAACTACACCATAGTGGCAAGACTTAAACGTCACCACTATTAAGCTTCCGACAACTCTTCAAGTCTCTATTTAAAAACATTTTCCCTGAACATTAGAGTTAGAAGAGTTTGCAAGAGCGGGATTATAAACACAATAAGGCGAATTTTTGTCAACATATGGCTTTTTTTTTTATAGATTTTTTTTTTATCAACATTATAAGTGAACCTCAAGGAACATATTAAAATAATAATACTAATTTGATGTATATAAAGAAATCTCTGTCAAAATTAATATGAAGATTGTTTTAAATCTTTCATGAATATTTTCTCAAAAACAAGTTTTCATGACAGCCAACATTTAAATAAGTACACTTCCCCAAAACGGTATGGAATAGAAACATAATAATAATATCATTAGAAAGAATTGTTTGCTTAGCATAATCAGTGTTGATTCAGTGCTTTGAAGAACATCTACACATTTACACTCTCAATGAGAAACCCTCATTAAGTCTTCAATTTATTATTGCTTGAAGTGTTTGCAAGTCTTCAGAATTCCAAACAGCTTGGCATGAGTCGTTTGAGCTGCACAGTTGCCTGGGAGCAAGCTTGACTTCATTAGCAGGCCAAAGCAAATTGAACATGAAGGACAAGAAACAGCGAGAGGGAGGAAAACTAAACCGAGTGCAATGAATTCTGGGAGAGGAGCAGGGTGCCGCCACAGAGGAAATCACAGAAGCAGTGGAGTGAATCCATATTCTGTTGCTGTGCTGCTTGAAATATCAGATGGGTGACAAGGCTCATAGGATGGGATCTGTAAACTCGACCCGGGCATTACTTCCTGAATGAAACATGATTTGTTTTCTTGATAGCCAAAGGAAAATGGGTGACACACTTCCCACGTCCCATTGTCACATGTCAGTGCACATTTGGATTTTTTCAGTTTGTGTTTTAATTGGTTCCTGTTTTCCTTTGTTCTTTTCCCGCCACTCCTTTGTTTCTATGGTTACTATCATTGAGTAAATTTGTCCCAGCTGTGTATAATTAATTATCTCGTTTTTGTTTGCTATATAAAGCCCTATTCGGACAGGACTAGTTTTCCAAACGATGTTTGAGTTACAGTACAATTCTTATCAACCTACGTCTGTGATTTCATGTACGGATTTGGACGGGACTAACATCTCCGTGTTTATTACCGAGGTAGGAGTGTCTGTGTTTTACATGTGGGCATTGCAGAAGATCACGTGTTCAGAATGTGTGGATTGCGTATGGTCATTTGACCGATCAATAATGTAGTATAAAAAAACGAAACATACATTTATCATCATGATTTTATAGAACTGGGTTCTTATAATAAACCCACTGGAATAAAAAGGTTTAACTTATATAATTTACACGTTATGTAATTAAGTGCAGAAATGAAAGTAATCTTACCTGAAACTGATATTACAGTAGCCAGTCTTAACAGTTTACGTGATTTGGCTCTTTTTGTTGATTTTTTTTTATTTATTTCTTCGCAGTATACCGAACACATCTACATCCATTATCGGTGCGCAGAAACTTGAATACCGGCGCAATAGCGAGAGATTGTACTGTAGTTCACGTTGACCAAAACACACAAGAAAAAGCGTTTTGGAAAAAAACATTTTCGGCAATCACAGACATTCACATTCGGACGGGATTAGATTTCTCTGAGGACCGCCGAGTTTGACGAAAAACAGTAGGTAATTTGCTCTGGAATTTTTACAGAGGTCATGTGAGAAAAAGACAGACATGGCAGATTCGGACAGAATTAAAATCTCAAAGTACGTCTGTGAAACAGAAATTTCTCTAACGTCCCCCTGTGAAACTAGTCCCGTCCGAATAGGGCTAAAGATGCACCCTTTCTTTCAATCTTTGTCTGGTCTCTGTTGTGTTTCCCCTGCCTGTCAGCTTGTTCCAGAGTAATATTATTAAAGTTCGTATTGATAATTGGAGTCTTCAGTCAGTTCCTGAGGAAACCATGGTGTGACAGAAGATCGGACCACCCAAATGGTTGAATGGGTAATGTTCATATCTGTGGCTCAGGAGAGCCACAACCTGTTAGAATTTTTGAGGGAATTTCTTCAGCTTGCCATTACCAGCTCCCCTGAAAATGACACCCTGAGGACCCTGTTCCAGATTGGGGCAACTTTCCACCAGCCCATTGACCTCCCAGACACCACAGGGCTGGACTAGAGGGAAACCTTATTTCGGTGTCTGGAGAGCGTTGGGTCCCGGTCTGGAACCAAGCCCATCTTAGAGTCCATTCCAAAGTCTCATCCCAAGATGGCCGCTGTTCCCGAGTCTTGTCCCAAGATGGCTGCTGCCTCGCCAGAGCCCTCTGCCAAGATGGCTGCCACCGTGCCTGAGTTTCCTGTCCCCGTCTTTGTCCAGAGGAAGTGGATTTTATAGACTTCAACACTGAAATACCCAGTCTTCCTCCATATGTTTTATCTGTCTACCTGGAACTATCTGTCAGTCCCAAATTCCCACCCAGCCTCCCTCTCCCACCTCTCATCATTTCCTCATCCCTACCATTGTTGCTTCCTGTCAGCCCCTCAGCTCACCCTCATTCCACCATCAGTGATGTGGGGTCGATGCAGGTCTGCCAGTCTCCAGCTCCATCAAGGTCGGTGGATCCGCAGTCTCCGCCTCCGGCCACCACGACCAGGACTCCACTTCGGCCCGTCGGTCCATTAGCTTCACCTTGGTTCCCTCATCTCCACCGTGGCTCATCAGTCCACCAGCTCCGGCGGGCTCCCTCGTCCCTCTGGCTACGCCTTGTTTGATCGTCGACCTGCCCTCACCTCAGGACTACACCACTCTGGCTCTCGCCTCATCCCTCTGGCTTTGCATGTATCATGGCGTGAGGACGTGCCTCCCGGGAGGGTGGGGAAATGTCACGTGTCAGTGCATGTTTGGACTTTCAGTTTGTGTTTTGATTGGTTCCTGTTTTTCTTTGTTCTTTTCCCGCTACTCCTTTGTTTCTATGGTACTATCATTTGAGTTCATTTGGCCCAGCTGTGTATGATTATCTCGTTTCTGTTTGCTATGAGGCTACGTCTACATTAATCTGGATACATTTGAAAACGGCGTTTTCGTTTATAAACGCTCTCTGTCTACCCTAGCGTTTTCGGACGTTTCAGTGTGGATGAGAAACGTTTGAAAAACGCCTGAAAACGCTAAATTCACCTTACTGCGCATGCGTAAAACCCCACAAAAGATCACTGATATGATTCAGATGGAAAAATAATGAAGTTATTGCGCATTTCTTCTGACAGGATAATTTTATTTAGTCAAATATCTCACCATTCACTGATGCGGTCTAGGTCGCAGTCACCATATGTTTGGTCTAAAACGCGACTGCTCTCATTGCCGCAGGACAGCAAATGTGAGTAAATTCTGTCATCTTTGCAGGACTGTGATATGAAGAGTGTGCAATGTAGAATATTTTTTAGCAACAGTGTGAAAGTGAATAGCACATAACAGGCACAATACTGGTATAAACATGAATATATATTGGTACAATATGCGTCACATGACTAAATTTACGTCATCGGTTTTAAATGCCACCGGTTTCACGTCCACACTACAACGTGGAAATGGCGTTTTCAAATGTATCCACTTTGGAGTGCGTTTTCAAGCTGCCTGTCAGCTTGTTCCAGAGTACTATTATTAAAGTTTGTATCGATAATCTGAGTCTTCAGTTTGTTCCTGAGGAAACCACGGTGTAACAATGAACAGCTAAATAACTTTTACGCATATTTCTGCTTTTCGTCTTAAAATTCCTGGATTTAGAATTGAAGTTGCATATAAAATTATGACTCTTACTCTCTCAGTGTCTTAATTTATCCCAGATTTAGATGGTAACATTTATTTTTAAAATGATTGTCAGGAGTATGATTTGATCTGTTTAGTTTCAGTGTGTTTGGTTCTCCCTGTGTTCTTGATCCTCGTTTGTTTAGTTTCCTTAGTTCTTCATTTTTAATATGATTGTAAGAGCCATTTCAGTGTTTATGTCCAAGTTTGGCCAGTAGGTGGTACTACAGTCATGGCATAGCTAAATGGGCCTCATCTACTTGGGAGGGTAGGTGTAATCAGACACAGGTCTTGCCAGAGGGGAAATGGCCAACTAGTTTTTGACCGCCACGGATGCGGTGACTGTATGTTAGATAATGTGACAGTGTCGATGAAGATGGAATATTGTTCCGTTATGGATAACAAAGACCTTGTTTAACAATACATCATATCTCTCACGACAGAGAGGAAACAGAACTTGAACTGTTACATTATTTCTGAACTAAACAAAGCGGCCACGGCAAGCGTGTCAACTAGCCGACTTCAAACCTCTGCGTAGCCCTCAGCTGCTTTAAGCTTAGGCTTAGCGGTTATAATGATGTTATTGTGTTGCTGTCTTGCCACCAGCCAATTGCTGATCATGGATTCGAGTATCAATATATCCAGCCCGTTCTCATCCTAGGGCGTCATATATTGACGCTTTTGACATTTCGTCTACATCGAACGCACATGGCACCCTTTAGCGTCAATATGAGACGCAGATAGAAATGGGCCAGAAGGCGCCTCCTAGCGGTCTAACCCTATCCCTACACTAGACCTAAACCTACCCATAACCGAACAAAGCTCTGTGCGTATCATATTGACGCTAAAGGGTGCCATGTACTTTCGATGTAGACGAAATGTCAAAAGCGTCCGTATTATGACGCCCAAGGATGAGAATGCGTTGCAGATATATCTGCCTTTTCCACTGAACACAAGAATGCGCAGTAACCTCAGACAACTTATTGCAGATATTTTTATCAAATCCGCAAATTTGTTGAGGAATAATAGAAACTGAAATACTCTGTAACATAAACGCAACTAACATTGATAATGACTGACATTGAACTTAAACCAAACAGGAAGTATTTTACACCAGGGAAATTGGCTAATTAAATGACAAGAAGTAAACAAAATGACTAATCAAACAAACTGAGAAACTAGGTCAAGACAGACAAACTAAGAACAAAGAAAACGGATGACAACCAGCTGAAAGTCTATAAACATGACACACACACACACACACACACACACACACACACGTATGTAGGAATGAATCAATGATAACATTAAAGTCGTTTGACTAATTAAACTCTTCTATTATGTGATTGTGCTGAATTTCATTTAAATACAATGTAGCAAATTCCTGTCATTCTGATTCAAATCCTGAGTTTTGTCCAACCACAATAATCAGGTAAAATTATTATTGATCAGTTTATATAGTTTGAATGAGTGACATAATGCATAACTCAAGAAGGCATACAATTTACAATATCTATTGTCATGTTTTTCTCCATATGATGTAGCAATTTTAAGTTTGTGAATTTGTTTTCAGCTTATTTCAGGCACTTTTATTGCCACAGGACACTATCAGATGTAATTTAGCTCTGAAAATAACAGTGATGGGATTGGTATCGCACCTGCCCTTTTGAAGAGGATGCGATTCATGGTGCCTCTCTGTCCGAGAGGTAAATCATATCTGCTTGCAATGTTGGAATGAAATTCAGTTCAATTCTCATTTGCACTGTGTTTGTCTGACAATCAATATCACAAAATGTTTTATACCAACCTGGTTTAAACAGAATTACCAATCAAACTAAATAAGAGTAAAATCCCAGAGGTTACATGAAAATGACCAGATGCCATTTGTTCCCATATAAACTGATTTCTCACAGCTTTAATCAATAAACACTCTGGATTGAACCACTTGACGTTTTTGCAGAAATGGCTGCCCAGCAAAGCAAAAAGGAAATGACAGGTAGTATGTCACAACCATCAATGTGAGCAAAACAAATGGATATTGATTGAAACACTTGCTTCTGCACATTTTTCTCCAGCTTTTAATGCTTGTCCAATTGATAAAGATTTTTGTCAAGGTCAACGTGACATTGCAAAGGGTCATGAAACTCATATAATTAATAATAATAATGATAATAATCCTGTCATTATTTACTGATTGGTGCACTAATGGAGAAAACTGGAAATCATTAAGTAGGGAATTTCCATTCAACCTTTCATAGTGACACTGTTGTCAGAATCCAAAAGAACAAAAAACGCTATATTCCAAATCTTCGAAAGTCAAAGTATAGATTTGTGTGATGGACAAGCTGAACTTTAAGTCATCATTTGCTAAACATTCTTTATGTATACAGTAGAGTGCAACAGTCAAGTTATGGAATTAAACATTTTTAACAATAACTTAATAAACCTTTACAGGCAAATACTGTGAGCTGCGAGGTTGTTAATCAGTGGTATATGCTTTTGATGAAGCCACCAGTCCACTTTATTTGACCTTATTTTTTTTTTTAAATAATTGCTTAACTGCAGTAATTCTGTTAGAAAAAAAATACATTACCCATGATTCAGCAGAGAAAATCTTTTGTGTGATGCCCTGCGAATTATGTGATCGAGTCAGCTTCCTATGCTCTCAAACTACGTATATATAAATCACATTTTAAACATATTTATTTGTTTAACTTTTGATGTGGTACAAAATCTGTATTCTGTTGTGTGAATGTGTGATTTTATATATTGTACAGCACTTTGGTCAAAAGTCTTCCATTTTAAAATAAAAGCGACTTACAGTATATTGCAATATATTGCAATATATGAAAATGTTATTGTTTCTATAGTCAACATCTTTAAATCAGTACATTTTTACAAAAATTGTATTTGGTTATGCCATTCGCAATGCTTTATGGGATTGTAGTATTTTTTTTTTATATCAAAGTTTGTAAAGTTGTGATTCACCTCGTAGCTGGTTGGTTTAGTTCATGACTAATAACTCTCTAACAGAGACTTTAAAATCCTTGGGGGGAAAATTTATAGAAAAAATATTTCCAGAACCAAGGCTGCTGAAAAGTGGATGGGCAGTATTGCAATCCATATAACTACTGTTAGCATCCGTAGGGTCTAATGGCATGTCAATAAGGTGAAAAAACGTACAGAGAAATATTTAATGAGATGAAAAAAACCTGTTCATGTGAGGAAAGAGACCTAGTTATCTCCCAACCCTCGATGACACAGAGGCAGTCATAGATGGCAAGAATGAGTCTCGGTCACGGAGCTAAATTGAGGCTGATTCCATGCTTTGATGAGACCACAGTGAGGTCAGCTTCCACGTGTGTGAGAATGTCCACCGGTGTTTGAGAAAATGGAGGCAGGAGAGTGCAGTTGCATTGCTGCAGGGTCATATCCAGGGAGAGTGTGGCACGCTAGTAATGTGCGTTTGAAAATGCTGACAAGCTATGTGAGGTACTTCGCTGGACACACAGGGAGAGAGAGAAATGGAGGGATGGTTCAATCACAGGGGCCCCAGAGCAGAGATGTAATGAATCCACAGTGCTGGAGGAGAGAATGACCATTGATGCCTCAGCTGCAGAAGATGTGTGCGGCGGCATCTCATTTTGGCACTGTCTCTCAGGGTACACCATTTACACAGTGTCCCACTCATTACTTTTTTTAAGTTCCCAAAGGGGTAGATGGAGGCAAAGATAATAACACATTTTAGTGTGTTTTGTGGTGTTGTGGCTGAAATAATTTCTTGTGATGTCCTTGACCTTGTAGTCGGGGTGGTAAATTTGACCCAAAGCACCTGACAGTAACACTGAAATCGTCAGATTTATTTGTCTACTATGCTGTTTTTCTCCACCAGTGGCCTCTGAGATGATGGCTTTTAAACCATTTCAATCAGGCCTGTTTATCTTGTAATGTTGTGTAATAGGGAATGATGCCCATTTGACCTGAAATGAACCTTCACAGTTGATGGAAGCACCAAAGAACAGATGGATGCTTTATAACTAAGTTCATAGGTGATGCATAGGTGATGCATAGGACATGCATCATCATAGGTGATGCATGTCATTTGACATTAAAAAATCTATTTCTATCTATTCCATCCCAGATAATGTGCAGAGACAACTAGAAGTAGACTTCTCTGTGGCACTTTCAAAACATTACTTTGTTTGAGCGCCACAATATAGCAACTTCTGTTCCAATGGCATGAGTTTGGGGTAGAACTACCTGTAATAAGCTGTCTAGCTGGGAATACAGTGCAGCAGCAGTATTTTGACACTAAAATCCCATTAACTCTCTCCATAGAAAAAGTGATGTATTGCGATAACTTACAAAGAGTGTTAGATTGTATATGCTTCACTGTAAAACCTAACCGTCAAATTTACTAAACGAAACAAGTTAATTTTATGTGTTTAATTTGTGTTTACCATTGTGATGAAGAGTAGAGCCTGTGGTTAAATTGAGGATTGATCAAACATTAAGATTAAATGTTTCTTTAAAAGCAATGGCTGTGCACACTTCTTTAGTACAGTACTAGTCTCTGTTAATTACGTTCGTACATGCAGCTGTGTTTGTGCTAATTTAAAGATTCAGGTTTTAGAGGTTTTATGCAATTTAATTGAGTTGTCCCAATATATGGTGGCCCAGTACTGCACAACACAACAAAATTTAAACAGCAGACATAAGTTAACAACACAACAGAATCAAGCCACAACAGAACGGGAACAAGCAACAATATTCTGTAATGAAACTCTAGATGGAGCGGGCTGATACGTCCTTGACCCAATCCTCTAAGATGCATAGAGTGAATTATTAAGCATATTAGCAGCTAGTGAATATGCTATTTATGTTTATACAGCAGCAGCAGAAAGCAGACAATGTAGTTGTTGTGAGGATACAGTAACAAAACATTGCTTGTATGTGAACTCATTAAAGTGAAATAAGTATTTGCAAATATTTTCGCATATCCAGCAATATGCAATTGCAAATACAGCAATTCTATTCTTTTTGTACAGCAGCAGCATGCATAGCAAATTCAGATTGCAATATTAGCAAAGTAATATTAACAGCTGCAGCACGCTTAGCAGATGTGGTGAAGTAAGGTCACTGAGTCACTAGTTTGGCTAATGAGTTGATCGTGCAATGTTAACATTATCATATCTTTGTGCAAACGAAATGTATTCACCTTATTCACAATACAGAAGCGAGCAGCTGCATTCTTGGCAGAATAAGTTTGTGGGAATATATATATATATCTCTTACTACAGGATGAACAGCGATTTATGCTAATGTTGTATACTTTTATTGTCAGCATAGATTATTCACTGCTGTTACATTGAAGAACGATAATTAATCGCATTCTACTTACCGGAAGCATGACAAGGCAGCATTTCAAATCTCAACAAACCTCATACATTTTATCTGCAAATCGTCCAAAAATGCCTTTATTGATCTTTTTCAAAGGACGATGTTTCATTATCATGCTGAAAACCAAGATGTGTTATTCACGAGTTCACACGTACATGAAATCAAATGTAGTATTTTAAGCGTATTTGGCATGCTGTCCGGGGGAGGGCTCCGAGCTCGGAATTTGGCCCGAACCCAGAGTACTCCCCCTTTTACTGGGATAGAAACCGGCCGAGAGTGAGGTGATGGGGTGGTGGAGGGATGCTGTGAAACTTGACATGAGACAGAGGTGAGGAAAGGCTTTATTTATACCGGCTTCCTCTTGTGCTGATTGGTTGATTACCTGAACGTGCTCCTCCCGAACTTTGTTACATAAAACTTCATAAGGTGCAGGAAGCAAAAAAAAAAAAAAAAGAAAAAGTGGATCGGACCGAGCACCACAACAAACTTGTAGCTGATCAGCAGTAGGGGAGTCCACTCATGATAGGAGAGGAGAGAGAGTGAGCAAGAGGGAGATTTGAAGAAAGACTGTTGAAAGAGAGATGGCTGAGAGACATTACTAAAAAAAAATAAAAAAAAAAGTGGATCGGACCGAGCACCACAACAAACTTGTAGCTGATCAGCAGTAGGGGAGTCCACTCATGATAGGAGAGGAGAGAGAGTGAGCAAGAGGGAGATTTGAAGAAAGACTGTTGAAAGAGAGATGGCTGAGAGACATTACTAAAAGAGAAAAGGTCAGAGGAATAACACTGGAAAAAGAAGGGTTCTGATCAGGCAAGAGCTTTAGAACACTCGTTAATATTAGAAAAGCTTTAATACAAACATATATACACAAATATAAATGCATTTAGACCACGTAACTTAGTGTTTGGTATCAGGATGTGAAGAGACTTTCATCCAGAACAAATCACCTATACTGCCTTTAATGTGCCTTGCAAAACATGTTTGTGCTTGCAATGCAATACAATTGTAACACTGAGTGGCTGTAATGAAGCACATGGCTTTATCTTTAATTAAAAAAAAAAAAACACGGAGGAGATAATCAAGGAAAAAAAACTCATAACCTCTATACTGTAACATAAACAAGACTGGACAAAGAACTGAGAAAAACTAACGGGTTAAATACACAGAGTGAGCTATAAATAAATAATGGCAGGTAAATGGGAACAAAGGAAACAGGTAGAAGAACTATCCCTTTAAACTATTACCTCTACGAAAGCCAAAATTCTAGCTTTAAAGCATCCTTTACTTGACGAGAAACGGCTCTGTGGAAACAATTCAAAAACTAAAACTAACATACCTGACCGGGTGCTCCATTCCATCCTGCAACTGGGACAGCACGGCTCCAATCCCTACCTCCGAGGCATCTGTTAGTAGAACAAAAGGTCTGCGGAAGTTTGGAGCTTGCAGGATGGGTTCGCAAAAGACGGCATGCTTCAGGTCAGTGAAGGCCTTCTCCGCTTTCTTGGTCCACCTCTCCTAGTTTGGGAGGTACTTATGGGTTAGTTCGGGGGCTACTTTTGTCAATTAAGAACATTCACTTATCTTGGATGTTGAAATTCACAGTTGTCTGTGTGTATACCAGAGTATACACTTCCAACCATTTAGGCGCTGTAAAAACACTCTATTCTGCTGATTAATATTGCAAGCTCACAATGTGACATCCTATATTAACATTCATTAATGTTACACGGTGGCTCAGAATGCAGAAGGCTTATCATTTACGGCATTAGTGGTAATGGCATGTGACATTGGAGCAATGCATGAATGAAGAGGAGAGCATGACTCTGAACTGCCATAGCCTTTGTTTCAACTTTGAAATGCACCATCCTGCAACTGTTTCATCTTGACAAACAGACAGCTTATTCTCCCATTTCTTTTTTTTTTTCTTTTTTCTTAATCCCAACACATTCTTTATCACATTAAGATATATTTTTATTAATTGCATTGCAAATAAGCCTTAAAATCATGAAGGTTTATCAACAGTGCAGGTCTGCTCATTGCATACAAGAACTAACTAATTCTTGCTGTGATAGAAGCGTTACACTATAAGATGTGCAGTCTTTCAGCTGCACATCTTATTCTTAATGTATATAGAGCACAAATGTTTTCTTAATGTGTATAGAAACTTTACGACATAAGATTTCATTGCTGTCACTTGTTTGCTCTGTTTTGGTTTAGTTCTACTAACAGATGCCTCGGAGGTAGGGATTGGAGCCATGCTGTCCCAGTTGCAGGATGGAATGGAGCACCCGGTCAGGTATGTTAGTTTTAGTTTTTGAATTGTTTCCACTGAGCCGTTTCTCGTCAAGTAAAGGATGCTTTAAAGCTAGAATTTTGGCTTTCGTAGAGGTAATAGTTTAAAGGGATAGTTCACTTTGAAATGAAATTTTGGTATGTTTTAGCTTACCTCAAGGGTAAGTACACATTGATGGCCTAAGACACGAAACGAGCGGTTTGTGTGAGAAAACGAACAGTATTTATATCGTTTTTACCTCTTATACGCCGCCATGTCGAAGTGATCCGAAGTAGGCCATCAATGTGTACTTACGATGGGGAATTGTTTAATTTGGACGACGGGGAATTGTTTTAATTTGGACTCTGTGCTTGTGTTTTGAGATAATGACCATAGACCTGCATTATATGACTGACAGACAAGAACGGTTTGACCTAAAAATATCAAAATTGAAACTACTGCGGAAAAAAAGACACCTACATCTTGGATGCCCTTGAGGTAAGCTAAAACATACCAAAAATTAATTTAAAAGTGAACTATCCCTTTAACAAAATCCAATTTTTAAAAAGCTTTTACTGTACCAGGCTTTTTAAATTACACTTTCAATTTGCATAGCTATAAATGACTTGGCTAATTTCAAAAGCAATAGTTGAAGGGTTTATTTTAAAAAAAATGGGTACAACAGTATAAAAAAACAAAAAAAATCCAAAATTTGGATTTCATTAGACCATTACTTCTAGTATAAAGTCCTTAGCTTTAACGCACCCTCTATAGTGGCAAGAAAGGGACGGGAGTATTTCCATTTTCCGTTGAGTTGTGGTTTGTTTCCGTTGTTTTCTGGCTTTTCCATTCGGTTGTGGCGATTAGGTTGTGTTGTGACTTGTTTACGTTGTGTTGTGGCTTTTGAGTCCACAATGTTGTTAACTTATATTTGCTTTTTTAAATTTTTGTTATGTTGGGCACTACTGTGCCACCTTAAGTTTCAGCTACACAAAGTAAGTGGATTTATAGTTTAATTTTATATTAAGAAATAACTTACACACAGTAACTTATAATAAGTTGTACACAGCTAATGTTGTATTTTATACTTGTAGTCAATGACATAAAGTAGAGTAGGCCTATACACTGTACAAAAAGATTTTTTGGAGTTGTAAATAAGACAAAGATTATTGGAGTATATTTTGTACAAGAAAATACCATTTTTGTCTTTCTACTTCAAAATGTCACTGTTAATTAAATGTGTTACTTGCATTTCTTAGTAACTATTTGTGATATTTACAAGCAATTTCGGAGTGAAGATTGTTCCATAATAAATTCTACACCATTTTTTTCAGCGTATTTCTTTGTTCCATATTGTACCATGTACAGTATTGTATATTTTTAGTTGATAACATCATTCACAACGTGTTAAGGAGTTCCCTTATAAAAATACGTTAATAACCGTTCCTCTTTTAATTACCTGACTTTTTTCAAGTTTCGAAACTTTTTTTGACATCACAGCTAAAAATAGTTGCAATGACTTTGAGATCTTTACGTTTCTTTGAGAGAAATAGTTTAAAGAAACTCTCGTTCAAAGTCTTACAGTTACAGACATGTTGCATCCAAGTTAAAGCTGCCATCTGTTTAGACACTACTTTTAAGCAAGTCAAAAGACTAAGGCACCAGGACCAACACCTGCTTACTGTGAAACCACAGTTTATTTAAAAAAAAACTGTCAATTTCTGTTTCCTGCGTACCTGCTGTGCCATCTCACAATTTCACCCCACTCCTCCTCCTGCAATTCTCACTCTGTCCTGTATGTGTAATCATCTGCATCAGCACCAGCATCCTCCAGTCCTGGAAATCAGCATTAGATAGCGCATCAACAAGACACAAATTGTTTTTCATAAAATCCCTGCTGCAGTAAAACTGCAATAAAGTTGTACAGCCCTTTGAATGAGGTCATTAAAATTTGACAGAATGATAAATTCCTTCACAAAAATGCCACTGCAAACGTAAAATACAACCATTAAATTATTAAAACCATTTGCTACAGGGATGCTAGGTGCTAATCAGTGTGACAGTCATTAACCAAGACATGATCAATCATCTTATCACCTTAAGCAAGAAGGACTTAGTTTTTGTCTTACAAGACAAGTGATAGACTACTTAATTTCAAGGGCTTATAGACAGAGAAGTAAATAAAAAAAATGAAACCATAAAAGGAAAAATGTGACGTGCAAATGTGAACGGTGACCCCAACAGTCTAGCCTTCATCAGTTCTACTAACAAGACTTAATACCTCAGTCATTAACACGTGATTATGAAAGATGCAACAACGCTAATGAAAATAAATGAACAAGCAAATAAAATTAGTGGCCGATAATGACAAGAGGACTCTTGAGTGAATGTAGTCTATGAGCCATGGCCTGGGTAATGACTCTGAGCAGATCGTACATGTAGTTGCGGTCCCTAGAATGTCTTCTTTTATTGTTTCAAACAGCTAGTTTTTTTTTTCCTTCTCTTTTTCTGAGGGGACTGTTTGCACATGTACATGTTGCACATTGGTCACAAAATGTATTTAGACAATACCAAAGTCCTAAAATAAATAATTTATTTTTATTTATTTGTCATTCACCCATATCAATACATATTTTACTTTAAAGGTGTGCTTGTGCCATATTTTCTCAAAATAAATGGCACTAGGTTTAATATTTTTGCATTTAACTCTTTCCCCGGCAGCGTTTTTTTTTGTTTGTTTTTTTAGTTGCCAACCACCACTAGCATTTTTGATAATTTTCACAAAAATGTTCATGGCCCCAGAATATTTTGTTGTATTCATGCAATATACTGTATCAAAAGAAAGAACAGAGCCTCTGCTTAAAAAAAATTAAAACCTTTTTATTCTAGTCTAATGCATTCTTTTTTTTTATCAACAATTTAATGTTGGTAAGTTTCATAAAAAGCTGAGAAAATTGTGTTTTTGTCAAAGACTACATCCAGATTGGATTCAGAATGATGATCAAAACATAGATGGAGTAGATTGAGTCTATCAACTAAGCTTCACAGTTCTATTGCTCATCCTTGGTTTACATTTCATTCTGTAACATTAGGCCGTTTTGATTTATATGCTGTGTAATGTTGATGATCGCGTTATTTTACAAATGCATCTGCTTAGGCCTACATATGCTATCGCTTGTTTCAGCTTCTTTTTCGTCTGTGTTTTTGATTGGAGATTCTGTACTCTTTCAGATGTGTCATAGAGCCCCCCTACTGAATAACAGTGAAAACACAGAAAGACAGAAAATTCTGTCAATGGCTGGGAAGCGTTGTCTCATTAATGACAGAGATTTCATTTTCATCAATGGAAGGGAAATAATGAATTAATTCAATGACACTACTGTAAGTGGCTACATACCGTTTGGGGCCATTGATGGTATGTGCATGCTTTAGTTCTTGAAGAGTTGTATTTGTTGTGGTGAAGTGTGGACTTCCAGCCATTGTGAATTGGCTCAGTGCACATGGATACAGTGATGAATGAGAGATATGCATTGTAGGAGGCTATAAATCAATATCTCCTCCTCTCCCTTTCTCTTTCTCTGTCTTGTTCGAGGAGTGCAGTGAGATGAAAATCTCACGGCTAAACAGACACCCTCACCCAAGACAACCTACACTTCCTGTTTCCACTCTCTTTTAGTCTAACATACTCCAGTACAGCACCATATTTTCCAGTGGCATGTGATGAACCTCTCTGCTTTTTTTATAAAAAATGTTTATGCAAAATAAAATAATAAAAGCCATTAGATGTTTGCAAGGTTTCAACAATCAATTTGAATTAAATAAATATTATGTAGGTTACGTCTACTCAAAGTGATCACTAAAAATCTCCTCACTCATGTGAATATTTAAGGAATCTCAGCCATGACAACTCTCGGAGTGGATACATTTCAACAGCATTTATTGGCAAGGAGCATGGGATATACATAGATCTGCTGCTGCTGCTGCTGCTGAGGAAATACAATAATTTGTTCAGCTTAGCAAAAAATAACAAACAAAGGAAAGGCTGCTGCAAGAAATGGTAGAACCCCCGTAGCAGAACTCTACAGGTGGCGCTGGGGAGGAGGAGGGTTAACAGAAGCTTTCATATTGCGCAGCATGCTGATACAGGCTGAGATTATATATATATATATATATATATATATATATTAGAGGTGGGCATAGATACATTTTTTTAATCTAGATTAATCTAGATTAATTTTGAAATTAATCTACATTAATCTAGATTAAAACGGCTCATTTGAATTCTGACGAAGGCATTCAGAATATGTGTGCTATCCAAATAATGACTATAAAAGTAAGTCTTTGAGAACGGGTTTCTCAAGCCAGGTGGCGCATTAGACCAGGGGCTCATCTCCTGTTTCCAAAATGCATCACAAACTGCTTGAGAAAGCTGTTCTACTCATAGACTGTAAAAGGTTACTACTGTACTGTTACCGTCCGTAGGCAACATTAGGTAGGCCTATGTTATTATCAACTACTATAGGCTATCAATTAGGGATGGGCGATATGGCCTAAAATCTATATTGTGATATACATTGCAGCCTCTTGCGATAACGATACACAGTATTTTATAATAAAACCATTTCAGAACAGATTAGACCCATGCTAAACAACTGCTAAATGTATTTTTTTTTAAAGGGTGTATGTAGTTTTGAGAACATATATTGTGCAAAACTGTAAGTATACAACATAATTTTGCAGATAAATAAAATTTAAGTACACTAGCTGCAGAGACTTAAGTAGGTCTAATGTTTATTATGGCTTGGAGCTTATGAAACCCCAAATTTAAAATTAGAATATTGTCTAACTGATGTCTTTTCAGTTAAAAAGAAACACAACAACGATTCTTAAAATCGAGATTATGTGCTACACCACTAAGATATATTGGAATGGGAATAATACGCCTGCGCTGGTATTCAGTGATATCATGTTTCGTTTTGAATTTGAGGTGGTAGAACGGATTAGTCGTGTGTTAACTTACCGAACTGTTACCCCACACACTCTGTATATAGTTTGCTGCTGCTCGTCTGACGGCTTAAACCCGAACCAAGTCCAAATAATGGATGTTGCACCGATCTTTTTCACCAGCTTTCACTTTCAGCCGTGTTTACTTAAGATGACAACGAATATGCGTTGCAGCCGGGTTTACCTCGCGGCCGCGGGTAGATTGCGTCATCATAGCTTGTGTAGTATATAGAGCCATCTCCCAACCCAACTTGGAGAATAGATTAACGGCGATATTTTTTTTATCGCGCGATAAGAGTCTCGCGTTAACGCAGCACGTTAACGCCGATAACGGCCCACCACTAATATATATATATATTCTTCCGTGGATTTGGTAGTACTTCTGATTGGCTCGTGCTGCAGCGTTGAAAGACCCAATCGGTGTTAATTAGAGTTTCAAGCCTGAACTTTGTATTTTCCTCACAGACAGCAACAGTCTTAAATCAGCACATCACAGATTTAGTTTTCCAAGTTTATTTCCATTCAGACATGATCGAAAATGATGATGTCCAAGTGTTGAGATGTTTACTTTGCAATTAGTTACCACATTTCCACCGATTTGTCCATGTAGGCCAATTTGCAAAGCAGTTGCAAACCTTACAAGATAATCAGCCAAACACTATGACATGGAGGCACTGGCTTCTCTCATGTGATTTATTTTTTATTTTTTATTCTTCAACTATTAGACATCGCTCAAAACATATTTTTTTTATTTTCTGATGTCTCAATACATCTCAAGGGACACATCTCTAACATGCAGTGACTATAACCAATTTGAAAGTGCATTACAGCTGCCATCAGGGGGTGAATACCGACAGTCACATCTGGAGGATTCAGACGGTAAAAAAGAGGCTTTAGACTTGATCCACATATTTTATGCTCTTCAAGAAAACAAACCACTCAAATGAACCTAATCCACTTCTAAATACATCAGTTAGGCAGCATGAATGATTCATTTAATGTTTTGAACCTCATTTCTTCCCACTGTGCTGTCTCTTGACCTGCTAGCTGAAAGCTGAGCTCCCACTTTGTCTAGGTCTCCATTTTTAGAGAGAATATTGGCATTTTAAATGTACTGATTATACAGGAGGTGTGTGTACGGCAGCTGTGAGCAGTAGATATTCTTGGAAATTATGACCAGGATGCTCAGAATCCTGTAATTTGACACATAACATCAAGACCTCAAGTCTAAATCTGGGAGTTTTGACCTGTTGTCTCCCACAGCTGTTCAGTGTGTCTGCTGTGCCTCTGAAAAATACACATTCACTCTCACAGTGATAAATATTAAAATACTGATTTTTACAAAAAGACCATTATATTTCAAATTATCTGAGACTAGCAGAAATTCTGGTTTCGCTCAACTGATATAGACATCAGTTAATTGACAAGTATGCATACACATGAATCCACTTCACATGATAAAGGAAAGATTTCAGCTTTATACAGAAAGTAGTAACAATAATAGTAATCAACATAAAAATGTAATGTAACTGTAAACTATTCATCACACATATAGTATCATTATTACTAATCAAAGTGTCTGTTGTGTTGAGAAGATATTACTTTGATGTTTTGGTATTCTCTGTATCCTTAACATTACACACATAAAACAGTGATATGCAAGGCACGTGGTTAAGGGAAAAGATCTCACAAATACGACGGGATTCAGTATAGGGTAATATAGGAAATCTGTTACTCAAAGTCTAATTTAAACCTGAAAATCAAGACATTTTTGAAGTTAAAATTTTTTATTGTATAAAAATTGCTCAAGACATATATATTCGGCTCTATTTTACAAATGAAATAATCAAATTTGGAATAACAAAATCACGAAGTTTCAACTATAATTTATTCATTTATTCAGTATGAACTATTAGAAATTGTTATATAAATATAAATATGACATGCATTTATACAATTATATTTGTATGCATTTATGCATATATAATATGTGACCTTGGACCACAAAAACAGTCATAAGTCGCACGGGTATATTTGTGGCAATAGCCAACAAAACATTGTATGGGTCAAAATTATCGATTTTTATTTTGTGCCAAAAATCATTAGGATATTAAGTAAAGATCATGATCAATGAAGATATTTTGTAAATTTCCTACCTTAAATATATCAACAATTTACTTTTGTGAGTGGATGCAGCAAAATCGCCAACATAAATGGATAACTTTAAAGGAGTTTTTCTCAATATTTAGATTTTTTTGCATCCTCAGATTCCAGATTTTCACATAGTTGTATCTCGGCCAAGTATTGTCCTACCCTAACAAACCATACATAAATGGAAAGCTTATTTATTCAGTTTTCAGATTATGTATAAATCTCAATATATAAAAAAATACCCATAAGACTGGTTTTGTGGTCCAGGGTCACATATGTACAGTTGATTTGTAAAATATTAATGACAAAATGGTTGCCGACCCCTGATTTACGCAAATATGAATCTGTATTATAAATGGATTACCTTTGAAAACATAACTATGATCCTTTGAGCTCCTTTAATGTTCACAAGCTTTCAAAAGAACCATATAACAAGGAATGACGCATTTATGAATGATCCCCTATGGAGCAGAAATCTATGCCTCTCAGTGCCTTTGTTTCAGTCTGATCTGATCTCTGCCCACTGATTTGCAGGTTAAATCCCCCGCGGCCGGGCTGCAGTCAGCTTGAAAAGTGTCCTAAGTGCTGCCACATGCTTCTCTGGTCAGCGGCCCTAATTTATCTTGACAGCATGTACAAGCTCAGACTGAACCTTTGATAAAGTCCATACAACCCAAGGAGCAACTTTAATTGAAGGAGATGACATGCTCACTTTCCACTGCCTTGTCACTCGGTAGCGTAATCGAGGCCATTTATCAAAAACTGTTTACATGGATAAACTCTCACCTGGACAGAGAGAGCTGCAGAGTTGTGATTATGTCTCCTGATATGTCTCGGGGCGAAACTACATTCGACTCCTTGTGGAGTTTCTGGCACATCGGCTTGTTGGATAAGGAATGTCTCCCATTTGTATGAGAAGCCCTGAAAAGATAAAACTTTTACTGCAACAGCAGATCGTTAAGCGCCTTTATACATGGAAACAAAAACAGGTGCATTTTAGTAACTGAAAGGCCTAATTATCTGTTTTTATTACCATGTGCAAATAGAAGATAGCATGAAGATTGCAGAGAAAGGATTTTTTCTTTCAAAGCTGTAGTCACGTGTTTGTCTGATTGTAGCTATTATGAGTGTAGTTTGCTGTTCAAATTTGATTTCTCATCACCTGCAGAGCAGGGGCGGCTTGTCAGCTATGCATTAGTCCCATCAGGAGAGGCCTTATCACAGTGCCTTAGGCATTCTGGAAAAAAGGTGATATGACAGCCCGTGGGACCCATACAATGTGGTGTGGAAAATCATCTGTGTGACATCCCTGGGGGGGCCTGTATTTACAACGCCTGCTGGGCAGAAACAAATTGCAAACTTTTTTTCTTAAGGTTCCCAACAGACTTTACTGCCATGCCAGCGATGCTGGAGAAAATTAAATGGGTACAGAGGAACGCTGAGTATCTTCAATGCCGCAGGTGCTAACAAAACCGCACAGGTGGTGTGGACACCTGGATTACAACGCTCGCTCTCCTCGAAGCTGAAGTAGGAAGAGGCGTATGAGTAGGCATGTAATCACAGTCGTGATGTGAAAGCTCTGTGGCAACTGGCGAGGGCGAGCTGGAGACTTGCTGCATATTGACCTACCTACAATTGCGTTCCACTACAAAGGATGATGAACTATCTTCTGACCTCAAAACGAAGGAAGTCGTTCACTTTGATGTCTACTGATCTTTTTTCTCTTTGTTCTTTGCCTTGGGGTTCTGCGTTGCGCTGGGTATTTCACCCTAAAATAAGGCAACTGTTTGAACTGAAAATGACGGGTGAAAACATGGCAAATTCTTTGAAATGTAATCTTCAGAATCAAGTTGGTTCATATGCTTTTGAAAACTCCATTTACCAAAATTATAATATTTGGGTCTCTGCAGGAGTGCTTACTATGATATAATATCATATTTTAGTTAGTTTTCCGCATGTTGGTTGCACCACATGACTTTGATTTGACACACAAAGTTTTCAAATATAATTTCCGATTTCTCCCCTTCCGACAATCCTAGGTAATGTCCCGATTATCTTGATGGTTCTACAGATTATTTTATCAGATTTTCCCTTGGTGTGAGGTGTGTTAAAAGTGACTGAATCTGCTCGGAAGAACGTTGTAGCCGCCCCGATCACGAATCATAAATATTCAACATGTTGAATATTTACGATCAGAAATCCTGATGTGTGGGGGGAACCCAGAGGACAAACGCACGCCACTCTGGAGATTATTACGTGAAACAAAACAATATCCAATCAGAAAGCAAGCTGAGAGAAGACGTAAGCATAACAAACGCTGTCATGGCGCAGGCGCAGCACAACGTTAAATGGATTTCGACAGCAGAGATGGATCAGCTTGTTGATTTGTGGCAACAGCACGAGTTTTTATACAACGTGTCATGTAAAACATACCACAATAGACTTGACAAGGAGAAGAGTTGGTCAGAATTAGCTTCTGCAATGGTTGTACCAGGTAGCCAAATAGCAACAAAATGTGTGTGTGACCAAATAAATACTACAGGTACATTATTTTTTTTTTGATGACAACATTACTCTGGTTGAAAATCTGTTTGTGAATGGTGTGCTGTCTTTGTCACATCAATGGCACACCACACACTAAATGAGTTTAACAGTTAAATCTCGGATTTTTTGTCCTCATGTTTGTGGTCTCTCACATTTTGAAAATCTTATAAGATTTGAAAAATATTTTAGTGTGTACCCAGCATAAGAGACATACAGGTGAAAAAAAATTAAAAGTTAATGTTTTGAGGAGAGCAATGACACATTTATTTTCTAAAAACGAAATAAAACCTCAATATTCCAATAAATCAGTCTCAGTTAAGCTCTCAGTTAAAGGAACACTCCGACTTTTTGGGACTTTAGCTTATTCACAGTATCCCCCAGAGTTAGATAAGTCCATACATACCTTTTTCATTTCTGTGCGTTCTGTAAGTGTTATTTGACGCACCCACCGCTAGCCTAGCTTAGCACAAAGACTGGAAGTAAATGGATAATGGTAGCATACTAATCCCAATAAGTGACAAAATAATGCAAACATTTTCCTATTTACATGTTGTGATCTGTATAGTCACAGCGTGTACAAATAACAAGGCTATATGAGACAGAGACCATTTTTAATCGTATAAATACTGGGAACTATATTCTCACTAGGCGTAGGAGCACAGCTACTTGGGCGGAGTGATTAGACGCCCTGTGGTGAGGAGCAGAGAGTTCGCTCAGAGTTGGAGTAATAGAGTCACTGTCAGCAATTACTAGATAGTACATTTATAGTTTACAATCATGGGTGTTCGCTGTATTGTAAAGAGCTGCGACAATAAACAGGGGAGACCAGGTAATACTATGATGTTTCATAGAATTCCAACCAAAAACACTGACCTGATGAATCGATGGCTACAAACACACCTGTAAACAGCATCACGAAGTATTTCGTTTGCTCTGAACATTTTACTATAGACGACTATTTTGAAAAAATGCAAGTTGCCACACGGACCATGAAACGTGTGCTAAAGGATACAGCCATCCCATCGATAATAAAGACAGGACAAATTGAATCACCTGTTGCTGCGGTAAGTGTTCCGTTATGTTTTGAGATGACTAACATTAGCCATACTGTAACAGTGCCATAATGTAATGTAACCTTAGTAGTGACACTATTACATGAATAGAGGCTCCGTGTATCCCCTTTATTGTTATTATCACTGTACTATGAATGATCATTATAACAAAATCACTTACTTGGTGGACAGCTGACCATTAGGTTCACTCGGCATGGGGCGTTTTTTCCAGTTGATCTTCCGTGGTAGTGACGCAAATATTTTGATTGTCATCACTCATCAAGCCTTGACATTGATGGCAATACCCCGGTCCCATTCATTACAACAAAGGCACTCGGTTTCTGTCGGCATAGTTTGGCATGTTCCACATTTACACCACCAGTCCGTGTTCGTTCTGATTCTCCCTTCGACATCAATCTGTTCGGCATCTTGTCTTACAGCTTCCAAAGTTTGTAACTCCTCGTCTGTGTATTCTGGCTCAAAACTATATGGTTCTGGATCTTGGTTTGATACACAGTAAAATTCCTCTGACAATTCCTCCAAGTCAGCCATGATCACGAGTCGCGTTCGCTACTAGCTAGTCTGTCACGTTTGTTTTGTTTACGGAACCATCAACAGTCAGGGCGTCTCGTATGCTGCGCTAATCACTCCGCCCAAGTAGCCACTCCGCCCAAGTAGCTGTGCTCCTACGCCTAGTGAGAATATAGTTCCCAGTATTTATACGATTAAAAATGGTCTCTGTCTCATATAGCCTTGTTATTTGTACACGCTGTGACTATACAGATCACAACATGTAAATAGGAAAATGTTTGCATTATTTTGTCACTTATTAGGATTAGTATGCTACCATTATCCATTTACATCCAGTCTTTGTGCTAAGCTAGGCTAGCGGTGGGTGCGTCAAATAACACTTACAGAACGCACAGAAATGAAAAAGGTATGTATGGACTTATCTAACTCTGGGGGATACTGTGAATAAGCTAAAGTCCCAAAAAGTCGGAGTGTTCCTTTAAGCTCAAGTGTTAAAAAAGGGCATAAGTAAACCAATATATTTCAAAAAGGTCTCTAATAAATAAAATAATGTTAAGTAAAATTAAATTGTCAAAGTCTACTTGCACTGGACATGCTGGTTTTGGCCTCATCACCAGTCTTCATCTCATAAATAAAGCACCTGCAATTCAGTAACTACCAGCTAATGCACTCGCATTTGTGTAAAGTAGGCATTTGTGTAAAGTAGCCTTGTTGACAAGTTTGGGTGAGTAAGGGCAAAACGAACAAGATATAGTACCTTCAATGCCCTGTAGAAGGCAATAGCACTGATTTTGTAGCAGATATTAACTGCTGCAGAACAATTTAGGTCCCATCCAAAATGTAATGTTTAATAACATTACTCATTACAAATGTATTGGAGTAAAGAGTACATATACTTACTCAAAAATGTAGTCAAGAAGAGAGTAAACGTTGCTAATATCTTTGATACTCAGTCAAACTACAAGGTAGCTAAAAAAAGATACTCAAGTACAGTAACTGATTACATTTACTCAAACACCACTGATAATGATATCAGGACAATTTAATCACCATGATATTTATATATATATTTCCACAAAGAAAATAAAAACCTGCATTGTACTGGCACAGTGGAGAATTTGACATGACATACAAAAAATATAAAACATAGCTTAAAACAAAATGGGATGCACCACTCACAAACGTGAACTGTGAAAACTGGTAAAAGGAATTTTCCTCACAGACAGCAACAGTCTTAAATCAGCACGTCAGACATAAAAAATCCATATTCTCCTTGATATAACTCAGACATGAGTGTCAATTCATAAAAACCCTCATCAATTAATTCGTAGCGACTGCAGTCTGTCATCCGAGAGGATGTATGCTAGAATGCACTCCCAAAGGTGCTTGAGTAACCTCTCTCAACCTTTTCAAAGGACTAAATAAGTCATCGGCAGACCCAGCATGAAAATGAAGGTAAATTAGGTTTTGGGACAAGGGTACACTGCAGATTTCATTAGAATCCCAGAGGTAACCCGATACACCTGTTCCTGCCGCACAACGGGATATGTCGGCAACATGACCACAAGATTAATCAAGATTGACAAGCAGTGTCTTGGCCAAGGTGATGATTTCTCGGGCAGCAAAGCCCTGACATGCCTAATCTATATTGAGCCAATGAGATTTATGACAGGGAATCCTTGGATAAGGCAGCATCGAGCTGAGCAAAAGTGAGATCATTAAGTTTCACACTGAATCCCTGGCAAATGTACAATCATGTGATTGGACCAGTGTAAGGGGAATGTTTTATTAACAATAGTGAACAAAACCACAGGATACATGAATCATGAGGTTTTCATTTGATTGGAATACCAACTTTGCTCCCATGTAGTCATAATATTGGGTTATTCATCTTCAAGAAATAGATAACCCCAAAATATAAATTCTGTCATTATTTACTCACCTTCACGTCATTAATTCTATTTTAGAAGAAGATTTTTCAACATTGCACTGTCTCAAAAGAAAGAGACTCAAAGAAAAGAAAACATTTGTTTTAAAAGATTTCAGTACAGCACTGAAAATCAATCACCATAAAATCAAAACGTCTCCGGTTACTATCGTAACCTCGGTTCCCTGAGAGGCGGGAACGAGACATTACGTCAGCTGTGATGTATATGGGAACTCCTCCCTTCTCCACTTTCGCTAACTTTCCACAGACAGCTGGCCAATTGACGCGAAGCATGCAAATACTGACAGGTTCGCAGGCAGAATAAAATGCATGGGCGCGACAATTACGTCAGAATCACTCTAGCACAGCTGATCAAACAGCAACGGCAGGATTCAATACAGTTCCCATATACAGTACGTCACAGCTAACGTAATGTCTCGTTCTCGCCTCTCAGGGAACCGAGGTTACGATAGTAACCAGAGACATTCCCTTTCAAGGCGGTAACTCAACATTACGTCAGCTGTGACGTACTGTATATGGGAACTGTATTGAATCCTGCCGTGAGAGCAGTGAAGATAAGCCCTGAACGGGGTCAACTATACTCACATGTAAGCAAGACTGTTCTAGCCAATAGCCGTGTCGCTAAGAGTACTCGCATCTGATAGGCAGAACTAGACCAATGAGACATCTGCTCCGATCCGAATAAAATTTGCATATCTTGACGCAATGAACACGAAGGCTGCACTAAATAGGGCAGACACAACACAATAAGCACTCAAGCATGAGAGTTAAACACAGAGTCAACGGCGTTTGCGGTGACAACTGCATAAACCTTATTAACCATAACACAGAGTTAGCAGCCATGGTAACTTCTGCATAGCTGGTTATAACAGTTCACAACCAACCTTTCTTTAAGACTGCAAGGGAAGCTTGGCTTCCCCTATAATGTCAAAAAATGAATGGTCAAATATGTACTATTGTATTAACATTTTATTGACAAAAATCTCAAAGACGAGTTCGTTCAGAATCAGTTACATAGGTCGGCTGACTCGATTTCCTTCTCATACATTCCCGTAGCGTCACAGTGCATTTCCCTGTTGAAGCCCAGCTTCCATTGACTTCAATGGGGCTGCTTCGAACTGTTTTTTTCAGCGCTTCAAAACTAGACGGTCATTGGATAAATGCTGCGATTATGTCCCGCCCATGGAAGCTCAGCTTCTCTGGGGGTGAACGGGGAGTGGGCTGGCCTGGACTCCGGGCTTCCGCGTGATGATTGGAGGGTCTGTCGAAAGGCTGCGTCTCCTTTTGATTGACAGCGATTTCATACAATAAAAAGTCGCTGATGTTGAAGCTATTCGAGCTCAGTCCCATCGCAGATTTTTCAAAGAAAAACTGCTGCAACCTATTTCTTGGTATTTGCTTGTCGAAATTGCTAGCCAATTTTCATAATACATTTCACACAATTATACATTTATAACCTTTATTATATTATTACTTATTCTATTTTTTATATTATTATTATTAGTAATAATTCAAAAATAATTATAAAAATAATTAAAAAATATCTTATTAGTAGCATTATCATCATACTTTATTATTTATACCTTTATTATATTATTACATTCATTTTTCACAGAGCATTTTCTTGAAAAGGAACGTAGAATTTACGTATAAATAAATAAATTATTTTGTATTTTTTTTAAACTCAACTCACCGAAAGTACTTGTGACGCTACAGAGGGTACATCCAGCTTGTAAAACCTGGCGAATGTGTTCTGAGAAGACCAGCCAGCAGCAAGACATAAATCCTGTATAGACATTCCTCTAGACCGGGCCCATGAGGAAGCAATTGCCCTTGTAGAATGAGCTCTGATGTTAAGGGGACAAACTTCCCCCTGGCATTCGTAAGCCAAAGCAATAGCGTCTACAATCCAGTGAGAAAGTCTCTGTTTTGAAACAGCACGTCCCTTATTACATCCACCAAAGCACACAAACAGCTGGTCCGACTGACGAAAGGCGACCGAACGATCCACATACTTCCGCAAAGCCCTAACAGGGCAAACAGCGCTCTGAGCATCAGCGTCACGTGAGGCTGACGGCTCAGCAGAAAAGGCGGGCAGGGAAACAACCTGTGCTCTAAACGTTGTATTGACTGACTTCGGAACATAGCCTGGTCTCTGCTGGAGAGTGACATTGCAGTCGCCAAGTCCGAAACAGATGCAATCATCGTTCACCGAGAACATGTGTAAGTCTCCAATGCGCTTCGCCGAGGCGAGAGCAAGAAGCAAGGCCGTCTTCAGGGAAAGCTCCTTAACCGCATTCGAAGCTAGGGGCTCGAACGGTGGTAGAGATAGAGCCCTCAAAACTAAAGCTAGATCCCACGGCGGCATGGAGGGCGGCCGTTAAGGACACAATCTCCTTGCTCCCCTGAGAAATCTGATTACCTGAGCGTGTTTACCGATCAGTTGCCCGTCAACTGGGGAATGGAAAGCAACAATAAACCTTCAGTGTGGATGGCAAACTCCCAGAGATGGGGGACTCGAGTCACATGACTTGACTCGAGTCAGACTCGAGTCGCAAATTTAAGGACTTGAGACTTGCTTGACTAAATTAAGAAAATGACTCGACTTGACTTTGACTTGAGATCCAATGACTCGAGACTTGACTTGACTTGAACTGTATGACTCGAGAATGACTTGATATACATTTTTATATAAATCATCGCAACATCAATTGATGAACAAAATGAAAGCAACGGAACCATTGACGCCAGTCATCAGATTCTGCGCGATTGCGTGACGCTGCACAAGCCCAGAAAACACATACATCACGGTGAGCGCGGCAGCGCGCTAAATACAAAAACATCTCCCAGCATCGTTTCTTTTTGGATATAAACACTAGAAATTGACCATATTCATACAAGAAGATTTGCTGTACGCATAATAACAGGCAAGGGATATCGGACGACCATCACAACCTCGAACAGTCGAACTTCATTCACCACGTCTAAAAGTAAGCTATGGCTTGTTTAACCTGTTTGTTATAGTTAATTTGACTATCTTTAAATCAAGAGAGAATATTGGTAAAAACAGCATGCCTCTTTATACACAATTATGTTTTCAAATGTAGCTTAATGTTGTCAATATTCAAATGATAATTAATGATGGCATATGTTTTGTATAACATTTGCCACATTTCTTTCCAATCATGCTTTAAAGCCAAATATGTCGTTCTTTCCAATGACAAAAAACAACATAGAAAACTGTTAATGTTTTGTCGTGTTTTATGTTTCTCTTAAAGCAGGGTTAGATGTTATCAGGGGTTTGGGGGCAAAATGCCAGCAGAATTAATATGCACCCAAAATTCAAAATGTGGTGGAAAAATTGCCCTAGTATGAGTTATTTTTATAATTAGCCTATAACATATGGGATTAAAAAAATATTTCCAGAATATTGGCGCGATTGCAAATGTGATAATTATTTTATAAAACAGTTCAGTAAACAAAGAGTGAATATTGTGATGTGACATTTTAGACATAATATTCCAAATATTCTCTGTTTTTGCTCTATTTCTCCAATGACAATAATTCCAAACAAGCCACAGAAAGAGTTATGCGTATTTGTGATTCAGTGACCTAGTTGCTTAGTTCCAGAACGAATCTGCCGTTTTGAACAAATCAGTTGAATGAATTCTATGACTCGTACATTAAGACGGTGATTTGGCTCCACCTATTGGCGGTTTTAACTTCATAATTAAAAATATATAACTTATATAAAGGGGATGCCAGTTTGAAGAATGCCATTTGGTGGCATAGGAACCATTATACTTGAATTGTGAATTGTTTAATACCTTTTAATGGTCTTCTGCAATGTTTGAGGCATATTTATTTTTTCACGCTTTAATGTTGGCCTAATTTCAGTTACATTTACATTTTAGGGTATGTAGTTTGAAATTGTATTTATTTTTCATTTTTTAGATTTTTATTGTAGTAACCACTCAGCTGTATGCGGAAATGCATATTTTAAAAAAATGTTGCAAATAAAACCATAGTCCACAACTTCTGTAGTTTTAACTTATTTTAATATATAAATTCAGTGAAATCATCAAACGTTTGTATGACTTGCCAGTGACTTGTGACCCAAGCTACGACTTGACTTGACTTGCTTGACATAAAGCAGTGACTTGACTTGGACTTGACTTGCTTTTCACAAAATTGACTTGGACTTGCTTGAGACTTGAAGGTTAAGACTTGAGACTTGCTTGTGACTTGCACATGTGTGACTTACTCCCACCTCTGCAAACTCCCGCAATCCATTCTGTGCTGTAGAAAACGATAAACATCCGACACGGAACAGGTCCCCGGGTCAATACCGATGTCCTGGCACCATTTTGTGAAAACTCCCCACTTCAGAGCGTAGAGGCGCTTGGAAAAGGCTTGCGCGCCTCCGTGAGTGTGCTCAGCACTCGTGAATGCAGAGCGTCCCGCTCATTTAGGGTCCCTGCAGCGTCCACACATGAAGGTTCCACAGGCCAGGGCTGGGGTGCCATATCGTACCATTCGCCTGAGACAGCAGGTCCTTCCTGAGGGGGATTAACTCTTTCAGGTCCGCGAACCAGGGCTGATTCGGCCAGTTCGGGGCCACGAGGTTCATTGATGCTCTCTCTTCCCTGATTTTGGGACCATCATAGGCAGAATCTTCCCCGGAGGGAAACAGATCCTGGCAAAGCGCTGAAAAAAACAGATCCTACGCGTGTAAAGCCTGGCTTCCGGCCAACGTGACTTCAGAGCATCTCCTGTCAGCGGGGAGTGAGAGAGCAAGAAGAACGTCTGACAGTGCGTGTTCTCGCTTGTGGCAAACAGATCCACTTCCGCCCTCCAGAATCGATCCCAAATCATTTGAACCGATCTGGGGTGAAGCCTCCACTCTCCTTGAGGAATCCCGTTCCTCGAAAGCATGTCTGCTCCATGGTTCAGGATACCGGGGATGTGCGCTGCTCTAATGGGGAGAAAGTGTCGGTCCACCCACAACAGGAGACCTATGTTATAGTCCGACTCGGTAAAAACACGCTCTTCTGCATATTCACACGCAGTCCCACAGTATCCAGATGGCGAAGCACTGTTTCCACGTGACTGATTAACACATCTCTTGAGTGGGCTAAAATCAACCAATCGTCCAGATAATTCAGGATGTGCATTCCGCTCGATCTGAGGGGAGAAAGTGCTGCATCCACACACTTTGAAAAGGTCAGGCCGAACGGAAGCACTGGATACTGACAAACCGTGCCTTTGAAAGCAAATCTCAGAAAGCGCCTGTTGCGCGTCGCTATTTGAATATGAAAGTACGCGTCCTTTAGATCCACTGAGGCGAACCAGTCCCCGGGACGTATCTTTGCCAGGATCTGTTTCAATGTTGTCATTCTGAACGCGCGCTTGTGAAGTGCTCGGTTGATGGGTCTCAGGTCCAGAATCGGACTGAGTCCTCCATCCTTCTTTGGCACCATGAAGTAGCGGCTCTAGAATCCGCTCTCCTGCTCGCTCGGAGGGACACGCTCTATTGATCCTTTCTCGAGCAGACTGAGAACTTCCTGTCTCAGAACGGGAACGTTTTGGGGCAAAGTCAGTGATGGGACCACGCCATTGAAGCAGGGAGGTCTGCGTTTGTCCACGGTGAAACGCCCAGGATAGCCCTCCACGTGTCCAGGAAATGACACAGCAGACGCTTTAGCTCTACGGCCACCGTAGCCACTGATGGCGTGTTTTGCGTCTCGGAAAAACACTCCGTGACCGACTCCACGGCGTCACCAAAGAGGCCGGAGGGAGTGACTAGAGTGTTTAAGAAGCTATCGTCAGCGAAGCTGACAGCGTCGAACTCGTCTTCGTGTGGGGGAGGGCGTGTTTTGCGTCTCGGAAAAACACTCCGTGACCGACTCCACGGCGTCACCAAAGAGGCCGGAGGGAGTGACTAGAGTGTTTAGGAAGCTATCGTCAGCGAAGCTGACAGCGTCGAACTCGTCTTCGTGTGGGGGAGGGCCCACCAGCGGCTCGCTGGCGACAGTGGGCCTCATACCCGCTGTTGCCCGAGCCACTTCTCTTCTGGCTCTGAGGGCACGCACTAGCAGCTCGGCGCAGTGGGCGCACATGTCATCCGTGAGTGCCGCCTCGGCGTGGGCGAGGCCCAGGCAGGTGACACAGAACTGGTGAAGGTCAGGCGGGTCAATGGTCATTGACATGCTTCGCGTCAATTGGCTAGCTGTCCCCAGCTGGCGTTAGCCCATAAGATTTCAGCGGAAGTGGAAAAGGGAGGAGTTCCCATATACGTCACAGCTGACGTAATGTTGAGTTACCGCCTTGAAAGGGAACTGCCAATTCTCTCTCTCTCTCTCTCTCTCTCTCTCTCTCTCTTTTTTTCTTTTTTAAATTCATGTGCCCTCATAATCTTCCTAATGGACAAAATAAAGTACTGGCCAACAATTGTTCTTCTTCAAGAAGCTTTTTCGCTTGGATATATGTCACAATTGAGAAGAAAAACATTATCAAAACTTCCGTTTCTTGCCGACTTAAGAATGTTGGTACTTGTAGTTAGTCATGAAGGCAAAAAAAAAAAAAAGGGTTGCACACATCAACCACCTAAATTCAGAATAGCTCAGGCAAAATCTCTATTGTAATGAATTCCAGGAGGGTCTAAACTATGAATAACAGGTATTAACATTTCAGAGCACTGCTGAAAATGGAGAGATGGGCTATGAAACCTTCAGAGCGTTTTTCTGAGACCTGCCACTTCTAAACATTCCTCTGCTCACAATTTGAGCTGAAAGCACCTTTGTGCAAAGAAAGAGTGATGGGTTGACTTTAAAACTCTGCACTGCCGGACCAAACCTGGGGAGCTAACAGCATTTCAGCGCTAAACAAACTACAAAGTATGTACTCACAAGAATAAACAAGGATGACAGGTATACCCTGCACACAAAAACTCATATAAGCAAAGAATTCTGATTAAATAATTACAGTTATGTTTAGGATGAAATACAATCTTAATGCATGCTGTGCAGCATTCACTATGCTGAAAACTGTTTTTGTAAAAAATATATATATGTAAAGCAGCACACATAGTGCATTTATAAATGTTTTAACCATTGTTATCATGGCCTCACTATATGTTAAATTTAACAATGGATGTTCAACGTTTTTTTGTGTTTTTTTTTTGTTGTGTTTTTTTAAATCAACATAATGTTGAAAATAACAGCTGATTTTACTTCTAGATCATACAGGAAATGATGCATGGCATTATGGGGCAGGGCTGGACTGGGACAAAAAATCGGCCCGGGCATTTTGGCCCAGACTGGCCCACTATATGATCATAAATACTACCCATCTTTGCACGCCCTTAATTATATGCATGCACTGTAAAAAAATTCTAACCCTCCCAAATCAAAAATTTCAAGTGACCGATAACATCTACATTTTTCAATTGGCCCAAGTGAAATTCTTGTTTCAAAAGTCTGTTAACATTGGCTCAATGAGAAATAATACGTCAGACTAATTGAAAAATGTAGATGTTATAGGTCACTTGAAATTTTTGACTTGGGGATACAGTGTACCAACTCCTATTCCTTAAAACCACTAATGCCATGTAATGAGTGAGTATAGGAACGAGTGAAAATTTGACATTTATTAATTAATACAGTTGAACTATACTCCACAGTGATGAATCCTAAAACAAGCTATAAGCTGCAATGGCATAGCAATACCAGTGTTTCTCACAGGATTTTTGGTCAAACTGTGGTGGGTGGAGTGGACCTCGGTCCTTCTAGGGGGGTCTGGGGGCATCTGGTGCACTTTGTGAGTTCAAAATTAAAAGCTCCAACCCATATTCAGTGTGCAAATTAAACGAAAAATTCAAACCTCTTTTAGTTACAGTGTCTATTTACATTACACCTACTACATAATAATAGTTATAATATTAATCCAATGACAGTAATAGCCATATTTTGTAAAACAAATGCACTAAAAAATAAAGGAAACTTTCATAATTAGTTTTGTACCAATTTCTATACTTGAAAAAGATAAGCCCATGATCTTTTATTTTGACGCAAACTGCATCAAGCTTTTATTTTGGCGGAAAACATGGTTTACAAACGCCTCTCATTAAATTTCTAGTGAATTGCGGTAATCGTTTTTATATACTGTCTATGTAATCGTCAACTATGCAGATGTGGAACTAATCTGTAACTGGGTTATGGGTTCCTACACTCGATCATGACATAGCTTAAGTGTTTTGAAAGTAGTTCTGCTTACCGCAGGCTCTACACTCTCATCTCTCTCCTGATCCTCCTCACTATCATCATCACTGGAGCTGATGAAGGGCAGAAAACATTTACATTTATGCATTTGGCAGACGCTTTTATCCAAAGCGACTTACATTGCGTTATCCTATACATTTATACATAGGTATGTGCAATCCCCTGGGATTGAACCCACAACCTTGCGTTGTTAACGCAATGCTCTTACCACTGAGCTACAGGAAAGCTAATATATTTTGACACATTTTACAGTGTCTGCTTTAAGGGCCTGTTTCTATTTTTTCACGCTATTTCTCTGCACAATCCTTGCGTTTCTTCTCCATCTAGCTGACAATTTTGACATATACACACTGACACTGCTGCGCGCTCGCTCACTCGTTTAAAGTTGTGATTGGGCCAGCCCAGTGTCAATCAAGAAAAGAACCAATGGGCCGCTGATCTACGTGTTTCATGGGCTGGTCTGTCAGAAAAAAAACAACTAATAACACTGACTTTTTTTTACCACTGCATTACACCGGCACAAATCCAGCGCCGCCAATTAAGCAAAACAAAACAAAACGAATGGGCCGCCGATGTACAAATTTTATGGGCCAAAAAAAAAAAAAAAAAAAAAAAAAAAAAAATTATGTATGAGATGTATCGGCCCAAAAAGCATGTCGGCCCACCGGGCAAATGCCCGGTATGCCAGATGGCCAGTCCAGCCCTGTTATGGGGTATTCTCTTGAAGGTCATCTGGGTATTTAAAGGTCCCATGACATGAAATTTTCACTTTCTGAGGTTTTTTAACATTAATATGAGTTCCCCTAGCCTGTATATGGTCCCCAAGTTTCTAAAAATTTCAATCGGTGTAAATCGAGCTTTTGCTATCTTTCTCTGCCTTTGAGAAAATGGAGGCTCATACGCGCTGATCTTGAATCTCCTCCTTATGACGTCATAAGGAGGAAATGTTACCTCCCCTGTCTCTGCTTTGCCGCCCAGAGAATATTTTCCGCCCATGAGAAAATGTGCTAGGAAGTAGGAACGCGCACGCGATTTTAGTTTGTCCACGAGAGATATCATGGCTTTTGAGCGAGCGAAGCATAACAATTGCTCAATAATTGGATGTACAAATGAACACCGAAGGGTCAATACAGAGCTGGGCTTGCTGAACGTCTGAAACTAAAGTCTGGATCACTCTCTTCTCAGCTAACGTTACACACCTCGGACAAGTAAGTCAACTAATGATATATAAGTGTGTTGCTTTACTGTTTATGGTTACCTAGATTTTACACGTAGAATGTGGCTGTAACATTAGCTATGCAGTTTATGTGTGTGAATACACACACTGTAATGCGAGTGTTGTACACGTCTTTGTTATTTGGATAACCGTTTTCCTGTTGGTTATATGGCGCGCGCGATATCCGCATTTCAAGATCGCAGAGCTTGATGTAATTGTAATAAGATAAATACAGACGTTACAGATCTCTCATGAAAAGGCAACAGTGGTTAGCGTTAGCTACATGATAATAACTGTAAACCATCCGAATAAAGTACCGTATCCAGACATACTATTTTAAACTAACCATTCGGAAACGTCCTGCTGGAGCCGCTGAGTTGCAACTTCTTCATCCGTTGCTTCTCCATCTGGATCAGATTCTGGGTCAAACTGAAATGCTTGAAAGACTGTGTCTTCGTGCCATTGCTATATCCAACGTAAACATGCACGCCACGTTACCGTTGCGAAAGATGGTCAAGGCCACACCCACCCTCCACCTTGCGCCGCCTTTCTCCTCCTCATTAGTATTTAAAGCTACAGACACCGAAACGGCCTGTCTGAAGGAAGCTCATTCTGGGACTGGCTTGTAGTGGCTAGAATTCTGCACCGAGGCTGAATTTTTGGAAAGAGATTTCAGATACAGTACTAGGGACCACTAAGGCCTATATTAAAGCCTACAAAAAGTAGCATGTCATGGGACCTTTAAAGCATAAAGAAAATCTGCATTGCAAGTATACATATTGCATTTTGCAGAAATAATTGCTATTTATTATTATTATTTTATTTTATTTTATTTTTTTTTACCATTAACATGAAATAAAACAATAAAACAATAAAATGCCAGAAATTATCTCACCTGATGTGAGATTTTAATATTATAGCATGTTTGGAATGGAATGCTACTTTACTAATTAATGAATAAATTATTAAGTAAATTAAATGTAATTTTTAGGTTGACAAGTTGCCATAGGGCCCTATTTTAACGATCTGAAACGCAAGTGTCAAGCGCAAAGCGCAAGTAACTTTGTGGGCGGGTCTTGGGCGCTGTTGCTATTTTCCCGGCGGGTTAAATGCCTCTTGCGCCCGGCGCAAATCTAAAAGGGGTTGGTCTGAAGTAGCTTCATTATTCATAGGTGTGGTTTGGGCGTAACGTGAAATAAACCAATCAGAGCGACATCTCACATTCCCTTTAAGAGCAGGAGCGCTTGTTCTAAAGCGGATTCCTATTATAACGGCGGATTTGCCAGGCGCGCGCCAGGAGCGGTTCACAGCCGAGGAGACCGACGTTCTCGTCAGGGACATTGGGGATGGAGAAACCCACCCAAATTAAATTTGGTTAAACAGGCGTATGATAATTTGGGTAAATGTGTAAGCTAGATGTATGCTTTTATAATAAATTGTCTATCTATCTATCTATCTATCTATCTATCTATCTATCTATCTATCTATCTATCTATCGTAATAATGTATGATTTGCAAAAATGAAAACTGCTGCTTCTGTGTAGATGAGAGAATCAAAGTGCGCGTTGTGCACACGCTACATTGATGATGGCCAAGCATGCGCCCTTAAAATAGCATATGAATAACATGCGCAACGCGTCACTGACTTTAAACAATTTTTTCCTGGTTAGTGGCGCAATGGTTTTCTAAACCTGCAAAATAGCATGAAGGAACGTTTGCGCCGGAACACGCCTCCTCTTTGCGCTGAACCGCCCCCGGGAGCGCAAGTGTATTTCCTAACTTACCGACGTGCGTCTGAGGAGGGAAAAGTCCGCTTTGCGCAGGTGCAAAATAGGAATGATACATGCGTCGGTGTACAAAGTCAATTGCCCTGGGTGCAAGATAGGGCCCATAGTCTTTTCTTCCCCATTGTTAAGTATATTCCCTATTGTATACAGCTTTTCGATTAAGAAACAAATGTAGGGCAGGACTTGATTTTGTCCATTGGGAATTGATTGGATCATTGTGGTTTGCTATTGATGTGATGTCATGTGAGTGACAGGTTATTCCGCCCTCACGCCAGTAAACACATCATCAGAGAAGAGGACAGATGTAGCTGCAAGAGGGATTGGTTGTATTTTGATTAAAGATTATGAGTACAATTATACAATTCTCCATAAAAAAATAATAATTGTAATTTTTTATTTCATGGTGACTTTGAATATGTGAGGCAAAAAACGCAATTTTAGATTGCGCACATGGGCAGCGCACATCAATGGGTTTGCAAATGGATCTGACAGGGGATCCTGAGACTGATGAGGCACTTTCTCAGGATTCCTCTGCCAGTTCTGATGTTCTCCCTCCTCGTGGAGAAACAGATGCTTGAGCTGTCTGCTTCTGAGGAAGTGGATGTGCTCAGCATTGAAGGCGGGGATTTTGGAGATGACATGCCACTCCATGTCCCCACATATGAGGAGCTGGTCGAGGTTGTCTCTTATGCCGTGGACCGTTTTAATATTAGTTAGCCACGTGATAGGCATCATCTTCCACCTGAGGCATCATCCCATAACCATTTTCTCTCGCCCCCACAATCTTACTGTAGTCTAAAACTGGGGGATTGGACAAACAAGGTGTTTGGCTTGTTCCATGTTGTGTAAATCATGAAAAAATGGTAGACCCTGGCGATGAGGTTGCTTTCTGTGCTACAGGAAGCGCAAACAAAAAGCAAGTTGGACGAGCGCAACGAGTTGTGTAAATCATGGAACAAGCCACATACCTTGTTTGTCCAACCCCCCAGTTTTAGACTATAAGATGATGTATAGTGCCATTGGCGAGTTATCTTTCCCCCGACATTGCATCATCCCTAAAGACCCCGGTGCTGCCCACCAAACCCTGCTGAGATACATCTTCATTGGTGGGCAGGGCTTATAGGGCTGCGGGTCGGGACTGCTTACCAGGCCGACCTTCTTAAAGACATTAACAAGGGACCTCATAATGGTGCCCTCTGCCTGTGAAAGCAGGTCCTTCCTGATGTGTATTACTCATGGAGGGCCATCCAGGAGAGGGCTCAATATTCCACCCTCGGCCAGAGCTACGGAAACTGTGGGTCTGGCTCCTGATGGGGCGCAGTACCAAGAAGCTGGTCTGTCTGCAGGAGTAATTGAGACCATACTCAGCTCTAAAGCTCCCTCCACAAGGAAATTGTACGGCCTAAAATGGAATGTGTTCACCATTTAGTGTAGAGAGCATAGTGTGGACCCAGTTAACTGCCCGGTGGCTTCAGTGCTGGAGTTCCTCCAGGATCGCTTCTCGGCTGGTCTTACCCCGCCCACACTCGAGGTGTACGTGGCTGCCATTGTGACTTTCCACACTCCTCTGGGCGATGGCCCTTTCGGAAGACATCAGCTGGTCGTACGTTTCCTCCATGGGGCTTGGACCTGTGACTCGGACCAGAGTTCCCACATGGGACCTGGCAGTGGTTCTCGAAGGGCTGGTTGAGGCCCTCTTCGAACCTTTAGAGTCGGCTGAGGCCAAGAACTTTTCCCTCAAGTTAGCTTTTCTCTTAGCAATCACTTCTCTTAAAAGAGTAGGAGCTCGTCAGGCCCTTTCTATATTCCCAGAGTGCCTGGATTTGCACCTGGAAGAGTTAAGGCTCTCTTGCATCCCAGGCCTGGCATGTGCCTAAGGTGCCTTCTAATACGGCACGGACAACGGTTCTGCAGGCTCTTTCTATATTCCCAGAGTGCCTGGATTTGCACCTGGAAGAGTTAAGGCTCTCTTGCATCCCAGGCCTGGCATGTGCCTAAGGTGCCTTCTAATACGGCACGGACAACGGTTCTGCAGGCTTTTTATTCTCCACCTCACATGATGGCGGAAGATGAGAGACTTAATCTGCTCTGCTCTGTCAGAGCTCAATATTTATGTTCAGCGGTCTTCTCAATGGCGGAAGTCGGACCAGTTGCAGGTGTGTTTCGGGTCAAGGTAGGGTTTGTTGTTGCATAGTGGGTATTCGTTCCCCAAAGTGTCGTTCCGACGCAGCACGAGTTCCCTCGAAAGGGAACGTCTCGGGTTACGACTGTAACCCTTGGTCCATGAGAAGGGAACGAGACACTGCGTCGGAACGACACTTTAGACACCTCATAAAGTTAAAAAAAATCCCTGAAAATCAGTTCCAGAGGGCAGTTATTGCTCCATAATACAAAAACTGTTCATTTCTGACTCTGGTGCACAGTATTCACACTGCAGACATAGCAAGAGAAGGTATGTTATTCTAAACATAGCTATGTAATGCTGATGTAAGGATCCTTTCATTCCTATTGCATTATGTACTGTAGCCTACCTTGATGAATTGCAGACCAGAATAATTAATTACCAAAATATGTGTGCTAAGAGTCTATAATTATACTGACACGTATTCAATGAGCCACAGACAAAAGAAAATAAACCATGGGCCTGAAAAATCGTAAACATGTTAAGCGTGACCGTCTTAGAAATGATAGATAAAAATGATGTACGCTGTTGTAAACTGCTCTCTCATGTCTGTAAGTCTCAAACGCCGCCCCTGACAGGGATCAATATGAGGAAGGAACCACAGGGAACAAATGAAATAGAGAGCAGCGGGAGAGAGGCTTCAGTTGCCGCAGTGATCGATACATGTATCAGTGGCTCTGAATTGCGGGCCGACATCAAAGGGAAGGCTCTGTGGGGCGCTCCTTGTCATGGCAAACGCAAGCGCTGAAGTTCAATCCCCTGCAAGCCGGGAGAGCGTATGAGAAACAGCAGTCCTGCCTCTTGTCTTCAAAAATGATGCTGTGTATGTGAGCTTTGCTTCATTTGATGAAGTGTTCGCGCATTTCTTTGTATCTCTGTACGTGCCCTTGCAAGTGGAGCAGTAGGATATCGCAGAGACAAGGGCAAGTTTTGTGAGTTGCCTCATACTTTATTTGTCTCAGATCTGCGGAAATCTCAAATCTTACTGCTCTCTGTTTGTCATCAAAATCAATACCGGAGAATAGCGCAAACTGCTTTAGACAGACAATAAAAAACAAATGAGACAAATACGACTGTATATATTAATCGTATAGCATACACATTAATTCACTAGTAATTCTGTCATTATTTTCAAAATTATTAGCTTTTCTCAAATTATATTCATGGTTATATATATTTTTTGGGGAAAAAATCTTTTTTTTTTTTTTTATTATTTATTGATTTGTATTTATTAATTGATTTTTATATATAAACAAAATACAAAAGCTAAATTAGCTATAAAATTGAAAGTAAAATTTCACTAAGATAAAACAAAAAAAACATTTTGTTAGTCAAACTTTATTTTAGTTTACTTTATTCAAAATATGCAGTATATTTTCTAAGCAATAAATAAATAAATAAAATCCACAATCATTTCTGCACTCAGTAAAGCTAGTCAGTACAGTATGTGTTCTGCACATCAACACTTTGGTGTCAAGCAGAAATATATATATTCTTTTAATTTTTGTTTCTATGGGCAGTGTTATTTGCTTTTAGCAAAGCTGAACAAAACAGGTTTAAACAGTAAACCAGGATTTCGGATATGGTGACTTTTCAGGCAAGAGCTTGGTAGCATAGCTACATTCTCCTTTTGCGTTCCACAGATAAACAGCATACAGGTTTGGAACAACATTAGAGTGAGTAAATTAATGACAAAATCTTTCATTTTTAGGTGAATAATTCCTTTTAATACCAGCATACAGAACAGTAGTAGGCCTGTACAAATCAATACAAGCATTTAATGAAGGCAATAGTTCACACACACACACACACACACACACACACACACACACACACACACACACACACACACACACACACACACACACACACACACACACACACACACAATGTACAGTATTCAAAAATAACAGTAAATTGCTAACCATAGGGAAAAATCACCAGTCTGTCTCAGCATGACGCATTTTATTAAACAATAAATTCAAAGCCATAATGAACCTTTACTTTAAAGCTCTGAATGTCTCAGTCCAACAAAGGTACCTTCTTGTACTGTTTATGTTAGCAATTATCTCGGTCTGGAAGCCACACTTTGTAAGCCAGGTTCTGCCATCCTGATAGCACTTACTCAAAGCAGAATCACAGAACACATTTAAATGCATTTGGGTTTAATCAGGTTGCAAAGCATATGCAAATTATGTTGCTTCCCAGAAAACCAGATACTGTATGTTGGATAATTTTTTTTCAAAATGTGCAAAATAAGACGATTTGTCACTTGATATTAGAGTAACAAGAAGTATAAAATAAAACATATTTTGTTACGTTCTGGAGCTTGGAAGGGTTCAGTTCTCTTACGAGAGGTCTCTCGTACTGCGTAATATCTTACGCTAGGGGAAAATCTCTTTTCCGCGAAATACTGAAGCCAAAAATTATCCTTAATCTTGAAATAATGTAAAACGTGTTGCGGCAGCATACAGACATAGGCAAGACGGCTTGCGCGCCTATTGGCTGCCCTGCGGCAACTGCAGCAGCCTATCGAGAGAGGCCCTTCGTGACGTCAGATCCAATGGGGGCGCTTCGCGCCCACTGCGTCACGTCCCGCCAAAACAGGCGTGGCTTGGGCCTATAAATACAGCTCGACAGGCTGATAGAATCTGATTTTTCATCTCTTCAGTGAAGCTCTTGCATCGCTGGATCCTGAGAGGAAGAAGCCGCGCCATCAGAAAAAGCCTTCTGCGGGACGAGCCTTTGTATCTGAAGCCGCTGGCCGACAACTCGCCGCCTTCAGTCCTGAAGTTCCTGCTACGCTATCCGGCGTATTATATCATTTTCTCTGCTAGTGTGTGTTCGCCGCCGTGACTCACACTCTCTCTCTAAAAGAGCCGAGCGTCTTTTTCAAGATGCCTCGCACCTTCTGTGGCTCGTGTCGAGCCCCACTCAGCGACGGGGACCGCCATGTCATCTTCGTTTCCTGCCTGGGTGAAGAACACGCAGCTCTCGCGCTCGCTGACGGCGGCTGCCCTCACTGCGAGCCCATGGTGACTCTGAGGACTCGCCTGGCATCTTTCGCCGAGACTGCACCTCCGCCCGCTGCGGTGCCGCGCCGTAAAAAGCGCCGTGCTCAGCGGGTCCCGGAACCTCCTCCAACCCGCAAAAGCTCGCCGGTTCGCCCGCCAGCTTCGCCGCCTGCTTCGCTCGAGTCTCTCACCGACGGACAGCGGCCGCCGTCTGCCGCCGCTTCCGTCATGGATGACGACGAAGAAGCCGCGTTTGTGGAGGATGACAGCTGCTCTATCCTGGCGTCGGGCAGTGAGGACTGGTCGAGCTCTGTGGATCTCGCCCCCTCTGCTCACGAGCCTTCTGGGAAAAGGGCCAGCATTGAAGCAGAACTGATGCGTCTGCTCACGCAGGCCGTAGCAAGCCTCTGCCTTGAGTGGTCGGCGCCCGAGGAGCCTGTGCACAACCGGCTGGACGGATGTTTCCTGCAAGGGGACCACGTTCCGCCGTCCTCAAGACCCGCGCCTTTTCTTCCTGAGCTTCACGAAGAAGTAGCGAAGTCCTGGAACGCCCCCTTCTCAGCCAGAATGCGTACCTCTGTCTCAGCAGCATTCTCCGTGGTGGACGGTGCTAAAAACATAGGATGCCATTCTCTTCCTCCTGTGGAAGAAGCTGTAGCGGCCCATCTTTGCCCGCCCTCCGCTGGACGGCGTGCCAAGCTGGCACTACCATCTAAAGCCTGCAGCACAACGTCAGCCATGCACAGTCGCGCTGACACCGCTGCTGGACAGGCTGCATCTGCATTGCACTCGATGGCCATCCTGCAGATCTTCCAGGTCGACCTTCTCCGTAAGCTGGATGAGGAAGGACCGGAAGCTATCAGCGTGCCGGACTTAAAGCGCCACGGACCTAGCTCTTCGCGTCACTAAGTCCACAATGCAAAACCAGTTGCGCTCGTTGAGAGCAGCGCACGTGCCAGGCCACCTGAATATGGGACCAGACAGACTGTCCAGAAACAATGTTATGGCAGGAGAATGGTCTCTACACCCGCAGACAGTCCAACTGCTGTGGAAGACATTCGGCAGAGCGGAGGTAGACCTGTTTGCGTCTCAAGAAAACGCTCACTGCCCGGAGTTTTTCTCCAAGAGCAGGGATGCGCTTGCACCCCTGAAACTTCGGGGCATGCGAGTGTTGAACTACTTGGACGATTGGCTGATTCTAGCTCGATCACACTCAGAGCTCATAGAACACAGGACCATATTACTCGAACATCTCGAGAATCTAGGTCTCAAAGTCAATTGGGCGAAGAGTTCACTTTCTCCCAGTCAGAGAATATATTTTCTTGGCACAGAACTGGACTCGCTGTCTATGACAGCACAACTATCGCCACAGCGCAGACTGAATATTCAGCGCATGACGAAATCCTTCCGCTGCAGCACTATAGTCCCGCTCAGGAAGTTTCAGAAAATGCTGGGTCTCATGGCCTCAGCATCATCAGTACTCCAGTTGGGTCTGCTCCGCATGCGCCCACTGCAGTTCTGATACTCGAGTACCGCGCCGAGCATGGGCCTCCGGTCTTTTTCACATCAAAGTCGATCAGAAATGCGTCTCAGCTCTGAAACCTTGAAGAGCGACCGACTGGTACCGGTCAGGTGTAAGCCTGGGGACTTCCTCGAGAGTGAAGGTGGTGTCTACGGACGCCTCCACCTCGGGATGGGGAGCGCTGCTCGAGAGCAAACCGGTCTTCGGCCAGTGGTCAGAACGGGAAAAGCTTCTACATATAAACTGCCTGGAGATGATGGCAGTCGACAACGCGCTGATGCGCTTTTGTCCCCAGATAAAAGGACACCGCGTCTTGGTCCGTTCGGACAACATGTCGGTGGTGGCCTATATAAATCGCCAAGAAGGTATCAGGTCCCGAAAACTTTACAGGCTGACGGAGCGCCTCCTGGTTTGGGCTCAGCACAATCTGTGCTCGTTGAGAGCAGCGCACGTGCCAGGCCACCTGAATATGGGACCAGACAGACTGTCCAGAAACAATGTTCCGGCAGGAGAATGGTCTCTACACCCGCAGACAGTCCAACTGCTGTGGAAGACATTCGGCAGAGCGGAGGTAGACCTGTTTGCGTCTCAAGAAAACGCTCACTGTCTGGAGTTTTTCTCCAAGAGCAGGGATGCGCTGGCCCACGTCTGGCCCCGCTGCCCGCTCTATGCTTTTCCCCCCGTCACGCTCCTGCCTCAGGTATTAGAGTGAATCAGGGAAAGCGGATGCTCAGTGCTATTTGTGGCTCCGTTCTGGAAGAACCAGGCTTGGTTCCCGGTTCTGATGCAGCTGGCAAGCACTGCCCCATGGCCAGTACCAGTGAGGAGGGACCTCCTCTCTCAGGCAAAGGGCTCGATCTGGCATCCTCGCCCAGAGCTTTGGTCCCTACATGCGTGGGCCATCAACGGGTACCCGCTAATCTCCCGGTGGGAGTGTTAAACACGATCACGAAGGCTAGGGCCCCGTCTACTAGATGGCTCTATTCCTCGAAATGGTCTGTGTTCTCTAGCTGGTGCACAGCTCGTGGCATATCACCCCCAGACTGTGGGGTGACGGAGGTTCTCTCCTTCCTGCAAGAGCTACTGGATAAGGGCAGAACCCCATCCACGCTCAAGGTTTACGTGGCGGCCATAGCAGCGTTTACTAAACCGACGCTTGGCCAGTCACTTGGAAGGAACGATCTGGTCATTCGCTTCCTTAGAGGAGCTAAGAGGCTGAATCCTCCCAGACCTCTCTCAGTCCCCATGTGGGACCTTTCTACGGTTTTGGAAGCCATGAAAGGTGCCCCATTCTAGCCAATCCAATCAATAGATATCAAACACTTGCCTTTCAAGACAGTGTTTCTTCTGGCTCTTGCTTCAGTAAAGCGTATAGGGGACTTGCAAGCGCTCTCAGTGAGTGCGACGTGTATGGAATTTGGGCTAAATGACTCGAAAGTCATACTCAAACCAAGGCACGGGTACGTTCCTAAATCCCTCAACACACCGTTTAGGGCTCAGGTGATTTCCCTGTCGGCCCTGCCGGTCTCTAATGAGGAGAAGAACGCGGGCTTCCTTTGCCCGGTCAGGGCATTAAGGGCTTATGTGTCTAGCTCGACTGTCTTCAGACAGACGGAGCAGCTCTTTGTTTCGTTCAACGGATGTTCTAAGGGACTAGCTGTGTCGAAACAGAGTCTATCCAGGTGGATAGTTGATGCTATAGCGCTGGCTTACACTTCTAAGGGCCTGCAGTGCCCGTTAGGTGTCAGAGCGCACTCCACAAGAGGCATGGCCTCGTCGTGGGCTTGGTCTAGTAGGATTGCCTTGCAAGATATTTGTATGGCGGAAGGCTGGGCCTCCCTGTCTACATTTATAAGGTTTTATAACCTAGAGGTTCCCGCCTTGCAGGCTAAGCTGCTTTCGGTCTAATAAATCAGTATTGTCTGCCCGATGCTATCGGCTCAGAATACTGAAACTGCTTGAGCGCCGCTCGCTGATCGATTAAATAACTCTATGGGCAGTGTGTAAGACTCATAATATTCATCAGACCAGACCAGATCAGTTTTTTCGCCCTGACTGTGTGGAACACTATTGATATAATTTGCTCCTTTAGGACGCTACTTATTACGGGAATGATGCTGTTCTAGCCCCTCTTTCCTGGACTCTCTGCGAGTCCCTGACGGTCATGCACTATATGAGCCCCGGGCACTTTGGTGTTGGATCTCAGCACGCACAGTGTTTTACACTGTGTTACATGCAGTACGAGAGACCTTTCGTAAGAGAACGTACTCGGTTACTAACGTAACCTCGGTTCTCTCTAGAAGAGGGAACGAGTACTGCATATCTTTGCCGTGCCTGCAACACACGCTGGTTCGCTTCGGCGATGAAAAAACAGATTCTATCAGCCTGTCGAGCTGTATTTATAGGCCCAAGCCACGCCTGTTTCGGCGGGACGTGACGCAGACCCATTGGATCTGACGTTACGAAGGGCCTCTCTCGATAGGCTGCTGCAGTTGCCGCAGGGCAGCCAATAGGCGCGCGAGCCGTCTTGCCTATGTCTGCATGCTGCCGCAACGCGTTTTACATTATTTCAAAATTAAGGATAATTTTTGGCTTCAGTATCTCGCGAAAAAGAAATTTTCCCCTAGCGTAAGATATTACGCAGTACTCGTTCCCTCTTCTAGAGAGAACCGAGGTTACGTTAGTAACCGAGTACGTTTGAGCAGATGTTTTATCCCATCATCACTGTCCTCATCAGAGCTCATTTCCCAGTACATTCAGCATCTGGCTCATATTCACGATCTCAAACATATTCTCAAAACTATCATTTTAAATATCTTCAAAATCAATATTTTGATCACTGACAGCTTCTTTACCATATCCACCATCAAGTGACAGTGACACACTATAATATTTGATTGCGTTCAGTACTTGCTCCACAGTAAATCGCTGAGCCATTATAAGTTTTGCTGATGATACTTCCTATTCTTTTGTTTTCTGTCTGCGGTAACTATGAGTGAAACGTCACTTCATCATTGTGTATCAGACATTGTCACCTTGTGGACACACTGTTGCAAACCTTGGGGCGTTAGCGACCCTATACAATTTTTTACAAAAATGTATGGGAAAACAGGCATTCTTTAATAATTGTATTATATTTGTTATAATGAATTGTTTGAGGAATTTTAAGTAGGTTGATGTCTAACTTTAAAAAAATTAATGAGGAGGAGGGTAGTGAATGACTCAGGTCAATAAAGACCCGAGGTATGCGTTTACAGGTTAAAATTAAGTGTAACCACAAACTATAGTAATGGTATTAAATAATAGTTACATATATCAACTAATATGTAATATTTCTCTTGCAATGTTCAATGCATCATTTTACAGTCCATTTTGTAAAGAATATAGAAACATAGATCAAATATAGAAACAATAGCTATGGAGATGCACCTAAAACAAATTATCCAACGCATGTCAAATTCCTAACAACATTGTTGCACCCTTGAAGTGGAAGAGGATGCTTCATGAAGGGTCGTTCTTCATGAAAGTGAGCAACTCAACCTCCCATTAGGATTTTAATCAACGGATTCATGAGATGGTCACTTCAAGAGAGTAAAAGGTGTATTTGACTGCATGTCGCTTTGCAAATACCAATTGGTGTCTGACTTGGGTAGAAAGGACACAGTTATTTTAAAACTGTCCAGACTCACCGATGATGTGCGTTTCACATTTATTTTGGCACCTTCCGTTATGTTAATGCAAGTTTGTGTTTTTATATTCTGTCATGTTTATCAAAATACGTTCTCGAATACAGCGCAAACAAATTATACGTAGCGCTTGCGAAAACAGACACAAGCCTCTATCTGCTCAACACTTTATCATTTTCAGACCAAACTTGGTACATATCATCACAAGCATGACCTGAGGCTACATGCTGCGTTTCGGCACAGTGCCACCTACTGGTCCGGAGATATGAAAAAGGGCTGTTTTTGCTTATAACTTCTGAATGGTTTGTCCAAAAATCATAAAAGTGGTCTCGTTAGATTCAGGGCATCATGCCAAGTCGACTGCTATCCAATCTTCCCAGATCAGTCATTTTGGCTGTCGGCCATTTTTAATTATGTGCTAAAATGCTGTATTTTATGAACGCATGTACGGATTGTTACGCAACTCAGTATGGGTCATCAGCACGATGTCCTGAAAGAGCCTGAGAAGTTTCGAAACAGCGCCACCCAGTGGTGAATTTTTTTCCCCAAATGCTTATAACTTTGGGTGTGGTCGACTTATTTTCACAAAAGTCATCTCTTTAGACTCCTGAATCGTTGCCGAGTCCAACGATACCAAACATGCTAGGTTTCGCCTTACGGTTTGTGTAGCGTTGAGATTTAGCGCTTAAAAAGCATTTGGCTATATCTTCGAAACCGCTAGTCCGATCGAGACGAAACCACCCTCAGAAGTTTGGAAACATAGGTCGATAGCAAATCACCAATGCCCAAATGCGAAAATATTGATAGTAAGGGGTAGTAAAATCCAATCAAAGTCATGTGTCAGTCATTTTTTACGTGTTTTTTCATATAAATGTCTATAACTCCGAAGCAAATTGAGATATTTTCACCAAAATTGACACACATATGTATGGGACTGAGCCTCTTGGTGGCGCTATAATAGAACAAAACATGAAATTCCCATTGACTTTAATACAGTTTTGTGAAATAAAATGCTTTACTAAACAAATGCATTGGTGTAATATTACGAAACTCAGAATGTGCCATCAACACCATCCCCTGAAGGTACCAAAAATATTTCGAGACAGCGCCACCTAGTGGTCAAAAGTTATAAAAACATTTCCAAAAAGGATAATAACATTTGATTAAATCTGGCTATTGAAATGCCACTGGTCTTAATAGATTCCTTGGGTCAAGCCGAGAACATAGATACCAAGTTTTCCTTATTTGGCCGAACTTCCTGTCCACCAAAAAAAAAAAAGAGTTAAATAAACTTATCACTTCATCTAAAACAACAACATGTTTATTAGATCCTATACCAACTAAACTACTGAAAGAAGTGTTACCTGTAGTGGAAGATCCTCTCCTCAATATTATTAACTCGTCTTTATCTTTAGGTCATGTTCCAAGAACATTTAAACTGGCAGTTATAAAACCTCTCATTAAGAAACCACAATTAGATCGCAAATTATAGACCCATTTCAAATCTTCCATTTATGTCTAAAATATTAGAAAAAGTGGTGTCCGCTCAACTGGGCTCTTTCTTGCAACAAAATGAGATCTATGAAAAGTTTCAGTCTGGATTCAGACCGCATCATAGCACTGAAACTGCGCTCGTTAAAATCACAAATGATTTACTTTTAGCTTCTGACCAAGGCTGTATCTCAATACTAGTTTTACTTGATCTTAGTGCTGCGTTCGATACTATAGATCATACATTACTCTTAGATCGACTACAAAATTATACTGGTGTTCAAGGACAAGCACTAAGCTGGTTCAAATCATACCTATCTGACCGCTACCATTTTGTCTATTTAAATGGAGAAAAATCGATCATAACTCCAGTAAACTATGGAGTGCCGCAGGGATCTGTATTAGGCCCTCTGTTATTTTCAATATATATGATGCCACTTGGAAATATTATAAGGAAACATGGAATTAGTTTCCATTGTTATGCTGATGACACTCAAATATATATTTCATCACGGCCGGATGAAAACGCAAAATTTTCCAAATTGACAGAGTGTGTTAAAGATATAAAAGATTGGATGACCCGTAATTTTCTTTTATTAAATCCAGACAAGACAGAGGTAATACTTATCGGTTCAAAAAAATGCCCACAAAACCTCGCACAATACAACTTTAACATCATAGGATGTCCTGTTACTTTATCCTCTACAGTAAAAGACCTGGGTGTCATACTCGATTGCAACCTGTCTTTTGAAAATCATATTTCATATGTTACAAAAACAGCATTTTTCCACCTTAGAAACATTGCTAAGCTACGTAATATGCTATCAGTTTCTGATGCAGAAAAGTTAGTTCATGCATTCATGACCTCGAGACTGGATTACTGTAATGCTTTACTAGCTGGTTGTCCTGCATCCTCAATAAACAAGCTACAGTTAGTCCAAAATGCCGCCGCTAGAGTTCTTACTAGATCAAGAAAATATGATCATATAACACCGATTTTATCATCACTGCATTGGTTACCTATAAAGTTCCGTATTAATTACAAGGTATTGCTACTGACCTATAAAGCCCTAAACGGCTTAGCTCCAGTCTATTTAACGGATCTTTTATCACCCTATAATCCATCGCGCTCTTTAAGATCACTAAATTCAAGGCTTTTGGTCATACCTAGGATATCCAGAACCACCAAAGGAGGGAGAGCATTCTCACATTTGGCTCCAAAACTCTGGAATAGTCTTCCTGATACTGTTCGTTGCTCAGACTCGCTCTCCCAGTTTAAAACTAGATTAAAGTCGCATCTCTTCAGCCAGGCATTCATATAATCCTACAGTTCAAACTACAATCCGGCCTCTAGCTCATAAATGCCAGAGGAGAACTGGCCCCCGACTGAGCCTGGGTTCTCCCAAGGTTTTTTTTTCTCCATTAGGTCACCTGATGGAGTTTTAGGACACCATTAGGTCACTTGATGAAGTTTTTCGGTTCCTTGCCACTGTTGCCTTTGGCTTGCTCAGTTGGGGATATTTTGGGGATATTTAATTTAATTTTATCAATCAATAAATTCCTCTTGAAACAAACTTTGTTGTATTATTTTAATTTAATACTGTGAAGCTGCTTTGATACAATATGTATTGTGAAAAGCGCTATACAAATAAACTTGACTTGACTTGACTTGACCATCTTGATTTTCATTCAAAACATACTTTTTCGAACTCCTCCTAGACCGTTTGTCCGATTTTCACCAAAATTGAATCGTATCATCTCCAGACTGTGCCGACTAAAAGTTATGGATTTCGTGTTGATAGACGAAACCGTTTTCGTATAGTGCAGCAGCAAATTTGAGGCATGATGCTAAAAGCACTATTCAGGCTTTATCTCTACAATGCATTGACATATTGACACCAAACTTTGTATGTGTCATTGTCACTTTACTCTGACCACATCACATCAGTTTTGTAACTGCGCCACCTATTGGTCGAAAGTGATAATCAATTAAATAATATTTTGAATTACTTTTTATGATTTTTCAGCCATTCCGCCTAAAATCCTCTTTAAATGTCTTTAATTGCTCATTGTTGCAGTTGGTCTGACACTTTCAGCCATGTTGGCATATCCTGTCATCTGCTTGCGCTTGGCCCCGATAATTGCTGCTTGCAGCTATATTTATTATTATTATTGTCCGATAAGTGTCAGAAGCAGAGCTTTTATATTGACAGTGCTGAGGCTTTTAATTTTGAGAGCGCTTTAACAGGAGCTCCCATTCTCCAAATTCGTTAGTTTACTGTCTTTATTAGAGCAAATAATCATTAATCATTTAAATGCTCTTATTGTGTACATACATGTTTTACACTGTACTTCTGTCAGGACCACTATCGTCATATATGATTGACAATTAGCATACAATTTGAATTGGCGGTATGGTTCCGTTCTGGGCGAGAACTCCCTGCGCATCCATGCAGCCTAGCATGGATAAGAGCAGGGAGAGCAGCAATAACCCCCCTTGGGGTAAACAGAACAGAACCAACATGAATGTATTGCAGATATCATTAATTCAAGATTTTAAAGTACGACATAATTCGAGAATTTATTCTGATTCGAAGGGAATCAGAATGCCAAATCCTGACTGACGAGAGGAGGAGCTGGGGATGGAGGAGGGTAATTAGCTCCTGAGAAACGCGATAGCTGCTGATGATACTGAAGGAGCTTATATATGTATACGGTGATAGGCGTCGTATTCCTATAGGTAGATGTGGATCAGCTGATAGTCAGCTGATGCGAGCTTGACTAACGTGACCTGCCAGAACTAACGCTACGCTTGATTTATATATATATATTTTTTTTTTTAAAACACCCAATTACATCTGTAATTAATCCCTTACACCTTAAACCTACCCATACCACCAAACTTGTCACTGTCACTAACCCTACCCATCTCCCACCTCAATAGGGGCTTTCGCACCTGAGGAACCTTTTCATAGTTCCTAGAACTATTGGCGGAAATTCACGGTTTTTGGCGTGTTCGCACCGCAGGAACGATTTTAGTTCTAGGAACTCCTTTTGGAGGAACTAATTTAGCTCCTACTTCAGAGTCGGGTCTAAACCAGCACTATAGGAAATATCCGTGACGTTAGTGTACACTGATTGGCTGAACGTACACGAAACACCAGCACCTGCCATTTTTAAAAAGGCTGTGTAAACACACGGATTATAGCCTATATATTTACTCCACAAACTAACTCTACGAACATGGACAACAGTGATAGATGGGCCTCTTAACCTTTATGCTAAGGAGAAAATCCAATGCAACTTTGAGGGGACCAAGCAAACCAAAAAAAAAAAAAGGGGACCAAGCACTGGACATCAACCACACGGCATACGCTAACTTTTTATTACTGTCTACTTTCTATGTATAATAGTTCTATCTAATAACATATTGGACAGGACTGTTAGACACATCGTAACCTAATGAACACGGAGAATGCGAGTGCTGTGTGGCTCTGTCTGGCGTTCTCAGCGCCATCAAAATAAAGGTCTGCTGCATCATCATAATAAAAGTCACAACAACAAGCGTGGCTTATGTCACTTCAGAGTTCTACTGGCGGTGCAAATGCAACCAGAAAACATTCCTATGGGAACCTTTAGTTCTCGGGGAACTATCCTGGTGGCTAGTTCCTAGAACTAAGTTCCTAGAACTATCCGATGCGAAAGCCCCTAATAGCAGCACAAATGTTTTGCAATACAACATCAACACAATAAGAACATTGTACTTAATACTTTTTTATGCAGCGTTAACAGCGCTGGTGTATTTTAGATGGCGGAACACAGTAAATTACATTGATGAGTGCTTCCTGTCCATCTCTTGTTGAGCCTATCATACAACGCCCCATTTGGAACTGTCATAAAACAGTTTTATAGTGAAGCGTCTTTGAATAATTCATTTGTCAACAATATATGCATGGAAATGCACATGCACCCTCATAACTTATTTAAATGGTAGCATCCATCAGCCACTTCCTGATGAGAGAGAGAGAGAGAGAGAGAGAGAGAGAGAGAGAGAGAGAGAGAGAGAGAGAGAGAGTGTGTGAGAGACAGAGAAAGGGTCTACTAAAATGGCAATTACAAAAAAAAAAAAGAGTAACATCTTATCTAATGTTAAAGAATAGGTGGAAAACAGTCAACATTTAACTGATGACTGAAATCTAAATGTCTCATTATCACTTTAGTTTCTATTATGCTTTTTTGTTTGTTCTTTTCTTGTTTTTTACAGTTGGATTGATACAAGTTTGATTTGAAATGCAAATTACATGCCATCAATAGCAATTCACATCTGTTTTGCTTTTATACCAATTGTGAATCATATTGACATTCATGCAACCTGTACCCAAGATCATCTTTTTACCTTCAATTTAAACAAAGGAACTAAACTAAGAGTGTGAAAGCTCCCCTTAAACATGCCAATGATTTCAGCAATGCTATGGACGACAACAAAACCTCCTTAATAACTACTTCTCCCTCAAGGCGCATTTCTCCCTTCACCCTCCATGATTACGCTATTCTCACACATCCCTGATTTACAGCAGCGCTCCTTTCTGTCAACCTGCTGCTGCAGCTACACCCAAATCACAGAGTCTGATTTACTGGTGCACCTGCAAAGACACTGCAAGAACATAATGCTTTTAGGAGTGAAAAAAAAGGGTCCAGACTAAAATTGCATTTGCAAAGACATTCCATTTCCACTAACAACATTATAATAGGTTGTTGTGAAGAATTTGCTAGATGTTGCTGCTATTGAAGTGGTCAAGTGCTGCCTTAAAAGTGCCTGGAAGCTCATGCCTTTGAGTTGGGCATTCGAAATTGCGACATGTCACACATTCATAATACAGAGCCAAAACAAAACAATTATATTGTGAACACTAAACCCAAATAACTATATCTGAATTCAAATGATGAAAATGAATAATTTCTATCAGTTGTTTACATGGTAATCACAAGTACATAAAGCAAAATGTCAAAGTTGAGTAATTAACTTTATACCATTCACTTCAGACTTGATTTCTACATGTAGGTTATGGTCGATGAGAAGAGGCTTGGTAGCCCAAATTTTAATTGGCATAACATTTTTTATTCACAAGTGAAGTCACACAGTCCGTGACAGATCGATTGTTAACATGACTGGTCCATGTGGTAATTATGCTGGCCAGGAAATCCAAAGTATGGGATCATTTGGTAACAATTTACAACATGAATAATCATGTAGCCTACTAACAGGCCTACCTGATTTACTTACTTCAACATGAACTTGTGATTAGTGAAGATATTAACTAATCATGAACCACTGAAGATCCATCCTTAAAGGTCCCATGACATGAAATTTTCACTTTCTGAGGTTTTTTAACATTAATATGAGTTCCCCTAGCCTGTATATGGTCCCCAAGTTTCTAAAAATTTCAATCGGTGTAAATCGAGCTTTTGCTATCTTTCTCTGCCTTTGAGAAAATGGAGGCTCATATGCGCTGATCTTGAATCTCCTCCTTATGACGTCATAAGGAGGAAATGTTACCTCCCCTGTCTCTGCTTTGCCCGCCCAGAGAATATTTTCCGCCCATGAGAAAATGCGCTAGGAAGTAGGAACGCGCGCGCGCGCGCGATTTTAGTTTGTCCACGAGAGATATCATGGCTTTTGAGCGAGCGAAGCATAACAATTGCTCAATAATTGGATGTACAAATGAACACCGAAGGGTCAGAGCTGGGCTTGCTGAACGTCTGAAACTAAAGTCTGGATCACTCTCTTTGGCTCAGCTACACACCTCGGACAAGTAAGTCAACTAATGATATATAAGTGTGTTGCTTTACTGTTTATGGTTACCTAGATTTTACACGTAGAATGTGGCTGTAACATTAGCTATGCAGTTTATGTGTGTGAATACACACACTGTAATGCGAGTGTTGTACACGTCTTTGTTATTTGGATAACCGTTTTCCTGTTGGTTATATGGCGCGCGCGATATCCGCATTTCAAGATCGCAGAGCTTGATGTAATTGTAATAAGATAAATTACAGACGTTACAGATCTCTCATGAAAAGGCAACAGTAGGTTTGCGTTAGCTACATGATAATAACTGTAAACCATCCGAATAAAGTACCGTATCCAGACATAATATTTTAAACTAACCATTCGGAAACGTCCTGCTGGAGCCGCTGAGTTGCAACTTCTTCATCCGTTGCTTCTCCATCTGGATCAGATTCTGGGTCAAACTGAAATGCTTGAAAGACTGCGTGTCTTCGTGCCATTGCTATATCCAACGTAAACATGCACGCCACGTTACCGTTGCGCAAGATGGTCAAGGCCACACCCACCCTCCACCTTGCGCCGCCTTTCTCCTCCTTATTAGTATTTAAAGCTACAGACACCGAAACGGCCTGTCTGAAGGAAGCTCATTCTGGGACTGGCTTGTAGTGGCTATAATTCTGCACTGAGGCTGAATTTTTGGAAAGAGATTTCAGATACAGTACTAGGGACCACTAACAATGTTTTCATCATGGAAACTCTTACATGCAAAACACCGTATATGTTATGAATCTTACACGAAATTCATCTTCATCACAGTGTAACTGATGGTAATGGAAAAACGTGTATCAATGCAACCTGTTTTTAGTTTTGCCTTATAAATATAGCTCGTTACCGAATGAAACTTTACCATTATCGATATGCTAGCTTGATAGTGAGTACTAAAAGAAATCTTATTTGTTTATATTCATAGTGATAAAGTTAGGTATTTTATTACATGTGATTCTGACATGATGTCACTGTATGTACTGCGCTCCTTCCTCTCCACTCGTCTCAGGTAATAAATGCGTCTTGTTCCAGCCTGAGCGTTTGGCGTCGCGCGTTCATGTGTTTTGGGGGCGTGGCTTTGGAAGGAGCTCAGAAGGGAGGGGGTGGAGTGAATGGAAATAATGAGCTGTGTTTATTGCAGATTAAAAGGTCTACAGTCACTCGATTTTTATATTTTCTTTTTCAGAGTACTTACATTTTAATTATGTATTGGTATATAAAGACAGTTTAAACAAATTTGGAATGTTTTTTTTTTAGAAAAATGATTACCTACCCTACCTTTAACAAAAGTTTTTAATTTTTATTGTTTATTTTTTTTTAACATGGGCCTTTACATAGGCTATTTGATAGTTCTAGGGGTAGACTAAATCAATCAGGCTCCATAAGAATAAAAATTCTGTCTTTGAAATAAACATATTGTTTTAATACAGTCATAATTTAAACTTTAACATCATAATCTGCCCTCAGCAGCTTTGTGACTTGATTGAAATGGAACATGATTATTTAGCCATTAATTGCATAGATCAGTTTAATCAAATGATGAAAATAGACTAATAACTACCACTAATAAATTAAATTTGATCTCAGCCGTTTTCTGATTTTTATTGTTCACTTATGTTTAGTCATAGATACTTTTTCCGCAATTTTCTTTATAGTCTCCTCATTTTTGAAGAATTTGAATTTCTGAAAAGAAATGAAACAGTGTAAAGAAAATCAAACAGACCACTCCATCTTAAAACAAGCTCTTTAGAAATGCACAGCGCTTTTAAAATGTGATGCAGATTGTTGTAATTGTCTTTAGAAAAAAAAAAAGCTGTTTCTAAGAAAATATTTGATACCTTATTTTTTTTTTTTTTTACAAATTGCAACATTCTTACAATCTTCACTGCTCCTCCTTTTATGCTTCCGCCCCTCTGTGACAGAGGAGGTGTCGCTCATCATTAATCATGCCACCGTCCTGCTTGCCACATCTTAGTTTATTCCTACATTTGTATACGTATTGTGAAGGAATCATTTTTCAGGTTTTAGACAAAGCCAAAAATGGGCACTCATGCAACATTTCATGGTGGGGCAAATGTAGGCACAATTCGGGCTTGAGGTATGCATGGTTTCCATGTCGGCCCTATCTGAATTAGCCCACACCAAAATTGAACACATGGACAAACCCATGTAGGGCTCATACCTCATGCCCATACCTAAAATCCATGTAGAGCCCATACATCATGCCTACATTGGCCCCACCATGAAATGTTGGCTGCACAGTGATCTAACTGATGCAAGCGACTATACCAGTGGGAGAGTAGACAGCTAAACTACAGTTTAATACAGTAGCCAAAGCTCCTAAAAACCAACATTACAGCTTCCTCCAAAGATTCAATCGATGTCAGTGTGAATAGTTTCAACAAATTGACCTTTCTAGAAACAGCTAGACATAGCATATCTGAACCTCAAGAATGTCATTTTTAACCTGTAACACTGTGATGGCAGAGCCACAAATATAGCTGTTAAATTTGGATATGATAATGTGTTCTGGCAGACTCAAGAAATCACAACAACTCAAAAAGACATAGAGAAATGTCTATTTCCATACAAAATGTATTCTAAATTATTTAAATAGCATTACAATACAAAAATGTTTGAGAAAACTTACGTCCATCTTGAATTTCTTTTAAAGATGTTCTTTGTGCTAACATTGTTCACTAGCATGGCTGAGCTGTGCCTGCTAAATATATCCTGGGTTATTTCCTGGCACATGAGAATGCAATTTGCATTTTATAATTACCTTTGTTTTGTCTTGTCATTCTATTTCAAATTATTATATGCACAATCTTTTAGTTTGTGAATTGAAAGGCCAGCAAGTCTTTTACAATTAGCAAGGCTAGGCTGTGGAATAAACAAACAAGCAACATATGATATGACTGTAAATATGAGTAAACCCCAATTAACATTAAAGTCGTTTTTTCAACTGGATACACATTATAACATACACAAGTCAACTGCTAATGCTAATTTGCTACAACCATATAGTTTGTCTAAAACTGGTAAGACACAATTGTTGCTTCCACACAATTTGCAGATGTGGTGTATTTTTCAATACACTCTCAGTTCTCTGCGTATGTCTTATTATAAACAGAGTATATTTTCTATCCTGAATGCAAAAGCATGTTTCATATTTCGGTAACACTTTATTTTAAGGTGACATAGTTACACGTCGCTACATGCATACTCTAGAGATAAATTATGCATAATTACAAGTAACTAACCCTAAACCAAACCCTGACCCTTACCCTAATTGTAACTCTAGTAAGTACAGTACATGTAGTTAATTAATATTAATCTGTACTTATTTGAGTAAGTACAATGTTACTACCTTCAAATAAAGTGTAACCCATATTTCTTCAACTGTGGACACTTTTGCCCCTGATTGGTTGATGGACTGACTACAAAATAATGAAACTTAAAATACTGTTTTCATTCTCTCTTATTTCTCCCTTGATCAATTTAATTTATCTACCATAATTTATCTACCATATATATATATATAATTTAATTTTTTCACAGAGGAACATGAACATTTTCATGTGGTTTACATCATTATAGTATTAATAAATATTTTACTTAATTCATATTTTAAGGACAAGAATCAAAATATAAGCACGAAAGACATTTGAAAAGTAGCAAAAATAAATGATGAGAGCATGGGAGTTTTTCCCTCAGTGTTTAAGTTTTTTTCAGAATGTGATATTTGGTAATTGCATTTGTATTTGTATATATAATTGGGGAAACTGGTATATGCAAATGTGAAATGTGTTTATCCACCTGAAAAATACTGTAATATTCAGTTGCAGAGCAGTATCAGGAAAAAATGGTGTTGCTGACATTTTCTTTGTTATTTTTACCTCTGATCAATTACTGATTAATTGCATAGCTTTTGCTCATAATCTTATCAGTATATGACATTTCATTTTACGGAAAAGAAACGCAATATTCACATTCACATCCTAATAGGCCAGTGTGGTTCCTTTCATGATCAGTTTATTGATGTCTCTGCTTCAACCTTTCCCCTTTTAAGTATCTGTGCCAAATGAAATCAAACAAACCAGCGTTTCCTGTATTAAGCCCTGTACCAATTATGGGACTTGATCAATAACAGCCTCCCTCTAGATACCACTCAGACAAAAGGCCGGAAAACCTTCTGTGGCCACTCTAGGAGGAGTGCTCTCCATAGTGAAACCCTAATGAGATACATTGCTATGACATCTAAATCAATATCCATGTTAAATATAAATATGTACATAGTTTGGTAGCTCATGCTTGCTGGAGTCTGGTGGAAAACGGCAAATAAATCAATGACTCTCTGCCCGTAATGTAATGTAACACCCCTCTTTCCCCCGTTTGTTCAGGGATCTAAGAGTAATGCAGCACAAATGAAAATTCTTTGAAAGAGAATTCATATCTGATATCAAATTATAGTTTTTGATAAGGGAAATACATTTGTATCTACATGAGGAAATGCACATCTGATAAAGATCATATCCACTTATGAGTGGATATGATACAGGCACTTTTGTCTTTTTTTACTACCTTCTTTTAGGTCATGACACAGTCATGTTCTGTTTAGTTTCATTGCCATGTTCCTTTTCGTTTTCATTATCACCATTTGCCTGAGTTCGGGTTCTTTTATAATTTTAAAACTTTTAAAATGTATCTAGTTGTCATGGTTTCTAATTAGTTCTCACCTGTTCCCTGTTCTGTTAATGCTCTTTCCCTGCCATCTGTTCCTTCTGTTCATTGTCTCATGTTAAAAGTTTGGTAGTTGTGTTCTTTGTTTTTTAAATCATGTCGCACATCGTTTTCGGATTAAGCTACAGTGCACCTTTACAAAATGTGAGACCTAAATAAGATTATAACAGCAAAGGGATTTATAATAATCGATACTACTGTGCATATGCTCCTGCTGGAACAGGGGTATTGCTTCCTCAAGGATCGTTGAGGGACTTCCTAGATCTGGCACGCCTAACTCATTACCCTGACTGCTCACTTTTGCGTATTCTTCACCAGCCTCTGTGAGTGGTCGAAGGCACGCCTTTCCATGGATGGTCTTTGAGGAAGCTTTGCCGAATATGTGGAGTGGGTCCTGGTAAAATGTGAGTCCCCCTTTACCATCTGCCACACTTTTGAGGACAATGCCAGCCCCACTCCAGACCCAGAGCCCAGTCAGCCTTCAGCCATCCCCGCTGCGGAACAGCCAGAGCCCATTGCAGACTCTGAGCCCGAGACCGCCACAAAGCAAGAGCCGATCACTAGAGGCTACTTTTGTCCCAGAGCCCGAGCCCAACGCAGAGTCTGTCCAGGTGTGTGAGCCGGCATTAGCGTCTGTCGTTGAGGGCATATTAGTGGAGTTTGTCTGAATAGATTGGAGCACTGTCCACTCTCCAGTCGCTGAGGTGCGTGAAATGAGCTGGGTTACAGGGTTAATTATTTTATGAGCTGGATGAGGAAATATTTTTGGTCTACAGTCTCTGCTGGTTCCGTCCAGTTCCAAGTCCTCTTTGTCATCACTGGTTTATCACCAGAAAGTACTGCAGCACATAGTGAATGCAGCAGGAAAGATCGTCTGTGCCACACTACCTTCCCTCAATTACATTAACAATACCCGATTAACCCGAAAAACACTCAGTATAGTGGGTGATCCCACCCACCCCTCACACGGCTTCTTTGGTCTTCTGCCATCTGGGAGGAGGTTTCGGAGCCTGCAGGCCCGAACTACCAAACCGAAGAACAGCTTAATCCACCAGGCTGTCAGGAAGTTGAACTCTTAGCCCTCTGCCCTTAGATGCACTGAACTGTGACTCTTCACCCCCATAACAAACACACACACACACAAAATTACACAACGCACCAGACACTTTTGCTGGTTTTACTATTGCTGCTCTCTCTTTTTGAATACTGTTTGCACTTTATGCACAATGCACTGTTTGCACTGTTTGCACTGTGTGCCTGATGTTTTTTATTGTTTGTATTATATATATATGGTGTTTTGCACCATGTGTCTGTGGGAAACATAATTTAAATCCTCGGTATGTCCTGTACATAAAGTAGAATTGACAATAAACTTGAACTTGAACTTAAGCCCCGTCCCAAGTCATCTCAGTCATCGCTGGTTAAGAGTCGTCACAGTTTTCAATGGTTAAGCCAAGTTCTAAGTCATTCCAGTTATCACTGGTTATCCCAAGTTCCAAGTCATCTCCGTCATCGCTGTTTACGCCCAGTTTCAAGTCATCTTCGTCACTGCTGGTTAATCCCAGCCCCAGGTCTTCTTTTTGCCACTGGTTTAGTCCAGCATCAAGTCTCCTTTGTTGTCTAGCACCAAGTCTCCTTCGTCCAGCACCAAGTTTCTTTCATCAACATTGCCTCTGCACAGCTCCAAGTCTCCTTCGTCACGAATGATCCCGCCAAGCCTGCCAGTTCCTTGACCTCGCCTCCACAGTCTCCCTTCAGCACCCATGCTCCTCCTTCTGTCGTTCCAACCAGATGCTCTGATCCGCCTGGGGCTTCCTTGTCATCAACTCCGCCTTGGCCTGTGGATCCCTCAGCTCTGCCTCACGCCTCCAAAACTCTACTACGGCCCTCCAATCCATCAGCTCCACCTTGGCTCAGTGCTCTCTCGGCTTCACCATAGCCTGTGTTCCCTCAGGCTCCACAGGGCTCCCTCGTCCCTCTGGCTTCACCTTGGTCAATTGTTGCTCTGGCTCCGCCAATTCCTTCATCGTCCTCAATCTCACTGGCTCCACTCTGGTCTGCCAAGCCTTTGTCTCCACCTCGGTCACGTGCGCCTGCAGCTCCACCTTGGCTCTGATGACTTACGAGTCATCAGCTGCATCTCGACTCAAATTCCTCCACTGTCCTCACTACCACCGTATCTGCCCTGGTCTGCCAAGCCCACGTCTCCACCTTGGCCTTCCAGGCCTTCAGCGTCACCCTGGGTCTACGTCTCCTCTGCTCTGCCTGAGTCTCTCACATCTCCACCTGGCTCTAGTCTGGCTCCTCCCTCCATCAATTCTACAATGGACCTTCATCCTGTCTTGGCTCTGGGTCATCCTCTGGCTCCTCCCATCTCTGCTCTAGCTCCTCCCACCTTCATCTCCTCCCAGGTTCATCCAACGGTCATCTTCTTCTGCACCTGTTCTCTGTTCCATTAATGATCTTCCCCTGTGTATTTAAACTCTCTGTTTCTTCTGTTCATTGTCTCACGTTAAAGTTTTGGTAGTTGTGTTCTCGTCTGTGTTTATTAAAGTAATTCTTAATTGTTCATTCTTCGTCATGCATCGTCTTTGGATTTAGCTACAGCTTACTGTTACAGGTGACATTGAAACTCCAAATCTTGGAATATTTTTTTTTTAAATTAATTATCATCATCATTTATTTGTGATACTTTTTAAATGCATTTTATGTACGTGTACTTAGTTTTTTTTTATCCTTGATGAAAATGCATTAAAAAATATTATTACAAATTTGTATTATGTTTAAAAATATGATATTCTGGCAAAATAATCATAAACATTATTAATTACAATCATAAACATATAAATGATTTATATACATACTTACGGCTGTCCCTCCATTGTGGTGTAATTTCCAGTACAGCCAACACCTTCCCCTTAATAAAGTTTTACTTGCATGTTGTTAAGTGTACTTGGTTACCAAGAAGGCAACATTGTTTTTAAATATATTATTCCAAAAATATTGAACATTTTATTTCTACCACAGAATGGTGATTTGAAATGTGGTACAAATGTAAATTTACTTGTATCATGACCAGTATTTAGGTGGAATGGTATTTTCCATTTGTTTTTTTATCACACATATGCATGCCATATACAATATCATGTCACCATGTGGGTTAATTAACCAGAATGGGACAGTTTAGGCTTATGCAAATAATTGTCTTTGAAATTATTCAAAGCAACTTGCATCATAATTAGAAGCAAAGTGTGTCATCATCAAACTGTAACAAACTCTAAAAGTATGAAGTTATTCAGCTTCAGACTGAACTTGCGAAAATCATAATATCACTCTGACTCCATTTCTATCTCTGTTATTGTTATAGCCATATATAGATTGTACAGATACCCCACTGTCCATCACATCCAGACCGACTTGAGGTGAGTCCAGGATCAATACTGCAGGCGATGAGGATAAGGAGCCCTTAACAGCCTTAATATGATTGAATCCATACTGCAGCACTTTCCATACAGCACCAATAGTGAATTTAGCTGTTCTTGCTCTGCAAACTGATTGTTGTATTGATTGTGAATATCTAAATGTCCCATCTGTGTTGATCCTCTGCCTCTTGAGATGGATATTAATGAGACACTCCAGATATCTCATGCATCATCACAATCCAGGTTGCCACGGTGCAAGTGAAGGTAGATATTTTGCACTTCATAAATGCTGATACTTGCAGAGGATTCTTGCTGCATCTGCTATTATTATTCATTATCCCAGCTAACAAACATTTGTTTTAACAATGTTCTGCTAACATTCCCATTAAGTTATGAAAATTTCTGAATGATCTCTGATCTCTCTTTAAATGTTTTAAAAGCATTTTTTCTTGTTTATTTAGACATTAATTGCACATTCTATTTTATGTTGCAAACATTAGGGAAACATTACCTTTGAGTGTTCTCTGAACATTTTGAAACAAATAGTAACATAAAAAAAAAAAAAAGATAGACAAACGTCCAACTAAAATTTTTCAGAAAAAAACATTCCATGAACAATGTATAAATAATGTGTTTATGTTAACGTTTTGAGAACATTCACCAGATGACTTCTATTAACCTTACTGGAGGTAGTATACAGTAATTTGAGATTGGCTGAGCAATGTCTAAAAAAATTGTTTTTGGAGTGTTAGGCCTTCTTGATTCAGCATAGAAATATGATTTTCAAGGATAAGTGAACATTAGAGAAGAAATAGCCCACTTTACACTATATTCATAAAATCAAACACTGTTTTGTTGTGTATGAATGATATTGAGATGTGATGTAAGATATGTGGAGGAGGTTTGATTTTTCCTCATTTAGACATACAATGCCAAACAACACCTCAGATTCGGGCAATGATCAGCTTACAGCATGGAGGTATGTGACTACACCATTAAGAGTTACTGCGTGGGATGAACTGGCACCACGCATTACTGTTATTTAACGCATGCTCCTCATTAAGAAAACATTGTTTTATATTTGTATAAAATTATTTTAGGGGAAAAATCCATTGGTTTTCACACATCAAAAAGCATCTTCCTGAAGAAGCTGCATGAGAAAAAAAGAAAGAAAAAAAAACTATTTTTGTGTTCCCTGGAAAAAATGCTTATGACAAGCAAAAATAAATTACAATGTAATTTTAATTTATTGTGTGCTGCCATATAAAAAAAAAAAAAAAAAAAACCAACCCTGTGAGGATTTTCATCAAAAACTGAATTTGCATATACAGTACAATAAAATACAGTTTCCTGAAAATATGGATGAAACCAGTAAAATTTGCTTAGAAAATTGTGATATTTCCCCATCCTGCAACTGCCACATTGTGATACCAATGAAAATATTGTCCTTTTTCAGATTATAAGGAAGTACATTGGTTTCTAAATACAGGTCATTGGGAAAGGTGAATACAATCTCTTCCAGCTGTGGCTCGGACCACTTTAAAACCTCTGGTCTCGCTCTCCTGCCTTTAACTATTGGTATACACAGGGTTTTTTCACCTCTCCATGGCCTAATCAGAATGAAAGAAATTGCATCTTGGAAGCACAGAACAATCTGGACCAAGTTCACAAAACTACTACAAAACTACAGCCATTTTTCAATATTTTAAGTTAAATGTAGCTTGAAATTGCAAAGTACTTTTTCAGTGGGAACAAGTGTTTGTCCACAGGCAACCATAAAAAGAGCCATTCCAACACATTTGGTTGCTTTAACCCAAAATGTTATATGGATTTTAACATAGCTGTGAGATCATAGCAAATAAACTAGATTAAAAAAAAGTTTATAGACAAACTTTAAGTTGGCTTGAAAAATCCTAGCCCAAAAGTTTGAAGTTGTTTTAAAAGCTTGAAGTTTGAAGGTTTTCAGTTTGAAATAGTCAAAGTTTTAGTTTAGAAGTTTTAGAATCTATCTACGGTAGCTAAGCATAGATAGAAAGATCAGATCTTTACTCCATTTTAAACTGGTTGGATTTATGGGTTTCACTTTATTTTGATGGTCCCTTTAACTCATTCTGTGAATAAGTAACGCTGCACCTACATGTCAACTAACTCTCATTAGAGTGTTACTGGAGTGTTAGTTTACTGGTAGGGTTAGAATAAGTAGAGATGTAGTTGCAAAGTTACTTATAGTCAGTAGAATGTCTGTTGGAGGATCATCACAATAAAGAGTTAGCAGATATTAAGTAGACGGTCTACTGATACTTGAATGAGAGTTAGTTGATAAGTAGTTGCAAATTTACTTATAGTCAACTGAATGTTCAAAAGGGACCATCAAAATAAAGTGTTACCGATTTATGCCTATGCCTACACCGATTTATAAAGTCCCCATGAAATTCAGAAGTTTTGTGGATTTTATATGTTGGCCTCATGACCTGTTTACACCAAGGATGATAACTACAACGATAATGATAAAGATAAAGTTATAAAAATTGCTCTAAATTTAAAAGAATAGCAGTGTCCATACCACAACTATAACGATACCAGTACAGAGAAACAATTTCGTTGGAATCACTATCACAACAATTAATTTGTTAGTTTGACTAAAAAAAGTAAGTTACCTGGTTGCCTTAAAATTTTGAGTTCATTGAAACTAAAAATGTTAGTTTTTACAACAAGTGATTTTGTTGTTTCAACTATTATTTTGTTATTTGAATCAAAGATTATTTTTTAACTTAACGTTGTTTTGTTGTCATAACTTAAGATAAAATATTGTATCAACTTATTCAAGCAATCAAAGGGATTAAGTTAACTTACAAATTTAAGTTCACTCAACTTAACTTAATATTATATTAACAAACTATTTTAAGTTAACTCAACTTAATCTTAACTACATATAGTTTGTTGTAACAATTAACTAAGAAGTTTACACGGTTGCCTTAAAATTATGAGTTAACACAACTTAACATGACAAAAGCTTTTTTGTTCAAACTAATTCTGGAATAACAGAGCACAAATAAACCATAACTTTAACATTTATTATAACATTCACAAAAATATTAATTCACTGAATTGTCTGACAAGTATATCTTAGTATAAATGAGTAGGCCTATGACAGAATTAACTGCTGTTTGAAAAAAAAAAAAAACATTAAAACACATTAAAGCAACAGGATACAAGCTGCTGCTATAAATGTCAAGCATGTGTGAGAATAAACAAATGTCAGTGTGATGGCATTAACATCAGCTTGAATTAAGTGCAATAGAATTAAAAACAAAAAACCCATTTAATGAACATTACACATGAAAATCATTTGCTCAAAACAATATTTTGTCTGTTCAATAAAACAAAACAAGTATGGAGTATGCGAGTATGTAACGGTCACCAGCCGGAGTGCCCTTGAGAGCCACCAGAGGGCACTCCACACTGGACCATCATATTCACTCACAGACTACAATTCCCATCCTGCATCTTCCTGGACTGATTATTTCATACACCTGCACTGATTACACGCACACCTGCACCTCATTCACACACACATAAAAGCCACTTCCACACTCCACTTCTCTGCGAAGTATTGCATTGCCCCGGCGTACAATTTCTGAGCGGTTTCCCTGTGTTTGCTGAACTGTTACTGACCTTGGATTGTTTACACCGACTTCTGATTCTTCTTCTGCTGCCTGTCTTGACCCGGATTGTTCATTGGACTGTGATTCCTGCCGCCTGCCTCGACCCTTGCCTGTTATCTGTTTCTGCTCTGAGATTATCTCCATTGTTCTGTCTGCCCCTGATTTACCCTGCCTGTTGATTATTCTAATAAAGCTGCAATTGGATCTTACTGCGTCCTCCACTTCTTAACAGAATACTTCGCCGCTTCAGATCCAGCAGCTGAGAAAAGACCGAGACCCACCATGGACCCACTAATCAGTCTCTTCCGCCTCAGTCAAGGTAACCAATCTATAGAGGAATATGTTGAACAATTTTGTGAGCTCTGCCATGGGGTAGACTTGGACGAGGCAGTCTTAAAGGATAGTTTCAGATATGGGCTTGAGGACATGTTAAATTATCTAATGCCTGACAACACCCCTCAATGGACTCTATGTCAATATATTGAATTCGCTCTGAGGTTAAGCAGATCATCCTTGTCCCATGAACTTACCACACCCGTTGAACCAGAATTCTGCTATACCTCCCCGTACTCTCGTTACGTCTTAGCAGAATTTCCAGAGCCTTGTCACTTCTCAGCAGATCTTCCAGAGCCTTGTCACTTCTCAGCAGATCTTCCAGAGCCCAGTCACTTCTCAGCAGATTTTCCAGAGACTGTTCCCGTCACGCCAGCCATCAAGCTAGTCACCGGATCGGTCTATTATCGTCCAGGACTGGTATCCAGTGTGGCCGATTCCCCGCTGAGGTCAGTACGTGTTGCCATAAGGGCCATCGTGCAGGAGTCTCGTCCCGCTGAGACTATCCTGCATAAATCATGTTTTACCGAGACCTTCCTGCCTGAGTATCTTCCTGCCGAGCCTGCACTTCACACCAGTCCAGCCAAGCCTGCACTTCACGCCAGTCCAGTCGAGCCTGCACTTCACGCCAGTCCAGAGCTGTGTTCACCGCTGGTCCTGCCCAGCACAAAGCCTTCACCGCTGGTTCCGTCCAGCTCAGAGTCCTCTTCACCGCTGGTCCCGTCCAGCCCAGAGTCCTCTTCGCCGCTGGTCCTGTCCAGCCCAGAGCCCTCTTCGTCGCTGGTCCTGCCCAGCTCAGAGTCCTCTTCGCCGCTGGTTCTACCCAGCTCAAAGCCCTCGCCGCCGCTGGTCCCGTCAAGCTCAGAGCGCGCTGATCCTGATCCAGAGACTGAGCTTCATGTCACGTCAGCCGATCCAGAGACTAAGCTTCACGTCACGTCAGCCGATCCAGAGACTGAGCTTCACGTCACGTCTGCCGATCCAGAGACTGAGCTTCACGTCACTTCTGCCGACCCAGAGACTGAGCTTCACGTCACTTCTGCCGACCCAGAGACTGAGCTTCACGTCACTTCTGCCGACCCAGAGACTGAGCTTCACGTCACTTCTGCCGATCCAGAGACTGAGCTTCACGTCACGTCCGCCCGTCAAGAGTCTCGTCCCGCCGAGACTGAATCTGTTCCTGAGCCTGAATCTGATCCTGATACTGAGCCTGAATCTGTTCCTCTTCCTCTTTCTGCGCCTGTGTCTTCGGACAAGATGGCCGACTCCACGCCTGTGTCTTCGGACAAGATGGCCGACTCCACGCCTGTGTCTTCGGACAAGATGGCCGACTCCACGCCTGTGTCTTCGGACAAGATGGCCGACTCCACGCCAGTGTCTCCGGACAAGATGGCCTCTGCCGAGCCAGTGTCTCCGGACAAGATGGCCGCCGCCGAGCCAGTGTCTCAGGACAAGATGGTCTCTCCCGAGCCAGTGTCTCAGGACAAGATGGCCACGTCGCCTGAGCCCTCAGCAGAGATGGCCGCCGACACGCCTGAACCTGAGTCATCAGCAGAGAAGGCCGCCAACACGCCTGAACCTGAGCCCTCAGCAGAGATGGTCGCCGACACACCTGAACCTGAGCCCTCAGCAGAGATAGCCGCTGCCACGGTGTCTGTTCCTGAGCCGGTGTCTGTTCCTGTGTCTGTGTCTGTTCCTGTGCCCTGGCCGCCTGAAGGGTCGTCTCCTCCCTGGCCGCCTGAAGGGTCGTCTCCGCCCTGGTCGCCTGCACAGCCTGATCCGCCCTGGTCGCCTGCACAGCCTGATCCGCCCTGGTCGCCTGCACAGCCTGATCCGCCCTGGTCGCCTGCACAGCCTGATCCGCCCTGGTCGCCTGCACAGCCTGATCCGCCCTGGTCGCCTGCACTGCCTGATCCGCCCTGGCCTTCCGTATTACCGCAGTCTCAAGGTCCTCTTCCGCTCCACGGACCTGGCCCTCCATCCCGCCCCCGGATCCGCCTCCGGGCCACCTCCCACCTGGACAGTTTGAGCGTCTGGAAGCCGCTCTTTGGGGAGGGGCTATGTAACGGTCACCAGCCGGAGTGCCCTTGAGAGCCACCAGAGGGCACTCCACACTGGACCATCATATTCACTCACAGACTACAATTCCCATCCTGCATCTTCCTGGACTGATTATTTCATACACCTGCACTGATTACACGCACACCTGCACCTCATTCACACACACATAAAAGCCACTTCCACACTCCACTTCTCTGCGAAGTATTGCATTGCCCCGGCGTACAATTTCTGAGCGTTTTCCCTGTGTTTGCTGAACTGTTACTGACCTTGGATTGTTTACACCGACTTCTGATTCTTCTGCTGCCTATCTTGACCCGGATTGTTCATTGGACTGTGATTCCTGCCTCGACCCTTGCCTGTTATCTGTTTCTGCTCTGAGATTATCTCCATTGTTCTGTCTGCCCCTGATTTACCCTGCCTGTTGATTATTCTAATAAAGCTGCAATTGGATCTTACTGCGTCCTCCACTTCGTAACAGAGTATGTACAACCTCAAAGTGAATGAAATGAGAACTGTTGACAAGCAAACCACAAAATATCAGGCCACTATTCATAACAAATCTCAACGAATATTAAAAAGCATTTCTCAAACAGCATTTAAAGGGTTAGTTCACCCAAAAATGAAATTTGTCATTACTCACCCTCTTGTCGTTCCAAACCTGTAAGACATTAATTTGTCTTTGGAACACAAATTAAGATATTTTTAATGAAATCTGAGAGCTTTTTGTCCATCCATTGACAGCCTATGCAACTACCACTTTCAAGCCCCAGAAATGTAATAAAGACATCATTGAAGTAATCCATGTAACTCCAGTGGATTAAGCTCAAGTTTATGAAGCGATGTGAGTGCTTAGTGCAAAAATAAAAATATTTACAAAATATTAATCTATCAATCTTCAACGCACCTTTTTTTTTTTTTTTTTTTTTTTTTTTGCAAACAAAGCACTCACTTCAAAAACTTGAGCTTAATCCACTGGAGTCACATGGATTACTTCAATGATGTCTTTATTACATTTCTGGGGCTTGAAAGTGGTAGTTGCATAGGCTGTCAATGGATGGACAAAAAGCTCTCAGATTTCATAAAAAAAATCTTAATTTGTGTTCCAAAGACGAATGAATGACTTACAGGTTTGGAACGACAAGAGGGTGAGTAATGACAAATTTCATTTTTGGGTGAACTAACCCTTTAAAACTAACCCTGCGAAACAGGTTTCTTCATCTATTCCACATTTGTAAAGGCTTAATGTGAATGGATGAGCAAATGAAAGAAGAAAAAATAAACACTTACATTGAAGTTGCATATCTTTGAACAAAATGATTTTCTCCTTTTCATTAGAGCTAGCAAAGAGTTATATTTGTTTCTGAGATTTTGTCTTCAAAGTTGATGAATAAAAACATCAAGTCAGAATGTCAGTGAGTGTGAGTAGGGGAGAGTAAAATCCTCTTCCACTAAACACTGAACAGTTTGTTCCTTATTCCGTGAACTCTGGCCGAACATGTCTCGCCACCAATTTTCATGAGCACTTTTTGGAGTACTTCAAATGTATATTTGACCTCTTTGGGGTAAGTGATATCCAGAGCATAAAGAAGCCCCATTAGTACAGCAAAGGCATTTGACACGTCCTTTAAGCCATCAAGCACAATCTCCTCCTCTATCACCACAGCCACATCAAGTATTTCCTTTGGGAGGAGGTTTGCAGTGTTCTCCTCTGTGACCACCAAGAGTCCAACATTCATCCCCTTCACCACCTCTTCCTCATCAGTTGGCTAATAAGAGAAAAAGTAAATTACTATGAATCATAAAATTACAAAATTACAAAGCATTTGTAGGTTAACAATGAATGAGTTTTAAACAGAGGCGAGCCTGCATAGTCCATTGAATCTATAGTACAATTAATGGTAAATGTTCTTTAATGTTTTAATTATTTTAAACCAATAATACTTTAATAAATTTAGGTCTTGGCCACGTCAGTTTAAAATAGCTTAAAATTATTTCAGTTACTCCAAAGAACTTTACATTGTACATGGGGTAGACCCCCTCCCCTGAAAAAAAGAAAAGTCATTGGCCAAACCCCATTCCCATAAGAAAAAAACAAACAAACAAAAAAACAGATATGACACTAATAATGTGACACAAATTATTTTACTGAAAAACTTTTAACTTTGCAGTCCAACAAAGTGCAATGTGTCGATAAAATATTTTAAAACACAAAAATTGACTTTTCTTGGTCTGGACGATATATCGTTAAAAGGGATACTCCACTTTTTTTGGAAATAGGCTCATTTTACAAATTAACAAAGAGTTTCAATATTTTTCCTATTTAAAACTTGACTCTTCTGTAGTTACATCGTGTACTAAGACTGACGGAAAATGTAAAGTTGTGATTTTCTAGGCTGATATGGCTAGGAACTATACTCTCATTCCTGCGTAATAATCAAGAACTTTGCATGAGTCCAGCAGGCGTAATGATATGACGCAGCGCCTGATAATAGTCCCCAGCTCGGTAGCCTATTATCAGGCGGCATGCGCTGCGTCATATCATTACGTGGATGATAGGTGGATTTCATATCATTAAATAGGAAAAATATTGAAACTCTTTGTTAATTTTTTTGAGAGAGATGCTAATGGTCTTGTCCGGTTCAATTCATTATGCTAAGCTATGCTAAAAGTGGTACCGCCAGACCCGGAGATCAGCTGAATGGATTCGAAAACGGTAAAACTCAACTGTTTAATTCTGGGGGAGTTGTAAAATGAACCTATTTCCAAAAAAAGTGGAGTATCCCTTTAAGCATCGATACTATGATATGTGTATCTGCGATAGGCAGTATAAAAAAAATCCTTAGCATTGAGCCCTGACTTTATTGTATTACAACAAACATGATATTTACATACCTCACAAATTTTGATGAACTTAGAGGGTTCCTCTTTAAGGAAGTAAGGAAACCCAAAAAGGACAACTGCTCTTCTAGGTTGGTTTGAGCTCTGCAATGAAAAACATTGTTTTAAATGAAAACTAGTAGTCATAAGCCACTTTTCCGCTGTCAGGCCAGTGCAAGCCAGGGCAAACAGCGTGCCGGGAGAGGACCAATAGCCTCGGACCTCGAGCACCGAGGCCAAAATCAAGTTGCGTTTCCACTTTCAGGCCAGTAGCTCTGCAGTGATTCCCTAAAACCCACCCTTAACATGCCTCCATAGAACAACATCAGACAACCCCACCATTACTTAAAGACTTGAGATTCTAGTATCGATATTTGACCAATGTTTTACAATAAAAAATGTTACAGTGACATTAACTTATTACTTTGTGTCAGGAGTGCTTATCAATCATGCTGAATCAAACTGGTATTTATCATTTCATATAAAAGAGCATCAACAAATGGAAAAAAAGTGGAAGGGAAAAAAGAGACATATAAAACATATGTGTATTTATTATCGCTATGGTTAGCATAAGTAGCCTTTAGCATCACATATAAATATATATCTGCTTCATACAGTGATCAGAATCTCCATTGAATCGCAACACTCGCTGGTGTCTTAAAGTGAGTTTTGAACTGAAAATTGATAAAATTGTCTTAAATGTTGAAGTTAGCTGGTAGCCTGATAAAATAACATGATACATTTATTTTATAAAATAAAAAACCTCCAAAAAGCTCTGGCCATTTGCCCAGAGGAAGCCCATTTGAGGCCTGATCAAGCCCTGGAAGTGACAGTGGAAGCATGACTGGGCCTGGCACGCACTAGCATGCTCGATTTTGGCCCGATAGTGGAAACACGCCTATGCTGTTGCATGGAAATTTTAATTAATCAGGCATGTTTAATTTAATCATAACATATACTCACATCATCTTCAAGAGACTGAATCAGGGTCTTGAGTTCTCCAATGTCTTCGGCTTGGTACAACAGCAAAAATCCTTTCAGGTAACGTTACTCATCAAGCCCATGGAAAAAGGTCGCCTTAATGTATACAGTAGTTCTTGATGTGAACATGCCTGTAATCTATATTATTGAGGGCTAAGGTGTCAGTTTCATCCATTTTTGTATATAATCTCACAGGTTATTACTTTGCTATGGGACTTTCAGATGAAGCATTAAAAAAGGCCGCCGGAGAGGTGTGGTACTCCACATGGACAGGAAGTCAATAGGAAGCCATTAGCACTCTGAGGGAAGCTACTGTATAAGGACATTATGGTGATGGCATTTCACATCCTTTCCTGTCACTTCCTGATTGTTTGTACACAGCCTTCTACCTCTAAGATCACTTACAGTAAAAAGCTTTTTACACTATTCCTTTCTATTTAAAGCTGAATTTCTGATGCTGCATGCAATCATCCGTTTCATTTCTATACTTACATTTATGCATTTGGCAGACACTTTTATCCAAAGCAACTTACATTGCATTCATTGGCACATGGCACACATTTACATTCTTATACAATCTTGCTTTCCTTGGGAATCGAACCCATGACCTTGACGTTGCAAGCGCCAACGCTCTACTGTTTGAGCTACAGGGAAAATACTTCAATACATAATTAACTAAAGGCCTTAATTCTGGCATTTCATGCAAAGCTATTTAGCCATTATTAAAGTCTGTGGAGTGTAATTTCAAGATACATCTTTCAATCTTACATCTTGCATCTTATTAGTATTCAAACAATACAGTGTTTCGAGAACACTAGACAGTGTTCTAGTACACATACTTTACTTTTTTTTTTTTACATTCAGACATACAATAAAGCATTAATCAAAAAAAAAAAATAATATATGAATGTTTCATTTGTTATCCACATTATTTAACATGAACTAACAATGAAAAATACTTCTAAAGCAGTCATTTAATTAACATTTAGTAATACATAATTAAAATTAAAAAGATGTATCTGTTAATATTATTTAATGGACCTGAGCTAAAATGAACAGTTGTATTTTTATTAACTAATGTTAATATGATTAATAAATACTGTTGGTTAATACATTAACAATAACTAATTGAACCTTATTGAAAAGTTAGAAATGCAAATTTAGAAATGCATTCAATAGGTTGATATGTTATGTATCAATGTCCATTCAAACATACAAAATGTACACATACACCTTCTGTACAATTTCATTAAAATAGTAATTAGTGAAATACACAATATGCAGTGTATTGCATTTAAAAAAAGTAGTAAATAGATTTTTAGGTTTTACAAAACCAAAACATTAAATAAGTTGTGATGTTACCACCACAAGTGACTTTCCACAAATTTGATGTTATGTCGCTTAAACATACATGGCAATAGCAACATCAAAGCCATAAAAGAATAATCGTTTATTTTGTGCACATTTGAAACAGAGACCAGACTCCAGCAAAACACAAGAGACTATCATGACAGCATGCAAATTACATTTCAAACCACTGTTTCTTTTTCATCTGACAGGGAAGAAATCTGAGTTAGAAACAGGCAATAATTCATCCATCCCAAAGGACTGGAATCGCATTGGCCGTGCATCGGAAATGTTGAAGTAATCCATACAAATATAATTTATAGAGATAAGGTATGCACATGAAAGGCTTTTGGGGCCACAGAGGAGACGAAGGGAAATGATATGCCCTCTAAGATATCTTATTTTTACACAGACAGCACAGTAACTTACTGTGTGCTGTGATTAACCAAGCTAGTGAAAATCTGTTAAAGATTATACCTCAATAACAAAGCCCATATAGGGGACTTAAGGTATTTGCAATTCATTGTTAGTTTTTACATTTGCACTGGTAAGATGGGCCTCTTTTGTGGGTGATACATGTGCTTATATGTCATGTATATGCATACAAAGAATCTACACAAGAGAAACAGTTAGTGCAAAAAAAGAAAAAAGCCTAAGGAGATTTGAAGCCATTGTATCTCGCCACAAAAGTATAACTATAAGGCTGTGCTTAGATTCAAGAGTCGAGGTTTCAGACATTCAAGGTCTTTATTTTGTGGAAGAGATGTTTGCAGCACATTTGAAAGAACATTTTAGATGATTTCTTTTTCAGATATGTATGTGGCATGCAGTATCAAAGTATTTTTATTCTTGAGTGTTATATTTCTTATAGAATTGATTTCTGTCAAAGTGTGAACATTGTCTAGTCTTAAACATGACACATGATGCTAAGAGTGAGTTTAGGAATATAATTTGAATACAATTCTTTATAAAGCATAAAGCATTACACTACAGTAAACACTGTTACAGCCTCACGTGGCTTGTTTTTATGTTAAATAGATAGATAGATAGATAGATAGATAGATAGATAGATAGATAGATAAATATTCAAGAAGTAAAAAGTGCATTTGTGTAACATTAGGCTATTGGTTACAACTTGGCACACTAAGATTTTATTCTGAGCTATTAATGTCTTCCAAAAATGTACACGCCTTCTCAATATAAAATAAATAAAACATACTGAAGATGTTGACATTTAAAGATTGCATGAAGTCAGTCAAATAAAATAAGTTAAAACTTTCATAAAATTACAATTTAACTGTATTCAACATATTACAGCACATTGTTAGCTACCACGCTAGCTTGAATTGCAGATTAATAAGCTGTTTAAAAATAAACTATTTTCTATAGTGTAAATAGTGTTAGATGCTATTTATACTTAATGCAATTAGTGGCAGATACTATTTGCACCTCTATTTATTGTGAAACAGTATGCAATGACATATATTGTATATCATTATATTTATTCAAATTATAAATGGATTCTTCCTTATTGGGACATTACTGTCCTTATCCCTACGCCCTCCCCTACACTGATGCCTAACCCTACAATATTGAACCTGCTGATCAGTAAAGGTGTTCTTGAAGGTCCATGAAGGGAGCCATGGGGTGCGTCTCAATCAGCTCCCTAGTGTAACGTCTCAGGGTAGAAGAAGATGAAGTTCCAGGCAAAGATCCAAAATACTCAATATATTTATTTAAACTGAAGAATATTCGAAACAGTGTGCGTGCACAGACAGAGTGCTAACACAAACATTGACCGACAACTGAAGAGTGAAAAGGGAGAACTTAAATACACAGATGATAATGAGTGACGACAGGTGACGGTGATGATGAAGATGACTAATTAACTAAACACAGGTGACAGAACTGAACTAATGAAGATGATGAAACTAATGACAATGAAAACAAACAGAAAGTCCATGAAAACGTGACAGGGAGGGAGGGGTGGGCATCCTGGAGTCCGTGACGGGGAGGTGAACCGGGTGAAGAATGGACGGACTCCAGGATGGTCCAGACGACCAAGGCGGAGCAGACTAGTCAGGGGGCCATGGCGGAGTAGGAGACCACCCCTCGGGCGGTCCAGGCGGGGACGACCCTTCAGGCGGCCATGGCGATCCAGGCTGAGGAGGTGGCTATGGTGAAGCAGGCTGAGGAGGTGGCCATGGCGATGAGGACCCTTCGGGTGGCCATGGCGGTCCAGGCTGAGGAGGTGGTCATGGTGAAGCAGGCTGAGGAGGTGGCCATGGTGAAGCAGGCTGAGGAGGTGGCCATGGTGAAGCAGGCTGAGGAGGTGGCCATGGTGAAGCAGGCTGAGGAGGTGGCCATGGTGAAGCAGGCTGAGGAGGTGGCCATGGCGAGGAGGACCCTTCGGGTGGCCATGGCGGTGAGGACCCTTCGGGTGGCCATGGCGGAACGGGCTGGTCCGGAGGCGTAGTCCAGTATGGAGTCCTGGGCCAGCGATGAAGAGGGCTTTGAACTGAGCAGGACCAGCGATGAAGAGGACTTTGAGCTGGGCGGGACCAGCGGCGAAGAGGGCTCTGAGCTGGGCGGGACCAGCGGCGACCAGCGGCGAAGAGGGCTCTGGTCTGGGCGGGACCAGCGGCGAAGAGGGCTCTGGGCTGGGCGGGACCAGCGGCGAAGAGGGCTCTGGGCTGGGCGGGACCAGCGGCGAAGAGGGCTCTGGGCTGGGCGGGACCAGCGGCGAAGAGGGCTCTGGGCTGGGCGGGACCAGCGGCGAAGCGGGCTCTGGGCTGGGCGGGACCAGCGGTGAAGCGGGCTCTGGGCTGGGCGGGACCAGCGGTGAAGAGTGCTCTGTGCTGGACGGGACCAGCGGTGAAGAGTGCTCTGTGCTGGACGGGACCAGCAGTGAAGAGGGCTTCGAAGAAGGCAGGATCAGCGAAGAAGGCTTTGTGCTGGGCAGAACCAGCGGTGAAGGCTTTGTGCTGGGCAGGACCAGCGGTGAGGGCTTTGTGCGTTCAGTCTCAGTGGGCATGACGTTCTCAGTCTCAGGTTCGGCGGGCATGACGCATACTGCCTTGGCTTCGGCAGATCTGGCGAGACGTGCGGGCTCGGCTGGACTGGCATGAAGTGCAGGCTCGGCAGGACTGAAGTGAAGTGCAGGCTCGGCAGGGCAGACGACAGGCACAGCTGACTCAGGATCGGCTGGTGTTACAGTGAGGGAGGAACCACAAACCCAAAGAGCTCTGTCCATAAACTCTATAAAAGGTCGATTTAAGTCTTTGAGCAGCAGTATCTGGGCTAGTGGATCTTCAAGTCCTCTCCAGAACCGTTGCTTCATAAACTCCTCCCAGTAAACATCCTGATGCAGATGCAGGTAAACTTCAACAAATTCTTCCAATGAACTCCCATTCTGATTAAACAGAAATGCATCCATATCGTCCTCCTCCATTACTTTAGGGTCGGTCAATCTGTAACGTCTCAGGGTGGAAGATGAAGTTCCAGGCAAAGATCCAAAATACTCAATATATTTATTTCAACTGAAGAATAGTCGAAACAGTGTGCGTGCACAGACAGAGTGCTAACAACACAAACATTGACCGACAACTGAAGAGTGAAAGGGGAGAACTTAAATACACAGATGATAATGAGTGACGACAGTCGACAGGTGACGGTGATAATGAAGATGACTAATTAACTAAACACAGGTGACAGAACTGAACTAATGAAGATGATGAAACTAATGACAATGAAAACAAACAGAAAGTCCATGAAAACGTGACACCTAGCTCCAGAGCTCATGAATCAGTATATCGAGTACATGAATCCGGGCACTGGTAAAGACCATTATTCACTACACATCGAGACAGTAATTACTCAATTTCCAGCGACATGATACGTACAATGTAAATGTACAACACTGCTGAATGTCACCACTGGTATTAATCAACAACAGGCAGGACCTATATCTTTCTTAAATAATTTTCTGTTACATATCCTTACAAAATTTCAGCCGAATGTTAATTAAAAAGGTTAGATTGGTTCACTACGTGTCTAGCAATATGTGTTTATATTGACATACGTTTGACTTTTCAAACCTTCTATTGCGTGTCATTATATTTATTGAGTTTGCTAATTTTTTTTATATGTTTCTTACTTCAGAAATGTGACGTGATTTCCGGTCAGGGAGCATAGTAAGCATTGTGCAATTTTTCAGGGAACGTTCCAGTACACTGGAAGGATTTTGTGACTGATTAAGCCCTTATAATTGCAGAATCCCTGATGGAGTTAGTCTAGTCTTTGCCAACAACATTGGCTATTTGCACTTACTGCAAACAGACACTCTGATAAAGGCAATATACAAACTGATTTATGTTTTGAACTATAGCTATGTTTGCATCCACCTATTTTTATGCACATTTTGGGATATTGCATAATAAAACGCTATATGGAAATTTGCTTTCAAAAGCATGTTTCGAAGTGATTCATTATATATGAAAAAAGACCAACAGTGGCTTTTCCTACCATTGCAACTTATATTTTCCTGAAAATAAGGCAATGTTCATAAAAAAATAAAAAAATAAAAAAATAAAAAATTTTTTTATGACAGCACACTCAAATTCAAACTTTTACTGATGGACTGTCTAAAAATCAGCTCGTGGTTTGATGCCTTTACAGACTCTGTAAATCAGCATGATAGGAATCAATAGTAAAGACTACCACCTGCACAGAGGAGTAAGTTTGAGTGTGTGTACATGAAGAGACAGTGAGCAGGAGGAAGTTAAGACAGAATTACAACAATAAGAAAAGGTATATTTGTGACTAGTGATGTATGTGACAGCCATATGTGTTTTAAAACCAATATTTCAAGAAAGAAATGTTAAGCTTCAATCACAAAAATAATAAGTTCCTGAAGTGAATCCTTCCTTGAATCATTATTTGATCAGACTGCCAAATGCTAAGACAATATCACACAAAATTGAATATGGAAAAAAAAAAATGGATGGCACTCACTGAATAAGTATGATGAGGTCATGCAAAATGGAAGAAACAATAAATTATTTGAGTTCAAGATGAACACTGCAGATTAATAAATAATGTTATTGCAATCCAAGTTTTTTCCCCCTGTGGACCTTTGTTGTTTGTTGCTCTAACTTGGGATTTATGAGCAAATTTTTCAACAAAAAAAAAAAAAAAAATATATATGTTCTGTAATTTCAATTGTACTCCTTCAAATATTGTCCAATATGATTAAAAGATGTTAATATTGTCTTCGGCTTTTTTATTATTATTGTGATATTCAGTTTTAAACAAATCTGCTCAATGCAACAATCATCCAATCAGAATTAAGTATTCTAGAGAGCCATATAATAATGTGCATTTTTATGTAATATCGAATATATTTTAAAATCGATATGTAATATATTTATGTAATAACTATGTAATAACTAATGAATAACATTTTACATAGTTTTTATTTTAATATTTTCTGTTTTGTTAGTAATTTTGTTGTGTGTTTTTGTCATTTGTATTATTTTTGTATGTATATGTCTATGGTTTTACACATTTTTATTTCAGATTAAGTTTTAGTTATTTTAGTACATCAAGCTAATCTAAATGAACTAAATTGCAACTAGCTATATCTTATTTCACATTTATTTTATTTCAAGTATTTTTTAATTTATAGTTGAACTGCTTCTGTTCCATCCTAAGGACAGCACCTGAGAGTCAAGATAAAACTTTTACTGTTAGCAACTGAGGTAATCTCAAATATTTCAACATAAAAACACAGACACACTATTTGTGTGTAAATAATACATATTGACATTAATAGGCTTGACGCTGTGGGCTGTACGTGCTGAAGTCTAGTCTCGACTCTCTTCTCGTGTTATCTAGGGAGTCCTCTACAGACCAATGCCACTCTCAAGAGCACGTGAAGAGCAGATGCCGCCCACAGCATGTATAATGACCCCCATCAAAGTCATCAATAACCGTAATGGCCAAACAGACAGTTACGTTACATTTACCAGAATGAAGAATGAGGCTTTTGTGGCCCTGGACAGCCTTTTACACACTCAGTTTAACTTCCTGTTTATGTCTGCTCTTGTGGCCAGAACTGCATTTCCTTAGAAGTGCCTTAGACACTGTGAATATAGTCACTTGTAGGATTCGCCACTGATAGGCAGCTTGCAGACTGATTATGAGCAAATATGTGCACTTAATTATATTTTAATATTAAATTAAACGTTTTTTTTAATAATTATAAATACCCCCGTAGAGACTGTCGCAGTAGCACCCTTACAGTGTCAGACAAGGTAGCGATAATAGTAGATATATTTAACATTCAGTGTGATAGGTGCTGCCAGAGGTTAACTGTAATGAAAGGCTTTTATAACATAAAGCTAATCCATCACATACATTTCATAATTGCACATCAGACCTCATTAGTCAACTTCTTTATTTATCGTTAAAGGTTTCCAAGGAAACTGTACTAAGCTTCACACAAGACAAATAACAAGTTCCTAGCCAAGAATTTCTGAAAGACTTTTTCATTTTTTATAATAAGTTTGTGATATTTTCTATTTCCCACCCTCTAAACCTAACACTCACACAAACTGTCTCCATTTTTTGAATATTCATTAAAATATTATTTTCAGCCATACTCCTCTCTCCGGCTTCTGCTCATTTGGTAGGTGATTTTAGATTTTGCTAACAGGTCCAAGACGTTATACTAACTATAAGTAACTTTGCAACTACATGTCAACACATTAGAGTATTAGTAGAACGTCTGTTTAATATCTGCTAACACTTTATTTTGATGTTCCCCAACAGACATACTGACTATAAGTAACTTTGCAAGTATGTCAACTTATTCTACTAACCCTAACCAAAACAGTCAACTATTACTCTAATGAGAGTTAGTTGACATATAGTTGCAAAGTTACATATAGTTAGTAGAATGTCTAAAGTGGCCTGTCACAACCATATATCCATTTTTCCCCAATTGAATATGGTTTGCCATATTTATATATATAAATATATATATTTTTTATTTTTTTTATTTATTTTTTGTCCTCAAAATATAGCTATAGGCAAATACACACAGTTGGTTTGTTTATTTGTTATAAATAAATAATTTCAACTGCCTGATTTTCTATTTTATTACAAAATGTTAACTGTATTGTTGCCCAGCTCTAATCTGCTAAATGTGATTATAAGGCATGAGAATATTAGGATATTAAAGCTGCAGTCCATAACTTTTGGCGCTCTAGCGGTTAATAAACAGAACTACATGCATATTGCGGAAGAACATTGTAGCCGGAGCTACTGTACTTCTCTTTGTTTATGTCTATGAAGAGTCACACAGATACTGGGCTATACTCCGCAGTGGTATGACCTGAACCAGTCTAAAATAGTCAGAATATAAACACTTCTGGTTTAAGACATGCTTTTTTGGCCGTTAAATAATGGCGCAAACAACAGTAAATTGACGAGCGGAAACCTTTTAAAAAACCTGATTTAAATACTTTTCTCCCATAAATGTTGTCTGAAAGGGAAACTCCTACAAATGCATGCAATAAGGTCAGACACAAAAAATAACTGTCTACGCCTTTTCAGCGCTAATTTCTCACTGCATGTCTTTAGTAAATCCTGACAGTAGTTTTTTAACACCAAAAGAGGGTTTTGCAGGAGCATGCTGTTGGTAATTCTGGCCCATAGTGTTAACATATTTATTATTATTATTATTATTATTATTTGTTCATTCTTTTTCATTCATATATTTATGTATTCATTTATTATCATCATTGTTGTATTTTTGTTTGTTTTAATGAGAAAGTCTTGCCAGATTATTTTGTCCTAGTACAGCTATAGGCCAATCGATACACACACACACACACACTGAACTTTCCTTGGATCAAGCTGTGCTATAAGTAAGTTCTCTTAGAAGTTGATTAATGAACACGTCACCAGCTTAACCTCATTTGAAAGGTGCACTTTGGACAGCAGTTTTGACCCTCTGCCCTCTTTGAGTAGCCTGGGAGTTTTTGCGTGTATGTGGGCCCATATGTCCACAGCATCTATCTATCTATCTATCTCTCTGTATCTGCACGTGTGTGTAATTGTAAAGGGGTCATTCAGATGTGGGAGCAGGTGAGCAGCTCGTGGGCCGACAGCAGGGCCTCTGGAGGAGTCGTGTGAGATCGGTCTTAACTCTGCCTGCTCAGGGTGATGGATGTATCCAGACTCAACTCTCACACCAACATCCACACCTGCTGTCCCGGCACTGCTTATTGGGCCCATGAATCAATTTAATGAGAGATGGAAAGGTTCAGGACTTCAATAAACACCCAGTTGAATCCCGTCCAATACATGTCCCATAAACTGAGTTTGGGCGCAGACACAACTGGGGCAAATTAGATCACTCCCTTTTTTGTCAACAGAGCGCTGTCGCTCATTCTATTGTCGTCTTGCACTCTGGGCCAAATGGCATTTAGTGTTTATGTCAGCATACTGTCACAATTAAATGTTTTTTTCTTTCTTTCTCGTTTTTAATGGCTTTGCACAAAAAGGTTTTTGCTAAATATTCTTGTGCTTAGCACACACTGCTGGCCAAAAGTTTGGAATAATTAAGATTTCTTAATGTTTTTGTAAGAAGTCTCTTCTGCTCAGCAAGGCTGCGTTTATTTAATAAAAATACAGTAAAAACAGTACCATTGTGAAATATTATTACAATTTAAAATAACTGTTTTCTATTTTTAGATATTTAAAATGTAAATGTTGAAAATAGTTTTTGCTGCTTAAAAAAAAAAAAATATATATATATATATATATATATTATTTTATTTTTTTTGTATAAACCATGATACACTACTATTCAAGTTAGGTAAGATTAAAAACTAAACAAAATGTTACAATATATTATATTTCAAATAAATTATGTTCTTGTGAACTTTCTATTCAATGAATGTCCTGGGAAAAGAAATATTGTGGTTTCCATAAATAATATTAGACTTCTAAAACTGTTTTCAACATTGATAATACTAATAATTATTAATAATTGAGCACCAATAATAATTGATAATAACTGACCTCCAAATCAGCATATTAGATTGATTTCTAAAGGATCATATGACACTGAAGACTGTCAGTAATTTCAATTGGTAATGGTTGATTTTTTTATTGATTTTTTATTACAGGAATAAGTTACATTTTAAAATGTATTACAATATAATTTTTTTTTTATTGTAATAATATCCAACAATATTATTGTTTTCACTGTATTATTGATCAAATAAATGCAGCCTTGGTGAACATAAGTGACTCCTTTCAAAAACATTTTACATACCCCAAACTCTTGACCAGTTCTGTACAGTTTCCTAAATGCTTTTTATGAATTTTGAAAGATTTTGCATTATTTATTTGCATGACCTTCCTTTGCATGGCATGTTATTTTAAATACCTGTCCTGGTAATTGCTACTTAAGTGATACGGACATTGTTGAAAGCATCTGGGTTAAGGCCCGTTCAAACCAAGAACGATAACTATAAAAATAACAGCGGACGATATCATTTTGTTTATTCTAAGCGCGTGCTTGTCTGTCACTTTAAATGCTCAAGCTCGTTACAGCAGGATGGATTCTGATTGGCTGTCAATGTTTTTATCATTAATCAGCTGGATAAAATCATTCTGAAAGTGATTGCTGATGATATCGTTTCACTGTGACATTATCGTTAGAGCCAGTGGCGTAGCGTCTGGGCATGCAGGGTATGCACATGCAAATGGGCCTGGGCCGATAGGGGGCCCGCCAATGGGGAACTTGTAATTAAAACGAGGGAATTAATTTTTAATTCGTGGCCACTGTAAATATATGTTTTGTTTCTCCTATTTTAACTTCTTGTTTCTCCGTAATGTCTAATTTAACGCTGCATTGCCGCACCAAATTTAAAAAGAAAATACAGCAACTACTCTCTACTAGGTTACTAGCGACTAGCTAATTGAACAAACCCTTTCGCACGTACGATCACACCGGTGTGATCAGTCTAAGCTGGTCCCTGGAGCGTACGATCACACCGGTGTGATTAGAACGGTCAGTGCATGACGTGATCAACTGCTAAATTCAAATGTGCTTTCGCGCGTTGGCTGGCGCTGAGCCAGAGACAGGCGCGCTCAGAGCTGTCATATATCACAACTTTTCAGTGTTTTCAACCACATAATGTTTATTTTAGGTTCCAGACATATAAGTACTAAAAAAAACAATACATTACAGTTCGTAAAATACACACTGATGTCAAAGGTAGAGGCAATAATAATCCTTTCCATTATAATTCGTTTTATTCATATCAGATACACATTGTGTAAGTAACTTTAAAGTTTACTCTATTCTTCTCCCAGTTGATCTGCCACTTACTTGTATGTATTTCGGGAGAAGTGGATGAATTAACGTGTTGTAAATCCAACAGATCCGATTCTCTGAACTGCGCGTCTGCGGCACAAACTAAGATGGCGGCGCCCATCGCGAATACAGCTGAACTAACGCGATCGTTATAAATGTGTTTACACAACAAAACACTTCCACTTGCATATATTTGACAACCGGAATATCAGATATTTCATGCCATATCTAACAAATTTGTGAATTTTTTGAATAAAAAAGGAAAAATGACATAAAAGCAGATCATCATTAATTCAGCTCTGTTGTTGCTGCGGTGTGTCACGTGACAATCAATGACGCGTCACCACGGAAACCATAAAGTGACACATTCTAAATAACGGTCGCCTTGAAAAACTCACGCTGGGGGGTCAGTCAGAATATTTTAAACTTACGTGTGAAAGGGTTAAGGATGGACAAATATAAACATAAAAGTGGGGCCTTAAAGAGAAAAGAGAGGGTGGAGAAGTTAGTCGAGTATGAGAGGGAAGTTTTGTCAGCTAATATTAAGAGTGCACGTCTATGGATGAGAACAAGAATGTAGCTGACAGCTTGATGTGGTGCCAAGAGTCGGGGAGTGAAGAAACAGTCGCAGACGAGCCAAAAGCTGGATATTTGGCGGGAAATATGTCATCGGGTTGCCCAACAGATCAAAGAAACTATCCAGACACACTAACAGATGGGCAAGTAAAGCATTTTATTGTGTCGCAAGGTTCATGCAAAAACTCCGGTCCATTTCCTTGAGATCCATTGCAAGGAGACAGGTGCAACGAGTTTTTACTCCACCACAACAAAAGCTGGTATTCAGCTACCGAGATCTTGGCTGTGTTACTCGCCTAAGCTTGACGCTGCATATTGTGAACCATGCTGGTTATTTGCAGACCGCAGTCACAAAAGCTACAACATGGCATGGACACAAGGAATAAGAACATGGCAGACCCTATCAAATAAAGTTTCCAAGCATGAAGGCACAGAGTGCATGTTTATCAGAACAGCAAATCCATCAACAAGTACATTTTTGGAGGCAGGTTCTAGACCGGATCATTAATGTCACTTTAACTCTGGCATCAAACAACCTTGCATTTTGGGGACACTTCAAAGACACTGAAAGTGTCAACAAAGGTAATTTTCTCTCCATCATCGACCTACTGTCCGAGTTTGATCCATATTTGAAGGAGCTGCTCAGTCACCCTGCTGGTTCCGTTAAGTATCTCAGCCAAGAAATCCAAAATGAACTGATTGGTATACTCTCTGAGTCTGTCCAGAAAGAAATTATCAGTGAAATTAAGGGCGTGCCGTTTTTTCTCAGTGAGCATGGAAACGACTCAAGATGTATCTAAAGTGGATCAGAGGAGTCAAATCTTTCGGTATGTAACCATAGAGAGAGATAGCCAGGGTGCTGCAATGGTTGTGAAAATCAACGAGTCTTTTCTGGGATTCCAGCAAATGCCTGACTCATCCGCTGACACAATAGCCAATGAAATGATACATTCTGTTGAGGAAAAAGGTCTCTATTTCAAAATGCAGTGGCCAAGGATTTGATGGGGCTGCGAACATGAGTGGCATATACATGGGAGTTCAGGCAAGGATACAGGAGAGACAACCAAATGCCACAAATGTACACTGTGCTGCCCATAACTTAAATCTGGTCATCAATGATTCAGTTAAGTCAATTAGAGAGCTGTTTTACAACACCATGGAAAGTTTTTACAAAGTTTTACAACACCATGGAAAAATGTTATGTGGTTTTTGCGCACAGTACAAAGAGGTGGAATGTATTGGTTGAGATTACTGAAAAACCCACTCCGGGTGTCACGCTGAAAAAACTGTCCGCTACTAGGTGGGCATCACGCAATGATGCCGTGTCTGCAATCAGATACAGATATGTTGACGTGTTGAAGGCCCTGACCAAAATTTTACTTACCAGTAAAAAGACAGATGAGCGCAACGAGTCCATGGCTTTGATACAGCTGATGGAAATATTTGACTTAGTTTTTATTATAGTTCTTCAAAGTGAAGTCTTGGAACAGATCAATGTCATTTTAAAAATGCTACAGGCGAAGGATGCTGATCTTATTAAAGCTACAGAATTACTTGACACTGCCATCGCGGAGTTGACAAGGTTCAGGGAAAATTAGAGTTGCGTTACGTTACGTTAGGCAAGTGCTCAGCTACTGGCGCGTTGATCAAAAAAATGAAGCGGTCTAAACCCTCTGGTGCACAGGGATGAAAACGGAGAAAGGAAAAAGATAAAAAGAAAGCCCAGCAGTAAGTCTTCTCATGTCAGCCATTAAGGTGTCAAATGAAATAAATTTACTTAGTATTGTGCATCACCTAATATTGGACGTTTCACTGCTGTCACTAAGCTATCACTAGCTAGCTAGTTACTTTGCTAGTTTGCTACGTATTACCTGCAAACATAACTTCACTGATAACCTACATGGATGTAAATGTCAAAAGACCAGTATCTGGATAAAGTATGCTAGTTATGAAAAGTACAGTAGCTCTCTACATTCATTATAAATGCATAAGTTCTGTTTAGTGAGTTCACAACTAGCAGGTGCATACACACACGGTAACCATTATGGTGATAGTGGTGGTGTTCACCCTTCTGTACAGTTCCCCTCCAGGAATATACTAAAATATATGTCTCTCTCTCTCTCTCTCTCTCTCTCTCTCTCTCTCTCTCTCTCTCTCTCTCTCTCTCTCTCTCTCTCTCTCTCTCTCTCTCTCTCTCTCTCTCTCTCTCTCTCTCTTTTTATTTTAATTTTTTTTATTGGCCATGGCCAAATGCACTCAGCCTGAGAAATGCCAACTGTTCATCTTTTATTATTTGAGATAGGCATAGAACTACAAGAACTTCAATCTTTTAATTTTGTAGTGGTACGTACAGTATCCATAATAGCACTTTTGTTTGTAGAGGGTATAGTTACAGTAATCCAGTTTATGGGTCTTAATTTGCTTAAGTGTCCTTACAGGTTCTTAAGAGTGTTTTTGGCACAGTTGCACAGCAAAACTCAGTCTCGCCTAGGGCAACCAAAGGGCTAGAACCGGCCCTGTTCTTACCATCCCCGTTACTGTTGCTTCAGCGGAGCGCTCATTTTCAAAACTGAAGCTAATAAAAAATTATTTGCGGAGCACCATGTCACAAAACAGACTATCAGGACTGGCAATTCTTTCCATCGAGAATGAACGAAGCCGTGAATTAAACACCAATGACATCGTGGATGAATTTGCCGAAAGAAAGGCCCGGAGAAATGCAACTAAAATGAGTAGTTTTATGTTTTTACATTTTGGGCCGCCGTGCCAAGATCAGTAGTTTATTATTGACATTGGCTGAGCCTTGGTTGATTTAGACTTGTTTTTGTTCCATTCTGGTTGTGAAAAGTTGTTGGGTAGAGTGTTTTTTTTATTATTTTTTTTATGGTATTGTTTGGTATGGTATTTTCTTGATACACTACAGTGAACGTCTATAAATGTCTCTTCGATGTACTTGGGGGGCGGGGTTAGGGGGGCCCGTACAATATTTTTGCATATGGGCCCGGGACTGACTGACTGGGGACACCACTGATTAGAGCTGTGGTGTGAACTCTGCTACTCTTTAATATCGAGAATGATTCTTAGAACTATATGTTTATCGTTATCTAGTTATCTTCCTTGGTGTGAATGGGCCTTTAGAATGTAAATGTAAAAACGGAAGCAAAAGTTCTGTCAGCTCAGCAGCTCAAATTGTGTCAACATCAGTAGCTTTACCCAGCGCCAGAAAAACATATTATTTATACAGCACTCTTTGACATCTCTGTCAACTCTTTTGGTCAGATATTTCTTCACTCCATACTTTTGTGGTTTTGAATCAATCTAAACTGCCAGTCATGATGTCATTCTCCCTTACCAGGCTGGGTCAAAGTAGAGTTGATGCCTAAGGCTGTACTATTATACACAATCTGTAATAGAACTGTGTCTTTATATTGTGATACCACTTTTATACCTTACTTGTTACCCGTGCTGGGCACTAATATAATGTTATTTATAATGTAAACAATGGGCCATCAACTAACAATAGATACTATTTACACTATGTGTAACTAACAACAAAAAGTATTACTTTGCACTAAGTGCAAATAACATTAAATTGAATTAATTAAATGATATGAATACTAAGTGAAAATTGCAGTTAAATTTATACTTAATGCAAATAGTGGCAGATACTATTTGCACTTCGGTGTGTTGTAGTACACATTGTATTTATTAAAATCAATGCTAAAAAGTGATGCTGCCTTATTGTGACATTACTTGTTCCTGCCTCTAAAGCCCTAATCTCCTACCCGATAAACACTTTTATCCTACTATTAATTCCTGTTTGGAGCTTTATTTACACTTTTCATATATATATATATATATATATATATATATATATATATATATATATATATATATATATATATATATATATATATATACACAGTACCAGTCAAAAGTTTGGAAACGTTACTATTTTTAATGTTTTTGAAAGAAGTCTCTTATGCTCATCAAGCCTGCAGTTAAAAAACAAACAAAACAAAAAAAAAACAGTAATATTATGAAATATTATTACAATTTAAAATAATGGTTCTCTTTTTTAATATACTTTAAAATGTAATTTATTTTTGTGATGCAAAGCTGAATTTTCATCAGCAAGTACTCCAGTCTTTGGTGTCTTATTATGATCCTTCAGAAATCATTCTAATATGCTGATTTATGATCAATGTTGGAAACAGTTGTGCTGCTTAATATTTTTTTTCAGGATTATTTGATGAATAAAAAGTTAAAAAGAACTGTATTTATTTAGAATAGAAATCTTTTGTAACAATATACACTACCGTTCAAAAGTTTGGGAACAATAACTATTTTTTTTTTAAGAAATTAGTACTTTAATTCAACAAGGATGCGTTAAATTGATAAAAGGTGATGGTAACGATTTATATTGTTAGAAAAGTTTTTATTTTGAATAAATGCTGTTTTAATGAATAAATGCTGTTAACGTTTTACTCGATCAATGAATCCTGAAAAAAGTATTCCAAAAAAATATATTAAACAGCACAACTGTTTCCATCATTGATAATAACTGAGTATCAAAGTATCATATTAGAATGATTTCTGAAGGATCATAAGACACCAAAGACTGGAGTACTTGCTGATGAAAATTCAGCTTTGCATCACAAAAATAAATTACATTTTAAAATATATTAAAAAAGAGAACCATTATTTTAAATTGTAATAATATTTCATAATATTACTGTTTTTTTTTGTTTGTTTGTTTTTAACTGCAGGCTTGATGAGCATAAGAGACTTCTTTCAAAAACATAAAAAATAGTAATGTTTCCAAACTTTTGACTGGTACTGTATATATATATTTAAATGCTTCTCCGAGCTGATATGCAATGGAAAAAGGCAGAAGAATAACTGTTCTACAGTAACTGGTCACAGTATTACCCTTACGAAAAAGAAGTATACTTCAAGTTCATTTTATGAAGTATACTTAAATAATGTTCAAGTATATTTTTAAGTACACTTTATGTAGTAAGTATACTAATATCAATGTGTACTTGTAGTAAACTTGTAAGTGTACTATTTCAATACTGCTTGGGACTAAATTGGCCCATTTTTTATATATAAAAGTATACGTTTAAGTGTACTATAAGTGTAAGAGTAGTAAACTACTTAGTTTACTATTTTAATACAAGCAGACATTTTTTTAGTTGATGAAAGTACACACTTAAGTGTACTCTCAGTAAACTACTAGTTTAGAAGTTTATACTGCAAGTATACTTGTAAGTTTTCTTTAAGTGAACATAACATTATACTTATAGTTTACTATTTATATATATTTTTTGCACTTGCAGTATACTACTATGTTCAAATGTAGATATTATTACTTGAAAAATACCTTTAAATGTACTTTAATTTTAAAAACATTTTATTAGCATCATACATTCTTTTTTATCAACACTTGATTGTCGGTACGCTTCATTTCATTTGGTAATATTAAGCAGTTTTGATTTACACACTGTTTAATGTTTGATGATCACGTTATTTTACATTTGAGTGAGCAATCTTCAATGGCTGGGTCCCAATTCGCCTACTTATACTACGACCTAAAAGTATGTACTTTTTTTGTGATGAAAAAGTACATACTTTTGAGTGTGTGGCAAAAGAGTATGCACGTTCTGGGACATACTTCGATGACGTCATGCAACGTAAACGAGAACGTGGTTGCCTAGTTACGCACACCGCGACTGTTAACAAGACATTTTACATTTCATTCATTCTTATATATCCAATATAATTTTATTTACTATTCCCATCTTTTTTTCCACAATACATTTACAATGTGTTTTACCAAATTGAGGAGTGAAGCAGGGCGTCGTCGTAGATCAACCAAACGCAGGTCGTTAGTGAGGCGGCTGGTTCTGACGTTCATGTGCAAATGTGTGTAACGAAAGCTACTTATTTTCTGAGTTAAAATATTTAAAGTTTATCGTGTAACTATAGTTTAATGTATTTTATACTTAATCTTATACTTATGTATAATACTTAAAAATACCCCGATGAAAGTGAACCATGCTTTTACTATAGTAAAAGTGTAGTAACCATGTTTCTTTGGTTGGACTGATAAAAGTTAACATTTGTACAGCCACAGTATTACTACAAATAAGTCAGACAGAAACATCAAAAGAAATACATAAAAAAGACACTTGCATGACACGTAGAGCCTTTTTATTTATTGTTTTGTAGCCTGCAATGAGGCGCTCAGTATCTTCATCGGACCCTACAAGATAAACACGGTACTTTTTTGGCACAACATAAAAACCATTAATATTACGAGACAATAAAATATTACTTTAATTAGGGTTAAACATTTGAATTCTTACACTTAAAAACTGAGGGCGCATCTCCGCTGCTGCATCCGACTGCCATGTTTACATCACCGCAAAGCTCCTCCCTCCCGCACGCAATGGGTTGTGGGCAATATTAGCCGTTAGAGTGTGCATTGATCTGCACTTCGAATTCTAACCGGAAATAGTAGACCATCCGGGTATCTTTGGAATACTCATTTCAACATACTACGATTTGGGACGTACTAATTCTAGTTTCGCATACTATTTAGGACGGATAGTATGCGAATTGGGACTCAGCGAATCACTTGTTTCAGCTTCTTCTTCTCCTGTGTTTTGATCCGGATATTTTGTACTAGAAGATGTGTCATAGTGCCCCCTACCGTATAACAGTGAAAACATGGATAGTTAGAAAATTCAGTCAATGATGGGGAAAGTAGAATTAGAGTAAATTCCTATACACTACCAGTGGACTAGCCTACACAACAATTCAGATATGCAGAATTAGAAACATATCTGTTTTACAATATGCTAATCAATATTTTCAAACAATATAAGTTTCATAAGACTGTATATAAAAAAAACTATGTAAAAAAAAAAAGTATATTTAATATGCTACTTGATCAAAAGAGTTAACACAACTACGAGCCAAGTACACTTGAATACTTAATTATACTTTTAAGTATATCTCGATCAAAAGATTGAGTACAAGTGCAGGCCAAATATACTTGGACTTTTTTCTCAGTATAAGTCAAGTACACTTAAGTGTAGTTTTAAGTACATAAAGTATATTTGAGAAGTACATAAAGTATATTTTTGAGAAGTATATAAAATGTTGACTGAAAGTACACTTTCTTATTTTTAGATTAAAAGAAGTATACTAATAGAACACTTGAATAAACTTATTTTTCGTATGGGTACCCATGAATTTACATGACTTTTCTAATAATTTGTGATTACAAGGTTTTTAAAATATTTGTTTTAAACACACACACAAAGAATTTTAGAATGATTCTTAATTAAAAATGTCAGTGGTTAAAGTCCACCCAAAAATGAAAAATCTGTAATCATTTCTCACCCTCATGTCATTCCAAATTTTGAATAAAGTTCATAACAAACAGTTTCAGTTCCCATTGACTTTCTCTGTAATTTTTTTCTCCATACAATGGAAGTCAATGGGAACTGAAACGGTTACCAACAATCATCAAAATATCTTCTTTTGTGTTCCACAGAAGAAAGAGAGTAATTCAGGTTTGGAATGGTATGCGGTAAGCAATATGATTTCAGCTTTCATCCTTATTTTTTATTGTTTCATCTTATTTTAAACCTTTTGTCTTATTTTAAACCTTTTAAGCCATCTTACGGCTCCATTGGAAGTGTGCTTAGGTCCCCACAGTGGATCCAGACCCGTTCGTTGAGAGCTAGTGCACTAGAAGCTGCGGTCTTTAGCTTTCTTGTTAGCATGCCTGCTTACCATGTTGACTGTTGCTGGCTAAACCCCCACTGAGAGCAAACTAATTGCATTGATGCCGTGACTCAGACTGGAGTGAGATTTCGGTGGGTGAGTGTAACGGAGGCTAGCTGGAAAAAGGTATCAAGGCAGGTAAAACATCAGTCCCGTGGCCTCATTTAGCAACCTTGTAAGCATACCTGCTTCTCGTCCCGGCAGTTGCCAGTTAAATACCTGTTTTTCCATCCAAATCTCCCTAATTGACTATTGCTGATTAGTGATTACTCATATTATCTCATAATAATCCCATACTTGTTTTTGTCATTAAACCCTTTTATGCAGAAATAGGTACTATTGTAATCTTACGCAAGCAGACATTTTTGAACTAGTTCTTTTAATTAAGTAATATTTTATCAGGTACAGGGTTTGTGTAATGCATCCAGCACTGCTTGTCACATTTGCCTCTCTCTGTCAAAACACACCATATTTTTATGACCAAGTTTCACTTCACGGAAAACTGACACCACAATGCATCTTCAGTCCAAAGGATCCAATTCTGCTTATTGTCAAAGCCCGACTTAACAAGTGACTCAAAACAAACATTCGTTCTTGTGCAGTTTTTGACGTCTCGTCCTCGGTTTGTTTTTTGTTCGTCTGCATTTGTGTCTAAGGAGAAGTTATGAGGGCAAACCAGAAAAAGGTGAGAGTGATGGAGAGAGTGTTTTGCGAAAGAGCACTGTAAAAAAAAATTTGTTCACTCAACTTACATTTTTTAGTTATTTTTTTGCTTTGACTCAGTTAAGTTTTATTGACTTAATCTACTAAGTATATTCAACTTAAAAAGTTTAGTTGACATAGTTAAAATAGTTGAGCCAACAACTTATTTCAAGTTACCTGGACTTGTAAAGATTAGTTGAAATACAATAACTTACATTTTCAAGTTACCTGGATTTGTAAAGATTAGTTGAAATACGATAACTTACATTTTCAAGTTACCTGGACTTGTAAAGATTAGTTGAAATACGATAACTTACATTTTCAAGTTACCTGGATTTGTAAAGATTAGTTGAAATACGATAACTTACATTTTCAAGTTACCTGGACTTGTAAAGATTAGTTGAAATACGATAACTTACATTTTCAAGTTACCTGGACTTGTAAAGATTAGTTGAAATACAATAACTTACATGTTCAAGTTACCTGGACTTCTAAATATTAGTTGAAATACGATAACTTACATTTTCAAGTTATCTGTACTAAAGTGTATGTTCATTGAACTTAATTTAGCATATTTTCTCAACTTGCAATATAGCACACTCAACCAAATAAATAACAGATTTTTCCATACAAATGGTTTTATTGTTCCTTACAAATCAATAAATGTTAAGAATAAACAACATATTCAAAGGAATACAATTATATCACAATTGCATGAAGTTTAAAGATAAAAATGTATTTGAAAAATGCATAGAAAGTGTATTCATGTGGGATTTTTTTCATGTTTGTACAAGTTTTCAGCATTGATGACCTGACATGCATTCTCATTGCTTAATTTTTTTAAATTTTACTTGGCTAAAACATATATTAAGATTTCATGTGTTTTAAAGTTATTTCACAAGGGGGTATATTTATGTGAAAAATCTTAAAGTCTCAGTTCACACAAAAAAAGTTGCTCACCTGTTAATACCTGTTAATACTTTCCATTGTTGGTAGACAAATGAAGATCTTTTTAATAAAATCGGTGAGCTTTCAGTCCCTCCTTTGACAGCCTAAGCAACTAGCACTTTCAAGGTCCAGAAAAGACATCCTTAAAGTAATCCAAGTGACTCCAGTGGTTTAACCTAGGTTTTATGAAGCATTGTCAGTGTTTCATTCCATTTTATTTATTAAATAGTTTTCTCCATCAAATGTTTACAAGAACATAGCAGCACATGATTCTTGTGTCGACGCGAAAGCTGACACTGCTGCATGTAAACAAATATATAAACCACTGACGTCACTTGGATTACTTTAAGGATGTCTTTTCTGGACCTTGAAAGTATTAGTTGAATAGGATGTCAAAGGAGGGACAGAAAGATCAAAGATTTCATTTAAAAAAATATCTTAATTTATGTTTCAAAGATAAACAAAGGTCTTTTAGGTTTGGAGCAACATGAGATCTAACATTTAACAAAATAATTTTAATTTAGGTTAAACTAACACTTTAAGATTTTTCACATTAATAATACCTCTTTAACTGTGAAATAACTTTAAACCACATGAAATCTTAATATATGTTTTAGCCAAGTAAAATTAAACAAAGTTAAACAATGAAAATGATGTCAGGCCCTTGATGCAGAGAACTTGTAAAAACATGGGTAAACAAAAAAATACAGATGAAAACACAGGCTCTTTGTAGAAATACATACCTTACCTCAACAACATCTTTAATTCAACAATGTATTTTTAAGAGAGTGCACTCTTGCACTGCAGGTATCAGCTCCAATGTTCATGAATCACCTCGAAAGTGTATCTGAGGTGTTTTCTGGGGTAGTTTATGTTGAGAGCATAAAGCAATGTCATTTGTATGTCACCAAATCCTCGCAGAACAACTGCTTCCTCGATTACAAGGGCCACATCACTAGAGTTGCATGGAATTGGGTCTATCACATCTTCCACCACTGCGATGATTCCTAGAGTCATGCCCCGATCATATCTTCTTCGGAATCTGTGTGCTGTATTAAAAAATGACAAACTTCAAAATGTGCTTTCACACATACAACACTGAAGCTCAACCACTTAAACACAACATGAGTACACCAAGTCTTATTTAGTGTTCCGAAGAAGATTAAAGGTCTTACAGGCTTGGAACAATATGAGGGCGAGTAATTGATGAGAGAACTTTCATTTTTGAATGAACTATCCTGTAAAAAACCTTTAAACTGAGAGACTTAGGTCAAATACTATACACTGTGAATAAACGGAGGCATTTTGCATCTGTACACTAAATGAAGCATTATAAAATGTTACAATCAAGCTACAATATTTTAAGGCCTAAAGAAATTGATTTCACAGGGGACTTTTTTCTTCCAAAATGTAATTTTGATTATCAAAGATAAAACTTAAAGGTGGTATCAGCGATTTCAGGCCCAAACATAAATGATCACATTCATCTAATATTTCCTAACGATCCGCTAGCTGCCCGCCCCATAAGCATGCTGTCAAAAAAACGCGTCTCTCTAGGTAGCCTAGGCTCTGAGATCTGCACACAAAAACAGTTGGTATCAACATCACTCAAAACCAAAATAAATAGTGTTCCAACCAATCATCGACAGGGGCGGGTGTTGTGAGGTTTTCGCGTGCAGCCGTCATAGGCAGCCGTGCACGAGCGCAAAACCTCACAACACCCGCCCCTGTCGATGATTGGTTGGAACACTATTTATTTTGGTTTTGAGTGATGTTGATACCAACTGTTTTTGTGTGCAGATCTCAGAGCCTAGGCTACCTAGAGAGACGCGGTTTTTTGACAGCATGCTTATGGGGCGGGCAGCTAGCGGATCGTTAGGAAATATTAGATGAATGTGATCATTTATGTTTGGGCCTGAAATCGCTGATACCACCTTTAATATGTCATTATAAAATGATTGACTAGAAGGTGACTAATTTTAATTTATTTGAAATACGCATTAACAAATGACATATTACTTTTTTCTTCAATATTTTGCAGCACTAATAAAAAATATGCACGACAACAGAAATGGCAAGAAAGGAAGTGCCCATAATGTTTATGAAAAAAGTACAGTAGAAATATATGTACTTACATTTTTATCTAGGCTGTCCATTATGGTCCTCATTTCAGCAATGTCAGCAAAGTGCTTGAACGGTAGACACAACAGTTTTGGTAGATGCCAGTCAAGACCCTCATAAAAGGACTTGCTCAGGTCCAGTGAAATTAGCATGTTGAATTCTGCACTGATCTAAACTAATATTAAATGACACAAACATAACAGCAGCATGTTAAACAACACTGCAAAATAATATATCTACATATTCATCTAAACACCATTTTCAGCAGTGTAGGACTTTACCTGTCTCTCACAAAAAAAGAACCGGCCACCTCTTTTTCCATAGCAGATACTGGAGGATCCTTTTTTAACTCTCCTGTCTGCCTGTAATGCCACAGGTCTCTGAGAAAGCATAAAGATCACAGTTCAACGTAAAAGCTGCAGCACAGAGCCGGACAGATTGTGTATGGTCCCTGGACAAATGTATTTTTTAGAGCAAACTCAGTTCTAAATGAACACACACAGTCTTTATAGATGCAGGGAAGCAGACAGTTACTTACATGATGGCAGTGCTTCAGCTTGTAGTGCCTTCTGACAATGCGTTCATTGGTTGTCTTGAATAAACAGAACTTGCTGCTCCACTTTATTGGTCAAGGGCAAAAGAAAAGAACAATTAAGTCAACTAACATTTAATAAACCGAGTACACATACACAATCAAGATCAAGACTAGATCAATAATAGTTTATCACCAAATTTGTGGATATATATTTATTGACATTACTATTAAGACCTTATTAGGACAGTATTAGCTGCTAAGCATTTCACGAGTTCTGGGGAAAACACTGCGATGGTTAAGCGGTTGCTATAGTTACATAATCTCCCACAATAAACTAAACATAACTGACCACAGTCTTTTAAGTTCGACATTTAATAAGTAAAACTAGACAGTTGTACAACAACTTTTCAGTTATGGAGCGTCCATCTCGAACACCGGAGGATTCTGATAATCCTGCCGCACCACTCACACAGTTTTACATTAAATTAACGTTACATTATTTGTCAGCTCGTTGTTGTCGTACTCACGCGTCGACGCTGCTTTGCCTGAATGGTGATTAGACTTGGTGATTTTGGCGCAAATAACTTGAACATGAGAGTGAACAAACATGGTAGAAATGCGTTATTTTTCACGACATGCTTTTCCCGCGCTCTAGGCTATTTTATCATTCATCCATATATCAGTCTCTCTCACATAATTAATATATATATATATATATATATATATATATATATATATATATATATATATATATATATATATATATATTAGCCTATGTAACGTTAAACTGGTAAAACTGTTTGTTTCGCGCTTCACGTGATCTCATCTCGCGATAAAAAATGAGAACTAACCTTACTGGTTCAGCATATGTTTTTAAGTTGAGGCGGCAAATACTCTAGTTATGTCAACTTGCAGACTAGTTGAGACAGTGAAAACTTAACATGTTAAGTTGAATTAACAAATTCAGAAACCACAAGTTGTATAAACTTACAAAATTACATTGAAACAACTAAAATGCGGAATCATTTTTTACAGTGAGAGGGCAGGAGAAAGAGATAGAGGTTGAGACCGATAGCGGGGTGCAATAGGTAATCAATACCACAGCGGTGACCTAAGTGTTTGCTCCCTCGTTTATCTCATTTGGAGCTGCAGGTTCAGACCGTCTGACCGGGTAAACAAGAGCATCACTTCAGAATTTTACCCTTCTGTAGTAGGGCTTTTCTTCAACTACAGGTCGATTTGACCCTGCATAATTGTAGAAATTAAACAATTTAAAACATTATGTTTGTTTCTGCCTTGTTTGATATTTTTCTAAAACAACATTATAAAAACGTATTGCTAGCATTTTTAGAACATTAAATATAATTATTTAATACATATTTTAATGCTTGCTGAGTAAAATTACAGCTTGATTGTAAATGGAGCACACAATTATTGTGATTATATATATATATATATATATATATACAGTATATATATATATATATATAATTCCTCCTGTCCCTCACCTGCACTCACTTGGCTTTCACCTCACCCTCACTCATTGTCTAGTCTCGTCTTTGAATAGAAACACAGACCCGTATACCTGAGAAACTTACTTGTGAATCTCCAGCAATTCCCTATTGTGTCTCCAATGTTGCCTGCAGAAGAGAATATCACACAGGTCAATATACTTGCAAGTACCCAATATCCACTTACCTAGTGATGGGAGAAACAAAGCTTTTCAAAGTTTGCTTTTCAAAATTATTCACTTTTTCGAAGCATTCGAAACGCCACACACAGTGACGCCTGCTGGTCAGAACAGTGGAAATGCAACAGAAACTCATGCCAAACATACATAAAAACTCATTTTACAAAGACATTGCAAATGTTTTATTGACAGTAAAATATATTAAATGTTATTTATTAATAATCTAATAATAAAATTACCTATCAAGTGTATGTAATGTGTGTTATTTTATACATTTTCAGGGGTTGTTTTGTTTGTTCCATAATGGCTCAGCTAAACAGGCCAATAAAAGACTGTTACTTCCATTATTCCTTTTAATTATATTAATGTCTAATTAAAACATCTACAAATGTATAAAACTGATCAGAGATCAGGCAAAACCCATATACATTTGTTTAATGGGGGGTGATCTCAGTGAATCCTCATGATTCATAGGTTCACAGAGATCATCGACCCCCAGCGGCGAACCATTGAAATTTCGAAAGGTTTCAAAACAGTTATGACGCAATGAAGCCTCCTTTACTGAAATCACATGGCTTTGGCAGTTCCACTGCTACGAACCACTGATTCGAAACCAATGATTCGTAAAGGTTTCAAAGCTTCATGAAGCAGAGTTTCGAAATCGCCCATCACTACACTTACCTGCTTCCCATTGAGGTGTTGTGATTCCTGGATTCTACCATTTACTCCATGCTACATGCTACAGACAAGACGTCAAGTTATTCACTCCATCTACTCCAGTCAGGTATCATTTGTCTTGTCTATACTCACCTTTATTGCCATTTCTACCAGAAAGACTCGAGAGATAAAATGGTATAGCAAAAGCATATATTTATTAACAGCCCAGCAAGCAAATATTTGTAAAGTTCTTTGGCGTAGGTCCTGTCCGTAGCGCGCAATCCAAGGGTAGCGGAAACTGCATTTCCTGCCTGAAGATGAAGGCAGGGGCGCAGCCGACCCCCCGGAGGTATGGGAAGGCTGATGTAGGTGGGGAGGATGGAGGTAATTGCATGGAGGTAATAGCATCTGCGAACTCAGACAATTGTAAGTACCAATATTTTATACTGCACATGATTGGTTAGATGTGAAGGTAATAAGTGACGTAACAATTGAGTCTTCCAAGCAGAACTTACGCTAAAGCTTTCATTTCCCATCTCTAGTTTATTAAATACCTGTTTGGTTCAATAATCCTGTCTCTAGTCTGGTTTTTAGGTCAGCAGGATTTTGCCAAGTAAGATATGTTACTTGTCTAAATCTAAATCTTGTCATAATCTAAAACAACATTCCTGTCTGAAAATGTTGTCGTTGTTGATACTTTATTGATCCTTTACAGGAAATTACATCATTGTAGACGTTTTACCACTGACCAATTATCTTAGGAGTGCTCTTGCCAACTTCAACATGAAATAATAAGATACATATAACAATATATTTATAATGATATAAATAATTACCCTGTAGCTCCAAAATACAATCAAAGCGGGTAGCATGTGGATCAGGTACTTCAAGGGGCCATCTTAGCGGTTGTTATTGTATGGGAATGCTAACAGATACTGTAGCTCTCTTCAGGTATTATAAACCATATTGGTGCATACCCAGACATGCTGAATCAACAGCCATCACAGCCGCCAAAGTTATGTTTCGGAGTATTTTATGTGCTTCGCTCTGTTCAGATTGAAGTAACGCTCTTGGCCCGTGGCACTTACAATTTCATATTTTCTCTTTCAATGTGTGCTGTGGAACTGTGTTTGTGGGCTCCACAGTCACTTTTTGCTATTTTCTAACTTGAGATGACTTTGAAATAGTTGATTTTAGAATAAAATAACCTACAGCTGAGCCCAAAAGGGCTCAATGCCTCACAGCACTGGAGTGCAATCCCCTTTATCTATAGCAACTCAAGAGTTCCTATTTTAAAACACATCTAAATTCAAGGAAACCGATGCAAGGTGAAACACAGCTCATTTGAATTGTGGATGCGTCACTTTCAATATGCCTCTCCAGGTCTGGTTTAGCTGTATTTTGCGGGAAGATCAGCAAACCAGGAAACCATTTGTGTCAGTCTGATAAAGTGTCACAGGCACTTATGCTGAGGGTGGCTGATGTAGGCTGTGTACTCGCTCATTATTGTGGCGGATGCCCTTGGACTGCAGGTTGTTGAAATTAAGCATGGCATCCCATAGAACCCCAGGTAAAATCTATCTTGCAGAGACCTGCATATCTCTTCTGCCATCTGAGGTGAACCCAAACTTGCAGACTCCTGACCGGTAGATCCTGCTCCACGCAGCTGAAGGTGCAACAGGGAATTGAAGCGGCATCCATGCTGAGGCTGCTCAGTGAATACGTTTCTCTTCATTGCGGGAGACTTTGAGAGTAATGGGGCATGGTGGAGTCACGGCCCCATGGTGCCACAGTGGAGGGGGGTCTTCAACTTAGAAGTGGAAACGTGGGTCTTCTGTTACTAAAGAAAAAGAATTACCTTAGTAAGCCACCTTGCTAGTGTCTTCATCCACATCTATCTTTTTAGACAGCATCTTAATACAAATGCTGAAACATCCATCTTAGAATTCCCAGGCTGTTTTATGCTGGTATTAGTTGATAGCTGAGTAAGTCTGACCAGCATTGTCTTTCTGGTGAAGCTGGTTAACCAATAAAGCTTTGCGTATAGTTAGTTAGTATAGTAAGAACTATAGATAGTTCACCCAAAAATGAAATTTCTGTCATAAATTAGAACTTTCATAAAGAAGAAGACTTTCATTCATCTTCTAAATACAAATTAAGATATTTTTAATGATACGTGAAAGATGTCCGTCCTTTGAAAGTCCATTCAATCAAAGCTATGGCACTTCAAAGATCATAAATAATTTAAATGTTGCTAATCCATATAAATTGAGCAGATACATTTTCCGAAGATTTGATCGCTTTATAGATTTAGGCCTTTATTCACATATAAACATAGATCAATATACATTTACATAGAGCACATCAATTATGGTAAATATAAGTTAAACTGTACTTGCTTAACACACAAGAATAAACCTCAAATTTAAACTGAGTAGTTTGATGTTAGCTTGACAAAGCCTTATTGTAGTTTGAAAGTTTTACTAATAAAAGTCATTGAAAGTCAATAAAATGTTCTTAACGTTTTAACACATAGCTAGCTAGATTTAGCATGTTGCCAACATGATTTGACACATTGTTAACATGATTTACATTTTGTTATTATGTTTTTGCATGTTGCCAGGATTTTCTAGCATGGTTTAGCACTACAGTAATTTAGCCTGATGCTATCATGATGTTGGTAGCATGATTTAGCATACTGAAAAAGTGTATAGCATGTTTAACATGTTTCTAACATATTTTTAACAAGCTTCTATCACATTTTAGTACATTACTTAGCCTGTGATTTAGCTTATTGCTACCATGTTTTAGCACATTGCTACCATGATTTAGCTTGATGATAGCATGTATTAGTCTGTTTCAACATGGTACTAGCATGATTTAGCATATCACTAGCCTGTTTTAGGACATTACTAACATGTTTCTAGCATGTTTTAAGACAGCATGATAAGTACAAACTCTTGTCAGATGTAGCTTGAACAGCCTACTCAATACTCACATGTCTCTTCAGAAGTTATGTTGGAATAAACCACTTTATTCATATGGTATGAATAAATTCATATTCATTATGATTTTTTAATTAACTTTGTATGAAACATAAACATTTTTGTTAAAGGGAGGAACAGAAATCTCTCAGGTTTCATTAAAGGTGCTCTAAGTGATGCCAGGAGTGTTGACATTTGAATTGTTGTCAAACAAAACGGAGGCTAGCTAGACCCTCCCTCCTCCTCATCCCGTCTCCTCCCTCCTCCCCTCCCTTCCGGCATAAAGGAAAGTCAAAGTAGTCACTAAAAACAAAGTTAAGTTTTACTGATACTTCATTCAATGTGTAATGTCACCAAGCTAGATAAATGCTTTTATATATTGCAGAACAGAATGCAGAAAAAGAGAAACATTGTCTTAAAATCGTTTCGCCACCTGAGGTTATAACTATAACTATAGCTCCCATTCAAGGACGCAATAGCAAGATAACGTTAGCTTCGCGTTTCCCAGTGAGCATAAACAACGGCGGCGGCGTAAACAGATTTAGTCAAAGTTGTCAATAGCCTATAAATGAACATTCAAATCCATAACAAACAGTGGGTGAAAACAATCATTCACACAAATTGTCGCCCTACTGTGAATTTGCTTGATCATTTACAATAGAGATCGATCGCTAGCTGAAACATATATGTTGTATTCACCAAAGTTAACGCTGACTGCATAGTTCTAGCTAATTACATCCTTGTGTTGGTTTGGCGAACATGAACGTCAATTTAGAAAGAAAAATGGATTTATCTATTCTGCAAAAACAGAGCAACTGAATGTCGGATTGGAAGCCCTTCTGCCGGCGGAGTTCTCGCCACCTTTCGAGGGTTTTTCCGATGTAAATTCGGGACTTTGCGCGTTCCTTATCCTTGTCCCTTATCCTTGTTATTGCTCTTCTTTGCAATTTGTTCATCGGAACGTTGTCTCTTTATTCGTGTGTCGGCCATAATTCAAATTTCCCTCTTCATGCTTCTCTCTCCTCCACACACCCCCTTCATGTGCACGCGCACTAACCCCCAAACCACACCCCTCAAATACTTCTTGTCGGTGATTGGCTGGAGCACTGTTTGTTGTGTTTCGTGGTGCGGGTGAGCCCAGTTTGTTTTTGTTGCCGTTTGTGGAGCCTGTGGTGTCTAGAGAGACCGCGTTTTTTTACAGTGTGTTCAGGGGACAGGCAGCTAGCGGATAGTGAGGAGATGTTTGCTGTATGTGACAAAAAATGTTTTGGCCTAAAAAACGCGTGACATCACTTAGAGCACCTTTAAATGACTTGAGGGTGAGTAATTGACATGATTTTCACCTTTCACAGAACTAACCTTTAACCTACAGCATCCTAAACTCAACAAATGTACAACATATGACTTTGTACTGTATCTCCCAAAAAGGTTCAACACATATAATTATTGGGTGAAATGGTCCATTTTCAATTAAATAAACTGTTTCAAGGATACTTCAGTCCTAAATAAAATATTGTTCTAATGAACCTTTCCCTCGGACATGTTGTAAGGCATTCTGGGATAACCTAATCACAACATAACACGATACTGCATACAAGACAGAGTTGTTTTGGGCAGTACAACTAAAGCTCAAAAATGTTTTGTTCATGACTGGCAATTTTGAATAGTAGGCTACTATATGAATTTTTATGACTTAGAAAATATTACAGATGTCAAAGTCAGTTTATTGTCATTCATTCCTGTTCTGTATAAAAAAAAAACAAATTGAAGTGTATGTCATGAAGCCACGGTACAGATGCTTAACAGTAGAATAAATGCAGATGCTTCCACAGTTTACAATAATGCAGACAATACTGCATATGGACTGTCATATATATATATATATATATATGCAGGGTTGGGGAGTAACGGAATACATGTAACGGCGTTATGTAATCAGAATACAAAAATCCAGTAACTGTAATCCGTTACAGTTACGTCAAAAAACATAGTAATCAGATTATAGTTACATTTTGAAAAAAGGGGGAATACTTTCAGGATTACAATGGTTTCATTTAAAACTAAATAAATAAGTATTTTGGCATAATAACACTATATTAAGCGCTGCTTGATTATACAGTAGTTCCTGGTTCTGTTGCCAGTAATGACTCACGTGTGCCACGCGCTGGTGCGTGTGCAAATAACAGCTGACTACAATCTCCTCAGACGCAGATTGAATCACTGCTACTAGTAGAAACGATGCTGCCTGCGGATAAAATCGCTTTTAATTCATGGAAATTCCGCTGCTATTTTGTAGAAATTAGGAGAGTAGCTTTTTTAGTACCCAAAATGTCCTTTCTTATCTTTTCTCACGTAACGGGATGTTCGCTGTCTAGGTAACGTTGGGGAACTCCCACTGCCAACGCCCCAAGTTCAGTCAGGCAAATTAAGAAAGATCACGGCTTTAGTCAACATGTAGGCCTATTTTAAAATAAACTAATATGTAGATTGTGTAAAAAATGTAAATGTTGAGTTTTTATTTTTTTAGTTAAAAATTTGTTAAAAAATAAAACAAAATAATCTGTAATACCATACATTAGCCACTAGATGTCTGTATAGACCTTTACATAAATATATTTCAGGCATGTGTGTGTATATTTTGCAAATATTGTACACTGGACCAAATTCTTTAAAAAAAATATATATATTTCTTCTTGCTTGACTTTATTTATATATGTGACCTTGAAGTAATCCCAAAGTAATCAGTTACATTACTTTCATATTATAGTACTTGGATTACGTTACTGAATACTTTTTTTATGAAGTAATTTGTAACTGTAACGGAATACATTTTTAAAGTAACCCTCCCAAGCCTGTATATATGAAGAGTTCAGATGCAAAAGCCTCTAAATGCCATCTGAAATTTTCTTATAGAATGATCATTTTTATCAAGCTCGTATATTTAAATTCAATAATTTCACTCAAATGGCAATGAAGATTACCTATTAATTGTCATTTAAGTGAAATTACTGAACTTAAATACACAAGCTTGATAAAAATGATCATTCTATAAGAAAATCTCAGATGGCATTTAGAGGCTTTTGCATCTGAACTCTTCATATATATATATATATATATATATATATATATATATATATATATATATATATGCATTATTTTTTATCATTGCAAATAAAATACAAATGTACCTGAATGAATCGCTTCTTTCAAATATAAAAAAGGTTTTTATTATTCTGGCTTAAACAAAACATCACACAAGACCAATGAAATTCCTCAAAAAACACATGGGAAACAAACACCTTTGATGATCTCATATCACAGAGGCTAAAAAGGACTGGAAGCCGTATATTCGGCTCTTTGAGGTTCTTATGTGGAAAGAAAATCACTCTCTGTTCACTTCATAGCTGGTGTGATTGTGGGAACAGAGAGCTTGGAAATGTATTTGAGTGTGTGTCGGCTCTTAAAACAGAGCTGTTTTATGTTTTACGCACTGGATTCTATGTGTGAATTCATATTATTTTCTGGATTTATTAATTTATTTCAAAATGCATTAATGCACCGTTACTTGAGATAAACCTTTTCTATAATAGGCTAAATGTCCTGAATTAAAATTTGTTTAAAAAAATGTCGAGGTAGTGTAACTGTCCTGAAATAAATAAAAATATATATATATAAAAAAAAAATATCATTAAAAGGCTGAAAAAAAATCCTAAAGTTGTCATATGTGTAACATCACCAGTGAGAGTGCCCGGGATAACCATCAGAGGGCACTCCAACCCGAACAATCACCATACATCCACAAACTACATTTGCCATAATCCTTTGCCCAGACTAATCAGTCATTATCACATACACCTTTGTGTCATTACCTTGTTTAGCTCACCCCATAAGCCTGGTTTTCACATTAATTCCCGGCGAAGTCTTGTTTGGTGTCTCTACTGCAATTCTGAGCATTCTCTCTGTTCTTCCCGTGTTCTTGGTTTTTGATCTTTGCCTGTTTCTTGGATTCCCATTTTTGCCTGTGTCCCCTGCCTTTTTGTTTGTTTGTTTGTTTGGACTGCTTACTTTGTGTTTATGACCTATTGTCTGTTATCTCGATTACGTTTTTGGATTACCCTTTCAAAATAAACACTTCATTTGGATTCTCAACCTTCGTGTCTTGGAGCAGTTTGTGACAATATGGCATAATCTTATATATGTGACCCTGGATCACAAAACCAGTCACATGTCGCACGGGTATATTTGTGGCAGTAGCCAACAATACATTGTATGGGTCAAAATTATCGATTTTTCTTTCATTCCAAAAATCATTAGGATCATGTTCCATGAGGATATTTTGTACATTTCCTACCGTAAATATATAAAACATTTATTTTTTGTGAGTGAATGCAGCACAATCACGAACATAAATGGACAACTTTAAAGGCGATTTTCTCAATGTCCCTCAGATTCCAGATGTTCAATTAGTTGTATCTCGGCCAAATATTGTCCTATCATAACAAACCATACATCAATGGGAAGCTTATTTATTCAGCTTTCATATGATGTACACATCTTACAAAGAATTTACCCATGTGACTGGTTTTGTTGTCCAGGGTCACACACACACACACACACACACACACACACACACACACACACACACACACACACACACACACACACACACACACACACACACACATATATATATATATATATATATATATATATATACTTTATTTTACAGTGTCCTTGTTACACGTTACATGTAGTTTCTTTAGTAATTACTATAAATTATGCATAATTACATGCAACTTACCCTAAAACAAACCTAATCCTTACATAGTAAATACATGTAGTTAATTAATATTACTCAGTACCTAAAATTTATAATTACACTGTTACCTACAGTGGTAGCCTACCTACCTAAGGATACCTTAAAATGTAAGGGACTTATTTATTTATTTGACATTATGGTTACACAACTTAATGTCTTTTTAAATTAAATAATTTAAAAAAACAAAAACATTTATTGTATAAAACCATCATATTCAACGTAAATCTGAGTTCTCAACAAACATGCTTCTGAAAGAAAAAGAACTCAGATCCTGTAAAACTCAACTTTCATCTAGTTTAAGTGTGAGAGCAGAAGAGTTTACTCACTGTAGCCATCTGGATGCTGGTGTGCCCTTCTGTGCTAACTGCTGACAAACTACCCTCAAGATCCCGGAGCAGACACCAGACACCATACACCCACAAAACACCCTGCAGATTCAAGACCAGACACAATCACAGAAATGACAGCTCTTTGCTCTTGTCAGAAGGATTTGACACATGAAAAGTATTTAGAAAGATAAAGGTTAACACTCTACTGCATACTTGAACTCAAAACGAGAGATCCATTGCCAGTGGCGGAGCCAGAATAATTGCATAGGGTATGGCCAAGCAGGGGCCAGCAACCAGTCTGGGCTGCCACAGAAATCTTCATCATTCAAACATAAAAAAAAATGAGTTACCCCGGATTTCCACCAACTGCGGAACGGCTGTGGATCGGCTCCGCTGCGTGTCGGCTCCGTGCTCCGCCGTCCTTCAATACCCACCAGGTCCGGTGCTTGGACAGAGTCGGAAGGTAGCCGTTCCGCATCAGTGAAAATACACACATTGACTTTAATGGAAACCTATTGACTCCGCCGCCGTTCTGGAGCGGATCCGCAGCCGTTCCGCAGTTGGTGGAAATTGCCCGTGAGATTATAAATTACTGGACTGTTTAGTGCCTACAACACAAATGAATACAATTAATTGTAATTGCATTTGCCTTTTTTTTTCTCTTTTTAAAAAAAAACCCAATTCTGGTCAAGATTTAAAAAAAAATATCTCCGCCCCTGTGCATTGCAAGATTGTTCTTTCATATACTGTAACTGTCCACAAGATAAGTAGTGTATTGCATGAGTTTTGTTTACTAATCTATTTTGTTGTCCTCTTATATCAAGCTATAATCAAAATAAGCACTTAAAATGATAGAAAGACTTCATTAACTGCTTGAAGAAAATTCTGTCATCATTTACTCACCTTCATGTCGTTTCAAACCTGCAAGACTTTCGTTCCTCTTCGGAACACAAATGAAGATATTTTTAATAGAATCTGAGATATTGCTGTTCCTCCATTGACAGTCCACGCAACTACCAGTTTGACACTTCAAAAAGTTCATAAAGAGATTGTAAAACTAATCCATATGAATCGAGCAGTTTAGTCCAAATTTTCTGAAGAGACTTGATCGCTTTATATGATGATACTGATGATGGTTGAGGAGCAATCCCCTGATATGACTGTAAAGCGCTTTGGGTGTACAGTAGTACATATGAAAAGCGCTATATAAATGCCTCATTCATTCATTCATGAACAGATTTAATTTAGGCTTTTATTTATGTATAAACATTTATCAGCTTAACCGTCCCTGCTTGATGTGCAAAAACAAACCTCATTGGTTCTTGAAGCTCAGACGTGCTGAGTAACACGAAAATGAACCTCATTCCATTTACCATATCTGATGCTTTGATGAATGTTTATATGTAAGTAAAAGCCTAAATTCAATCTGTTTATTAGGCTATATAAAGCGATCAGAAAATGTGGACTAAACCGCTCATTATATTAGTTTAACCATCCCCTTATGAACGTTTTGAAATGTCAAAGTGCTAGTTACGTAGATTGTCAATGGAGGGACAGAAATCTGGAACGACATTAGGGTGAGTAAATGATGACTTGAAATGATTTTCATTTTTGGCTGAACTAATCCTTTAAAATAATTTAGAAAGTCATACAAAATATTTGTTGTATAATGCTGTCAAATTGTTGTCAAATTGTGTGTAAAATACACAAACTTGAAAACAGCAAAATACTGTATAGATATTTACAGATCAAAAAGCAGATGAAGCAGAGTAGTCTGTAGGAGTTGCTTTCTTTATATGGAGACGTAATATAAAGATAAAGTCGCCCACATATTTGCTTTTTTCAATTAGGTTAGATATCATAACATAAGATCTATAGCCTGTGATGTTAAGGGTAAATGAGAATACTTTCCACAGAAAGTGAGAACATTATTCTGCATGGTTGCAATCACTTTTAATAAAAGTGTCTACTATATTTGAGGGATTTTTATTTAAAAAATGTATTTAGACAGAATTAACTTTATAATGATGTATACAATTAAAATGAACTCAACACTTCTACAAGCACATCTTACACAAGGCTGTGACTCATTAGTCTGTCTATCACCAGACCAAGCTCAATCTTTTAAGATTGAACATTAGTCTGGGGAGTCTGCTCTGTATTTTCTACTGCACAAGAGGCGTGATCAACGGGCATAGTTCAAATGACTCTGTACGCAATTGGATAGTCCTTCAACCAATCAGACCAACGATCCGGGTGACGTACTTTGCAGCGAAAACTCCAGGCAGGAAACGTGTCAACAAACGTGTTGGTTTGTAGCATTGATCAGCGGTTTGCAGAAGCAGCAATGACATAGAGCGATTTTGCAGGTTGTGCAAAAAAACAAAAAAACATGAGTGGTATTTACACCCACTCGAGCGATTTGTTTGCTAAAATAAAGAAGCCTTTGAGCATCGTCGAGAGGTTAAAAGGAATTGAATTGACTGTTGTGTGAGAGCCAATAGCGTGCCAGGTGGATAAGCCAGTTTGTGATTGGTCCCCGCAGATTTGTAATGGAAGCAGGATAGAAGAATGTACAGGTTTCCAGCCTGAGCTGCAAGGTGAAATCAGATCGCCGGGGCTGGGTTTACCCAGTCTACAGACTCATGCCAGAACTCGGCCAAATGCTGTTTGACACAAGACAGCCAGAAGTAGCTGAAATTAACATTGGCAGTGACAGTAAAACACCAACAACCTTTATTCTTCTACAATCAAACAGGGGCAGTTTATCGGATAATGAAGACTTATTATCATGTTGCACAATATGACCTCAAAACACTTTTACAATAGCACAAAATTTGTAAACTAATACATTTTGACCTTTGCATCACATAGCTAACTCCATATTTATGTATTTTCTGACGTAGTGAAACTGAGACTCGTGAAACATAAGTCACGATAAAAGAGTTTAAAGACTCAAGTAAAATGGCATTGCTGCTTCAGCTTGCTTTTGTGGACACTATCGGTTAGGTTTAGGGTATGGTTTAGTATAGGCTACGTGGTTATTTTCAAAAGAAATTGAGTATTTTAGCGGCACTCACTGAATATTATGTTTCCAAACTGCCGATATACGCACAACATATTGACGTTCATCTGACTGTTTCAGACAAAACTGAATGCGCTTTTATCGCCACTCCCTGGATATTTCAGTTTGAATGTGGCGCGAAATGTCTAAGAAGCATATTATTTTGCAGAAATGTTGCCACAGGCAAGTTTTTTTTCTTTATTTTTTTTCTTCAATGGGCTGCATTTAGGTTCTTGCTGTGTGGTAGCAGCAGGGCCATTCCTCTCAGAACGTTAGTCTAACTAGGGAGAGAATTTAAATTCTGTAATTGTATTTTGCAAGAGACTTCAGGCAAATATCAATTATTCAGGCTTTGACATCTAATGCAAGAAATGTCAGGGCTCTTTTTAAATTGTGAGTATAGGAAGTACTTTAATAAGAGACATGGTTACTGCTCACAGTTTGTCATCAGAAGCAATACAGTCACTCGCTGCGAAATGACGCAGATTAGATTTAAAGGTGATATTTTAGTCTGTTGTTAAGTTCACTAATTTCACATAATTTCCTTAATTTTATAGTTGTTATTGATGCTTTCTAGCAATATGGTTCCGCTGTAAGGAGAGCATTGTTAACATCAACCAATAAAATAAATAAAAGTAAAATAAAATATGCCTAAATCTATTTTTTGTGTTTCACAGAAGAAATAAATTCTATTTGAAATTAGTTGAGGCATCAACATGTTTGCTATTGTAAGTCATCAAAAGGCTTCATGGCATGTAAAAGCTGACCATAGATGAAAAGGTGAATTTGGCTTTGAGTTCTTTGCAATGTTGTGCGTCCTTGTGAAGTGTCATCATACTTTTCAAATTCAATGCGTTCGGGTCCACAAATCAAGGTAGGATGCAAAGAGAATAAACAGATGAAGCCATCCTTCCACACCTTTCAAAACATACAAACACTATAATTCATTCCAAACAAGAAAAGATTACCAGGGTGCACTGCTGCTACTGGCATAAAGCCGAAGGTGAAATATGGAGCAAGGATAAATGGGGTGTGTTAAATAGACCATGTTTCCATCAGTTGGCCAAAGTGAACCGCGTGTGCCATCTCCCAGAATTCTGTTCAGTTCTCTTATCAGGAACAGGCCTCTTATCTCATAGCTCCATAACAGCAAACACACTCACACAAGAACAAGCGTACACACACACACACACACACACACACACACACACACACTGTTCTAACACCAATGCCGATGCTGAATTATCTTCATCAGTTTGTAGCTAGGTGACATTTGGTTGCTTTTTTGTCAATCAGAGATATAAACATGAATCTCATTGGCAGTATGAAAGCAAAGGCAAAAAGCGATGCTCAGATTTTATTAGTAAAAGTGTAAGTTGCAAATTTTCCAATGTTTAAATTTTACTTTTCCATACAAGCCTGATTATCCACCTAAAAAAAAAGAAGATTTTTAAAGGTCAAAAAGGATACCATATGGCTGCACCCAAGGAGCTCTAATAAACCTGGAGAAAGCGGTTGGATTTCCATTAATCTCAAATGGCAGTTGAAAGGCTATCATTCCTGAAAGCACGAGAGCTGGATGTTCCCTGAATGCTTTGAAGCAATTACTGTAATATAATGGATTTCTTGGGACACATGTTGTATCCATAATTTTTCATTCCAAAGCTATCAATGACCATCTAAGCAGAAAGATCATTTTTGCCAATTTAATATGACATTGGGTCAAAACAAACCAGTCAAACACTGACCCCATGAGTGCATCATTGTCAAAATTTTACATTTAAGAAGAGGTATCTCAAATCTGCAATTTCTGTTAAACTCATCTTTCATTGAGCTGCATGTAAAAGAGAGCTCTGACATTCAGCGCATACCCAATTTTAATGGGTTGATGCTTTTCCATTTGATGCGCTGACCTGCGGTCACGTCTTCCTCTTGCGACTGTAGCTGGTGCTCTAATCTGTTATTAGTCTGTCTAGTTGTAAAAACAGCTTTACTAATAACGCCTCATTTTCAATTTTACTCATTTTGTCCTGATTAAAACTTTCTTCATTAATGTAGCAAAATTAGACAAAGTTTTATGTCCCGGGGGAACCTATAAAATCCCTTTCCTCATTAAGTAGTATTAGCAGTTAAGACATCATTGCAAGGTGGCTTTAATTACTTTTTGACATTAATAACGTGAGACTGGATGCAGATTTGTTGTTGATGGGCTAAATTTATATGATCGTAAACACCTGCATACATGGGCCTTGTTTTCTTCTTCAGGTTGAATGAAAGTGAGAAACTCATCGACCAAAATTTTCATTGAGGCATCAGCAGTTTTCATTTTATTGACTGACTTCACTTCAGATCCGACATCTGATTAATTCGTTTTTATACTCCAAGGATGCTAATAAGGTCATTGTTGTTTTGTAGACACAACTAGTTTTTGGACATAATATTTAAAAAGCACTGAAATTATAAATCAAATAATACCACATTTTGAAAAAAATAAAAATAAATAATTCAATAAATAAATAAAACTAATTAGTGCGAGTTAAGTAATGTGAGTTAAATACATAATAATATGGTCAGATATATGTTCCTTGCATTCTAATGCTTCCTGCTCATTTCTTTATCCGTTCATAAGTATTAACACAACACAAGCAATATCTTCAGGCTAAAAATGTATCCTGTGATATTCCATAATCTACATCATAGGGCTGTACTGACACCTAGTGGACAATATGTTTAATATGATCATTATTTTGTGTTTTATAATTCAGCAACATATTGCTCAGAAGAGTGTATACAGTTATTGCAAAGGCATTGATTTTTTTTTATATTTTTTTTTTATATATTTGCTATTTATGGATATTAACCTCCTGTTATCAATTCACTCATATTTGCTCACCAATCCAAAACTCAATTGTTCAGTTATGTGTCAGTTCTCGTTATGTGGTAATTCATAGCTATTGATCATTCTTGACAATCAGTTTGCCCAACATACAAATGACAGTGATTGTGTGTGATGTAATGTACCTATGTTTCTCAAATGCTTAGTCTTACTTGCCTCTTTGTCTATTTATAACAGCTGAACACAGGAGAGGTATTTACAAGTGAACACACACACACACTGAAGTGAACACACACACTGCAAACGGTGGACACACACACACACGGAGCAGTGGGCAGCCAGTGTGGCACCCGGGGAGCGACTGGGGGTTAGGTGCCTTGCTCAAAGGCACCTCAGTCATTTCCTGCCGGTATTGAGAATCGAACCCGCAAACCTTCAGGTTATCAGACTGACTCTCTAACCATTAGGGCCACGACTTTAAAGAAACACAAGTTGTGCTAGCTTCATCAGGGGAGCCAGGGGTAAGTGAGGCTGACCTGTATTTATACTTGACACCCTTAACAATGACAAAGACGTCTATGAGTGTTACTGCTCTCTCTCAGAGAAGAATATTTTGCACATGTATTGTCATAACAATGGGTAAATGTACTGTTTTAAATTCAAAGGTTGTCTGATGCAGTGTTTGAAGGTGCATGGTTATTATGAACAGTTTTCTTAGGAATTTTGCTATTGTTTTATGGTCAAATAGCTCAAATGTTTAGGTTGTGCCCACTCATCTGGAAAGCGTCTGATATGTAAATATTTATTTGGTATTGTCTAAGAATTGTTTTTTCATGTGGTCTTATGTTGTGTCTAGTCTTGAAAGACAAGTCAATAATAGTCTAGACAGTAGCAACACTGAAACATTTCAGAAACTTGTTTACTTTCAGCGTATATTCCCTTGTCTCATTTCAGAGTCTTATTTTCAAACACAAGAATGGTAAGCTTCAAGTTTTAAAGTTGTCATACACTTCTGCTTTCAAACAAGCTAATGTTATGTATTAAACAATGCAAGTACAATAATGTGGTTATCTTGTTGGCCACAAATACATGTTTTGGATTGTCACCTTCAGGGCAAGAATAGGACCACCAGCTCAGGTCTTCATGCACACTGTGAAAAATGTCATAACCAGCACTGCACGATTCCTATAGACATCTCAACGTCATGTGTCTTCATTTCCTGCCGGCTGAAATGCGGTGCAGCCTTCCATCTTTGTAAAGAGGATGAGCATCGTCTTCTCTGCCCTATGGAAATTGTACACTGCCTCAACTCTGGGTATGGCTGTCCCATGACCATGACTCGTCAAAAAATTGCCCATCACCTAGAAGTGTGTCCTGCCAGTGTGATCACTTGTACCCTGGAATGGAACCGATGGCCTGTGAACGAGACCGATACCACCTTCTACAGAAATGCCGTCCAGGATCCAAACTGCATGAGTCAGTTAGACCTTGCTATGGCCCTTAGAGATCAGAAGCTTTTGTTTAGCTCAATTCAGATGAAGACACTCTTCCCTGAGTTGATAGACAAGATGGAGGAGCCTGAAGTTCAACTGGATGGAGCTGTTGGAGGTGTTGATCCAGAGCACTGGGAGTCTCCGAACTTACACCCAGAAGAAATGTTGGAGAATAGTATTAATGGGGAAGAAGGACAAGAACTAACCCAAGAAGAGAGGCTGGCCCTTGCTAAGAGTAAAGATGTGGCCTGCTTGGATAATTATGGGATGTGGGAGAGAATGTTTGTGAAGGAGAAGGAAGGATGCAAGCAAACTGTGAAGAATTTAGATGATAAAAGTTGTCTGATTAAGGATAAGGAAGACCCTAAAGTGACCCCTCAGAATTCCCACGATGACATTTCCAGAACAGGTTTAGCTCCTTGGCAAGATGGCGTTCTTGAGAGACTCGGTAAAGAAGTCAACGTGGCAGAGTATAATATGTATCTGGTGCACAACGGATGCATGCTTATCAACTTTGGTCAGCTGGCTGCTTGCACACCTAAAGAGAAAGATTTTGTTTATGGTAATTTAGAGCCCATTGCAGTTCAAACCATACACTCTTTCAACTTTCCAACCAGCTACAGAGCCAAGCGTAGCCACCTCAAGGATCCATCAAAGATGGTTAAGAAGACACACCAGAATGTGGATACATCTGATTTAGGCATTGGTATTGAAGAGCTCCCAAAGGCGAATGAGATAGAGGCAACACTGCTGTGTGCACTAGAAAGAGAACTAAAAGGTCATCAGATATGCGAGTCTGTTGGAATCGACGGGCTATATGTTGATTGTGGCACCCAGACCTATGACTTTCATTCTGCTCCATTCAAAAGTGATGCATCTTTGGCCGATGTTGTTGAGGACCAGCTGCAAAACCTACATGTGCAGATTCAGACCGAATGTGTGACTAGGAGACACAACAAATCCTGCTCAGCCTTTACTTACCTGTGCTGTCATGCCTTCAGGCGTGATGAATACCCCTGGCATTTTAAGAACGTGCATGGAGACATTCAGTCATGTCTTACAGGCTGGTTTTTACAGCGGTGCCCACTGGCTTACCTTGGTTGCACCTTCAGCCAGAAGAAATTTCGACCATCTAAATATCAGGCTACAGTGAGCTATGACACAGATCTTAGCACTTTCATCTTACAACCAGAGGTGGCACCATCCCTTTACAAAGGAGTAAGAATCGCTAACAGTGAACGCAAACGAGCAAGGAATTTGGATTCTCTGAGCAGACTTCCTTTTGAGCTTTTACAACACATTGTGAGTTACCTGGATAGTGTGTCTTTGGGTCGTCTATCTCAAGTTTCCGAGTTAATGAGGGAGGTGTGCAGCACTGTTCTTCAGCAAAAGGGTATGGTGTACCTCAAATGGGAGAAAAAGACATACTCTCATGGTGGATTCACCTGGAGGGCCCGGAAAAAGGTAAATGCCTTGCTCATATCATCAGTCAATACTCTTCAACTAATTCCTCGAAGAGTTCAAAAGCATAAAAAAATCTTTAAGCTGCTTTACACCATAAACCCAGCAAACAAAGAACGTTCCCCAAACATTAGTGCATGGTTCCGCTTTGGTTATTTCTTCCAAAACTTCCAAGTTCAAAACTTTCTAGGAACGTTCATTTTAGATTTTATTTTATAACCTCAAAATAAAGCATTGCTGGTATTTTGTGTGTGTGTGTGTGTGTGTGTGTGTGTGTATGTGCAATAACCTAATAAGAACATATACACAACATTCTCTAAGGGATATATTAAGGTTTTATTTATGATTCATGCACTGTATTCCAGTTCATGTGAGTTATAGCTTATGTGAGGAAGTCATATTATTATCAATATTGTTTAATTTTGTATTATGCATTCAATTATTCATAAAAAAGATTCCCATAAGTGTCAAAATCATGTGCACAGTCACAAACCAATATGAAAAAAAAGAAAACAATCTTTCCATCCCTGTCTAATTTTATTCCAGGAACATTAGCGGTGTTGCAAGGCACGATAAACATTCTAAGTACGTTGGAGCTCTGTTATCTATTCTCTGAAGCATGGGGGTCATTTTACTCTCTCTGGCTCCATGTCAGTCAGCTATACACTGGTAAAGGTTTGATTTTGGATGACAGGTGGTCACTCTCTCTCTCTTAGCTCATTGTTTTGGAAGCAATTGATCTCAGCGTTTAACCAGTAGGGGGGTGTAACCTGCACTGTGGAAAGCCAATGAGAATAGCACTGTGGAATACTGATCACCATATTGATATGTTCATAAAAGGCACTGGATAGGCGCATATATTTAGCCTTTGTAATTTCAATAAAAAACAACATTACTTAAAGTGACAAACACTTATTTTTTAACAGTACCATAGTTGTATCATGTAACATCTTTTGTGTGTGGGTGTGGGGAGTTTTGCCTGAAAAGTATATAAAAAAATAAAATAAAAAAAGCAATTTGGTTGGATTTCTTTTAATGCAATGACGTAAGTGATGCTTAAGTGTCGAAATACTTTTAAGACCATAGTTTTCAGTCATTACAAAGCCTTACTGAAATTTCACTGATTTATATGGGACCCTTCTCATCTCCATGTAGGTATGGGAGTTTAGCAGTGTGTTCTCTCCAGTGGATAAATGGTGCTTTGAAGACATGCCCTCTATGGCAGAGCACCTGAAGGTCTGTCCTTTCTATGAGAAGGAGATTCGAAGTGAACCTGTGGCATTACCCAGCATGACAGATCTCCAGGAGAGAAGAGGAGAGTTTCAGACTCTAGTCAATAGTGTCCTCACTACTGTCAAGGCACACAGAGAATAAGAGACGGCTGTGTGGCGCAAGCTGTGGATGTATAATAAAAGCATGCTGCATGCACTGACCTCATCATATTTTTGTAGATAAAATTGTTATAGTCAATTGTTATAGTCAAAGGGACAATTCACTCAAAAAAAATTAAATAAAAATAATTATAATAATAATTTTTCATCATTTACTGATAATCATTCTGTCATCTTTTACTCTCACACTCATGTCAGAGATGATATTTTGAGAAATTACTATTATTATTATTTGTCTATACACTGAAAGTCAATGATATCAAAACTGTTTGGTTATTAACATTCTTCAAAATAATTCATTCTGTATTGTGCAGAGAAATAAAGCCATAGAAGTCTGGAACAACATGAGGGTGAGTAAATGATGCAGATTTTTTTTTTTTTTTTTTTTTTTTTTGGTGGACTATCCAGACAGATCTTTGCTGACCTCTACTGGCTAAAAAAAAAAAAACACATTGTCATAAAGGCTACAAAATAACCGTAATACTACAAATGCATTTACAGTGGGATTGTGAAAAAGCTTTTATTTTGAATTCAGTACCTTTGTTTCATTACAAATTATACTATCATAATATAATAAGTTTACATAAAATTAACATGACAATCAGAATGTCTTTGGTTTGTCCTACATTCGGTTTAATGACAGGAGCACTCGAGTGTGTGTAAAATTAGATGCTAACATTTTACAAAAAGGTCTCATTTATTAATATATTAACTAACATGAACTGACTATGAGCAATATAATTTTACAGCACTTATTAATCTTTGTTAATGTTGGTTAATAAAAATACAACTGGTCACTGTTTGTTCACAGTGCATTAACTAACATAAACAAATACAATTTTTGATTTAACAAATGCTGTAAAAGTACTGTTTACTAGTAGTTCATGTAAACTAATGTAGTTGACTAACGTTAACAAATGTGTTATTGTAAAGCTTTACCAATCTGATCATCTTTTTTTTAGCATGATTTGAGAATCAGTAGAAAGGAATCACTTATTTGATTAGTGATCTTAAATATTTCATCATTTTATGTTATAACTGTTTTAATTTTTTTAAGTTTATTTTCATTATAAAGACATAAATTCCCATCATAAAGTTTATTCATCTCTTCCTCCATGCAGTGCTCTCATAATTTTAGGTGTTTCAAAATCCTGAAAGATTTTTCTCATTAGTCATATATATGCTGTATTTTAGACACAGAAATATTTTTATTTTTTGCATTCCCCACATCCCCCAAAGTGACAGTCACCTGAAAAAGCTTTAATCAAGTCAAAGTTAATAAACAAATGCCTTTGTTTCAATACAATGAATATACAGTATTTATGAATATGTTGCTAAATCTCTATTGCATCTCTGACACTTCTGGGTTGCGTAGTTTATTGATGACCTCTGACAGCATGCGGTTACATAGGGCAGCGTAGGGGTTCAGGATCACAGCCTGCTGCTTGGCAAACTCACTGCCTAGAGCCGCTGCTCTCTCAAAGTCCACCCGAGCCTCCTCATCACGACCCGACAACCTGAGAAGAAGCCCGTGCTGGACCAGAGCCTGGCAGGCCGATCGCCCAACGCCGCCGCTGAGAGTGATGGCACGCTCCAGATCTTCAACTGCACCTGAGATAGATTATAGATCAGTTAAGTGAGATTTCTTGCATGAAACCCAAAATTACCCCCTGGTTTCACAGACAAGGCTTAAGCCTAGTCCCAGAATAAAATGTTTGAGCTGTTTTATCTGAAAGCAACTTATCTTATATGTCAGTGCCATAGTTTTGTCTCAAGATGCACATCAGTAGTGTTTTTTCTAAGGCACGTTTATGAAAATGTCCCAAATGAACTAAGGCCTAATCCTGAATTAATCCAACGCTATCTCACGACCATTTCATTCGAATTCGTACGAGTGAGTAAAAGGTGGCTAATTCGTACAAATTCGTACAACCTCACTCGTACGAATTTGGATGATATGTCTAAACCCCAGTGATGGGTAGGTTTAGGGGCAGGGCCATGGGTAGGTCATTCGTACGAATTCATACGAAATGGGCAACTCGTAAAATATGTACGATTTAGAATTTTCTTTACAAGTGAGGTCGTATGAATGTGTACGAATTAGCCACCTTGTAAAATTCATACGAATTGCTGTGAGATCAGGTTGGCTTAATCTAAGCATAAACCAGGCCTAAATCTTTTATATGGAAGCTTACTTCTGCCACAGAATAATTAATTAATAAAAAAAGACAACTTTGACTTTTTATATCATGCAAATCTGACTTTTACCCTCCAAATTAAAGAGATAAAAACAGAGAATTGCAAGATGTTAACCCCCATTTTATAAATAAAAGTCAAAATTGTGCAGGTAATTGTTGCAATTACTTTTTTTTATTACATGATGGAAACAAGCTTAAACATTTAAAAACCCAGTCTTATTGGTGGGAAAAAGTGAGTATAACACGTGAAACAATGTGTATCTGGCAATGTTTTATTATGTTGAAAGTTGTATGTATGGCTGCAGTTCTGAAACAAAATGTCTGGTAGTGGCTCTAAAAGGTCAAAAATAAAGGTTCCTAAAGGTGGTTATCGCAGCAATGCCATAGAAGAGCAATTTTTGGTTCTCAAAAGAACCTTTTAGTGAACAGTTCTTAAAAAGAACCATTTGTTATTAGTGTGAAGAACATTTTAAAAATCTAAAGAACCTTTTGTGGAATGGAAAGTTTCCATGGATGTTAAATGATCTTTACGGATCCATCAATGTCAATAAAGAACCTTTATTTTTAAGAGTGACTAAACGTAAAAAAAAAAACACATTTGGTGAAGCAACCAAGCCATTTTAGCTGGCTTGTACAAGTCTTTGAACTCTATCATGACTCGCTTTTCACGAGACTCGAGCAAGTTTACTATGTCAGAAAAGCTATATGGATTTAGTTAGGTGATGTGAATGTCATGATGTATTAGTTTACCAATCATGCACTGTACTATGAAAAGTGCTTTGAGGTCATAACATTGTCAAGTATTGTGCATGGAACTGCATGAAAATAAGTCTTAATTAATTGATAATCTGCCTCTGTAGGCAAGTAATGATTTGTGTGAACAGGAATAAAAGTTGTTGTTTTACTGCCACTAGTGTGCTGTACTTAGAATGTATTTCCTTGATGGTCTCTAAGTTTTTTTTTAAAAAGTAGAAATTAAAGTTGGAAAACTTTCCAGCCGATTCTGGGTGAGAGAGGAAGAGGCGTATCACCTTTCGTATCTCCCTGCAGGCGTCTGGTCTGGGCTCGGTTGTTGTAGGCAGAAGCCCTTTGAGGAAGGATTGTGATGGCCTGGTTAAAATGCTGAAGAGAAGCGAGCAGGTCTCCAGACTCGGCAGCTGAAACTCCCTGCAGTTCCAGATCTTTCACCTGTTTCACTAGCTCTGGCTCAAAAGCACTGTCTATAGATAGAAATGAAAGAAATGCATAGAAGTGTTCACATTCAAACTAATCTTTGTAGCATTTGAAACTTTCAAGTATGAAAGAAGTGATTTATGTCCAAAAGTAAATCTATCTATCTATCTATCTATCTATCTATCTATCTATCTATCTATCTATCTATCTATCTATCTATCTATCTATCTATCTATCTATCTATCTATCTATCTATCTATCTATCTATCTATCTATCTATCTATCTATCTATCTATCACAATGTAACATTAAGTGAGAGACTGTTGTTTATCATTATTAGTCATTTATCCTCTGATTATGGATCTTCATCTTACCATCATCTATTAGATCATCTTCTTGATTTAATCCAGGTATATCTCCAAAAGGGCTGGTAGGGTTAAAGATGGCCTGTAAAACGGCTCTGTCATGAGCTGATGCCATTTCCTCCCAGTGAGTGGACCAAGATCCAAAATGAGAGGATTTTTAAAGAAAAAGAGGAGTTCCCTGCAAAACACTTTCCAGCACTCCGCACTAGCCAATCAGAAGAGGGGGTGGAAGCAGGACTTTGAAATGGTCTGTGTTTGATTAAGTCTGTGGGATGTTAAGGATATAAAAGCCTGACATACATACTGCTCTGTCTAAGTCATTGTGTGTAGCACCTTCAGACTTTTCTACAAACTGGCAAGCTAAGACAATTCTTTGTAAAACTGCATAGCCTACGACTTAAAGGGATAGTTCATCCAAAAAATAATAAAACTCTGTCATCATTTACTCACAATCAAGTTGAATTTCTTTAACTGAATTCTTGAATTTCTTTCTTCTGCTGAACTCAAAATAAAATATTTTGAAAAATGTCGGTAACCAAGTTGATGGGACCCATTCATCATCATCATCATCATCACACTTTAAAAACAGATAAAACAAAAACATTAGGAAAAACTTCATAAAAAATCAAGGCATTGCAAAAATACAATAATACCAATGTCTCCACAACTTGGACTGATAAAGTGTATACTGACATTTATACTGTATTTGATAAGCCCACAATAATCTTATTTTTGGAAACATTTAGCCAGCAGATAAATGTATACATAAGATTTCATAACACATCTTGAAAAGTATTAACCCCTGCACTCTATATAGAACATCTGTTTAGAAGCTGTTGAAGACCAGCACTACTAGGACTAAAAATCTTAAAGGGATACTTCAGGATTTAGCATTAAGCTTTGTATTAGTAGAAAACCTGTAGTATTTTCGAATTACCGTGCTTTCCACCCTCATATCCCCCTGAGATGAGAGATTTATGTATTTTTTGTCTAGAAAAAATCCTCAGATGACGCAAAAATCGTCATTTTGCGTCATCGGACGATTTTTTGGCCAGAGGCTAAAGACTACAGCCAGTAGGAGGGGCTGTCCCGCATGTGTTCAACCCACCCATAGGAGGTGTGATCTCACTCACAGAATGTACACATAGTTTCAGCCATCTTTCTTTGGAAGCTAAGCTCGCAGGCTCTTGTTCTGAGGAGAAAGCTGAGTTGTAGGAGAAAGCTGAGTATTAGGGGTTACCATCCTCTTTTTCCCGGACATGTCCGGCCGTCGAGATCGTCCAAAAGGTCCGGGATTCGGCTTTTGCTTTCTGCAGTCGCCATTCATTGTTTACATGCACACCTTTTGTTTCAATCTAACTGAATTCATTCCGATTGGTGAATCTGAATGTAGTGTTTACATGAACGCTAAACAAGTGATCGGTCGATGTGCGTTTTAACATTGCTAAGAAAATTCCCGTTCCTCCGTGAGAGATATGAGACCGGCTCATCAGTAATCACGCCACCGGCCTCGCGCCATTCTCCCGCGCCCCTCAGCCTCGTCCTGCTCGCCACAGTAAACATAATGAATGGCGACTGTAGAACGCAAAAGCCGAATCCCGGACATTTTGGGCGAATTCCCGGGCAAACTCGTCACGGAGACTCACTAGTAGCCTAGCCTTGTTTTCAACTGCGCTCTCTAACCGGTAGGCACGGCTTGGGAGTGGCCTCCTAGGGCAGTGAAGCAAGTGCATTCTGGGAGTTGTTGTCTTTCATCCACATAAGCCAAAAATAAATTTTCTGGCTTTTCTTTCGATCATTTAGATCAGTGGTTCTCAACTCCAGTCCTCGGGACCCACTGCTCTGCACATTTTGTATGTCTCCCTTATTTAACACACCTGAACCAGATCATCAGCTCATTAGGAGAGACTCCATGAACTGAACTGAGTATGTCAAATAAGAGAGACATACAAAATGTGCAGAGGACTGGAGTTGAGAACCACTGATTTAGATAAATCATCCATATAAAGATTAAAAAGAACTGGGTACAAAATTATTCCTTGTCTCACACCATTACTAACCCCAAAGGGGGCAGAGACTTTATTGTCTCATTTTACTTGTATTGACTGGTGGGCATACCAACATACCTACAAAAGCTTTGGATGTATCAATTAAACTGATGAACTGATGAGATTTTATCTCTACTTATCGGTGGTCTTTAAAAACAAACTGATTATCTGCCGAGTTAATAAACACATTTATCCTATCCAGCAATATATTTTCTAAAACTTTAGAAAGAATACTGGCTATAGCTAAACTACCTACATTTCCAGCTTTGTCCTTAATAACTGACTACAACAAAACAAGACAACATCAAATCTGGTAACAAATCATGAATCATAAAACCAGTAAAACGGACAGCTATAAAACCTCTTACTTCCATATTTAAGATGTTTAGCACAGATAATGTTCTAGGCCACTTGCTTTGTTCTCAGATAGCTTGCATAAGCTCGGTATACCTCATGTGACAATCACTATTGGATCATTACCCTATATTGCCCACCTCATACAGATTATCTTGGACACAATTGAATAGATTAGCCTACAATAATGCTGTCTCCAAAACTCTGCTCCAGAGAGTCCATCTAAGGTATATGGACGATAGATTCTGCAGCTGCTAAAAGTTCTCACTTCTTTCCAAAAATCAGTAATATTAGGCCCTATTATTTAACAACTTCTGTGCCATGGAATCAGCCCACAAGTTTTGCTCTCTTTTTTTGTGAATGAAAAGCAAACGAAAGTAAAGATCAAGTACACATTGAACATGTTTGAAGAAGGTCCACTAAAATATGCGTTATATATCTGTGTGTGAGTGTCTCAACTTTAAATCTTGCCTTCTCATGTTTGGACCCTGCATTACCTTACATTTCTTATGAAACGTATTTAAACATAGCATGACAAAATTTGTACAATGTAACTGATGTATAGATTAGTATCTTCCCTCATGTTCTTTTTCTCTATCTTATTTATTTATTTTAGTTTTCAGCTCATTTTTAACTCTTCTCATTTGTGAAACATATTGTTAATACATTTTGTATATTGTATGCAAAGTTATATATCATAAACAGGCTGTCTCTGTATGTTTTGCAAAAAAAAAAAAAAGTAAATAAAAAAGTAGACTTTGAGCTATAAGCATGTCCCAGCCGGATTCGTCACTTATTGGGGTCCCCCGGAAACATTTCCATTGGGGTCTGTGCTATTTGCAACGCGTTTCTGTATTTGGTTGTGTTGTGAACTTTTGCAGCGTGTTTCTGTATTTGGTTGTGTTGTGAGTATTTGGAGCACACATGTGTTGTAAAACTGATGAAGATGTTTTCTTAATTTTGCAGGTGTTTTTTTCTATTTGCATGTGTTTTCTTCAGTTGCACCGAGTTGAGCTCTCTCGGCCACCGTACATTTGCATGTTTTGATTAATTCAATGGATTGTAGGTTAATATTCAGTGCTATTTTTGATTTCTGTCTAATAAAGTATCCCCTTTTCAGACTGTTTAAAATCTTTTTGCAATTAATAGTGATTAATTTGCAAATCCCTTCTGATTCTAAATCGCTGATGGTAGTAAAAAACATGATTGCTAAAATATTATAAGGGGGAATGAATATGGAGTCAGTATACGGCAATCTCCATCATCAGGCAACAATTTATCAGTAATATTCAATTTATCAGTAAATATTTTACTGTGGCACAGCGGTACATTATATTGTTCCCAGGTAAAAAATAAAATAAAAACAAAAAGCATCTAGCATTGGCCCTATAGTTTGGAGGACAACATTAAAAAAAATAAAAATCCCAATTTAAGATTACATTAGGTATAAAACAAACATATAGCATAGACTGATATATATATATATATATATATATATATATATATATATATATATATATATATATATATATATATATATATATATATATTTAAACTTAATGTATCTATAATGTAATATAGATATAGCCCTTGTGACTGCTTCCACATGTGACAACTAGCCCCAGGATCCCTTATATTTCGGTTTCTTATAATTATTCAAATTTTATGTTACTAACAATCTTCAAAATTATATGTGCGATTGTTGTTTAACATTCCATATTTTTTACATTGCCCAGTGGCGATATGTATGTACATTTATTGCCTTCACCTGAAGTGGATGGTGGGAAGTGGTTGCGTTTTCTCTTAATGCCACATGAGGGCGGCAGACACCTTTTCATATTTGGACTGGACTGTACATTCCCACAGGAGTCTGGTAGGAGTGCCTGATCACCATTAGTTCTCATTTAAATGGATATATTTTTTATTAGATAAAGGTTTTTACTGTTTCACTGATTAATATAGACTAATAAGACAAATAGTAAACCTTAAGAAAAAGGGGAACATTTTTGTAAACAATGCTGTAGTGTAATAGTGCCTTACCTTCTGTCCTTACATAGGACTCTAATTGCCCATTGCTTAAATTGCTGATAAGGGCATTTGTCAGTGTTTTTCTGAACAAACCCTATAGCCATGTGTTTAAAAAAAAAAATTTGCATATGTATTGTAGGATTACACAAGGCAGTTTAGTCATCAGTTTTTATTTTATTTATTTTTTTATAAATTATCCTGTTTATGTAAATGCATCTTTGCAAAAGGCCAGAGTTTCCGAACCATTTGCTGCATCCTACAAATAACTAATATGAAATAGCTGAGGTAATAAGTCAAGCACAAAATACAACTATCAGCAAAAAAGCCATGCTAATCTGAACGCATTTGTATTGTGGACATTAAATCATCATGACTTTTTCTGTTTTTATACTCTCTATACAGGTATATAGTCATAAATCTTCGATTAACAACAACCAAATTAGGACTTACACTGGAGGACACAAAATGTGATTCCTCAAGTGTAGTTGAATGGAAATATTTGAGCTCAGCGTGTATGTTAGCTTTTATACCGCTATTCTCTTTCAGAGGGATCATTGGATCAGATCACTCCCTGGCCACCTTGTGAAAAACACTGATGATGACAAATGAACATGGAACAGAAATCACGTCCCTTTGCCCCTCTACATCTGATCTGCTCAACATCTGCACACCACTCACGCATAAATTAGCATGCATTTACATAGCAAAGCCTGGCAGATTCAATCTCTTATTCAAAGTAGACCAGCTTCTGTCTATTAGAAGCATGCCTCAGTTTTCAATGGTGGGACACTTATAGGCTCAATAAAATATGATATATACAGTATATATATATATATATATATATATATATATATATATATATATATATATATAGTTGAGAGAGTTGAGAAACTAAATAGAATTCTGCAATTGTATATAAAGTTGTAATTAAGTTCTACACTAATGTTCAGCGTACTTAAAGGTGCCCTAGAATGTGAAATTGAATTTATCTTGGCATAGTTAAATAACAAGAGTTCAGTACATGGACATGACATACAGTGAGTCTCAAACACCATAGTTTTCTCTTTCTTATTTAAATCTCGTTTTTGAAAAACACCCCTGAAAAACAGGCGAATCTCCACATAACACCAACTGTGACGCAACAGTTGGGATCATTAATATGTACGCCTCCAAAAATTTGCATATGCTAGCCCATGCTCAGTGCCAGGCGAAACTGCGCAGCCGAATCATCAGAAGTTCTGCAGGTGAAGAAACAAGCAGGAGGAGGATCATTGGGAAAATGGCAGATCTATCTCTAATCTATCTATCTATAATCGGATACCGCTACAGTTTAATTCGAAGTTGTTAGTTGCTCTGCCCATTTCACCGCGGACTTTTTTTCTAACCTGGAACAATATCAAGCAGCCAGGCTTCTCTCGGAGTCTCATACTGACGAAGGGGGCAATTTCAACTAACGTTATATTCCCGCAAGCGGTAAGTAGTGATTTTACTAACGGTAATTTACACTGTGTTATTTAGATCCAGCGCGATATTGTTTTTTTACTCGAGAGACATTGTGGCTTGCAAACGAGCGAACGAAGCATGGCAGTTGCTCAGTGTTTGGATGTACAAATGAACACAAACATATATTTTTTAGCTCCTTCATCCGAGCCTCTGGAGAACCAGTGGGTTATGTGAATTTCTGATGTGTAATTGTTCAAATTCAGACAGATAATCTTTCTCTCAAAGTCGTTCAACACTATTTATGCATCAGTAAATCGCGTTGCAGTGATAAGATCTTCATTCACGCGATCAACAGGCTGTCATCTGCTCAATGCTCACTGCAACCTTTTATGTGATGGGAATAGATCTAAATACTTAAAAAACTTCTCACGATTTATTAATCCCGATAGCTGTAATAGTAAAAACGTATAAAAGCTGTAATAGTAAACGTTTTCCTGATAGCTCTACATTTAATGCCAGATATTTCATATGCAAGCATGTCAGCCAATCACAGCAGAGGGCGTTTACACTGAAGTCTCACAGCAGACACGCCCCTTCAAACTGAGTGTTCAAATCAAAGGATAAAATCAGGCTAGGAAATATGCCTTTTATTTCTAAATTATAACAAATTTTGATCTAAAAAACATACTAACATTATAAGGGCACACTAGGAAACATTATAAAATAATAAAATAATCCATTCTAGGGCACCTTTAAGAGAAATTTGAAAACTATAATACATTTATAATAGATATGCAATTAAATTTCTGAAAACATACAGTTCACACCATAAATATAATTAAATATTTGTTTTAAGTGTATGCTACAGTCAACTTCCTTTTAACTTTATTTTCTCAAAACAAGATAATTTGAATATCTTGTTGGGATAAGTTGTTGGATATTTTTATTTTGTATTTTTATGTTACCTTTTACATTTTCGAATGCTATAATTGGTTTGCTGTTTAAATTTAGCTGAAAAGCCTAATGGCAGGCTCAAAATGCAATAAATTGTTCCATATACTAACCGAATAATTGTGGAAATGTTCAATTGCTTTTTGAAAGTCAAGACTTTAAAGATATATGCTTATGAAATGCCCACTGGAATAATAAGTGTGATAACTCTGGTCTCCCCTGAACTATATACATAAGCTGTCAGTCTTTAATATCCTGCATTTCTCTGCCCAGCATGATAAACTGAAAATACAAAATAGCTCCTGCTAATGACAATGGCAATTAATTTATACATTTGCATAATATTAGAAGCACCATACATGCAACACAGCTGGTGGCAGGACACAATCGTATTATAGCTGAAAGTAATTACATGAAAGAGAGTGAAATTCACAGTGAAACTGGAAACATCAACTGGTGACTCAAATAGATTGTATTGAATCAAATATATAACGAGGAGTACTTAACTCAAAACCAGTGTATTAACAAAGGATAATTATGTTAGGTATATTAGGTACACCTGTTATCGTGTCAGCCAATCACATGGCAGCAACAGATTCAAGACGATCTGCTGAAGTTCAAACTGAGCATCGGAATGGGGAAGAAAGATTATGTAAGTGACTGAAAATGGCATGGTTTCTGGTGCCAGACGGGCGGGTCTAATTCAGAAACTGATCATCTTCTGGGATTTTACCTTACAACCATCTGGGCTTACAGAGAATGGTCTGAAAAATAGCTAATATCCAGTGAGCGGCAGTTCTGTGGTCGAAAATGCCTTGTTGATGCCAGAGGTCAGAGGAGAATGGCTAGACTGGTTTGAGGTGAAAGGCAACAGTAACTCAAATAATCACTCATACATCCACGGTATGCAGAAGAACATCTCTGTGAACGCACAACACGTCAAACCTTGAAGCAGATGAGCTACAGCAGCATAAGACCACACCGGGTGTCACTCCTGTCAGCTAAGAACAGTCTGTTCAACAAAATTGAACAATAAAAGATTGTAAAAACGTTGCCTGGTCGGATGAGTCTCAATTTCTGCTTCAACATTCAGATGGTAGGGTCAAATGGTAGGATCGTAAACAACATGAAAGCATGAATCCATCCTGCCTTGTATCAACAGTCCAGACTGCTGGTGGTGTATGGTGTGGGGGATATTGTCTTGCCTTTGTACCCCTTAGTACCAATTGAGCATTTTTTTTTTAAATCACAGCCTACCTGAGTATTGTTGCTGACCATATACATCCCTTTATGACCACAGTGTACCATCTTCTGATGGCTACTTCCAGTAGGATAACACACAATGTCACAAACCTCAGATCATCTCAAACTGGTTTCTTGAACATGACAATGAGTTCGCTATACTCAAATGGCTTCCACAGTCACCAGATCTCAATCCAATAGAGCACCTTTGGGATTTAGAGGAATGGGAGATTCACATTATAGATGTGGAGCTGACAAATCTGCAGTAACTGTGTGATGCTCATGCTATCATGTCAATATGGAACAAAATCTCAGATAAATGCTTCCAGTACCTTGTTGAATCAATGCCATGAAGAATTAAGGCATTTCTGAAAGTAAAATGGGGTCCAAATCGGTACTAGCACCTTGCAGGTCCTACCTAATAAAGTAAATATAAAAAAGTTTGTTCAGGTTCTTGATTCTGATTGGCTGAGAGCCTTTTCCAGCCATGTAATATTATACCAGGATCACCACGGGTACTGTTTCACCATTTGTATCACTGCACTTGCAGCATCTCTCTCAGCGAGTGTCATGGAGGACGAGCAAACACCATAATTTTACAAATACTACAGTTGTTGTGTAACGGAATGTAGTTTTACGATTTTTTTAGGCAAGAATGTAGTTATTTAGATCTCAAATATGCAACTTATATATAAAAATAGCACCTATTTGACAATTTGTTTAGACATTTTCAGAGATGCGAGCTCCAGGCCGTCAGCGGGCGTTCATCGCTCATGTACCCGCAGAGAACAGCTTCATCTCGGCCAGTCCTTCTGGAATTTGCCGCTGGCTCTTATGCAGATAGTGGTTAAACATGATATATAATTGATTTGGTGTATATCAAACGGGCAATCTTTGGTCTTATTAATCTTGTTCCAGAGCAAATCGATTTTGGTTAAGGGGAAAATTAAGTTTCATAACTTTATATTTAAGCTATTTCACTTAAATCTTGTACTAGAGTGCTGCTTGTACATTTGTACATTTGTACATTTAGTTTTGTGTTATATATATATATATATATATATATATATATATATATATATATATATATATATATATATATATATCATCATTTTATGATGGTGCCATGCTATTTAGTTTTTGAATAATACACTAGTGCCACAAAATCACAGCCAGCTTAATGCCTCAGACCTCAGCATTCAAGAGAGAGCCTGCATTTGTTTGTATGTGTGTGTGTAAATACATGGCCTGTGTGCATATTTGTACTGTTTTGTCCTTTGTACCATGTGGTACTGTGTGAACGTGAACATTAGCAGGATGCTATTACCGCAAATGTCACTGCATCAGCGGCACTTTTCCTGATTATGTCAATACCAGCTGACATCTGTGCGTTCACAGATAATAAAACCGAGCCAGAGGAGATTGAACATGGCTAAGGGACAAGAGGGAAATTAAGAAGGAATAAAGGAAAGTTGACCTTAGGGACAGATGCTAGCTATGGTTTTCATTCAGTCCACAGTCAAACTGCATATGTCTAATTTATTTTTAACTGGGGAGTGAAGAAAACACACGTATCTCATTAAAACTTGTATGGATTCACACATGCTGAGAGTCTAAATTGTCATATAGAAAGTGGGGTGAGAACACAGCTGTCTCTATCTATCGTGTTTGGAGAGCTGCTGTGGTAGAACTTTATTTGAAGCATTATATATGTTGAGGTCAATAAGATTTGTATTTATTTATTTATTCAGCAATGATTCATTTAATTGATCAAAAGTGACAGTAAAGTATTTTTTGTTACAAACTCGATTTATTTCAAACCCATGCTGTGCTTTCGAACGTTCTATTCATTAAAAATTAGATTTTTTTATCACGGTTTCCACAAAAATATTAAGCAGCACAACTCTTTTCAACATTGGTAATAATAATTGTTGATCAAAGAAGCATATTATAATGATTTCTCAATGATCATGTGACACTGAAGACTGGAGTAGTGATACTGAAAATTCAGCTTTGCCATCACAAAAAGAAAAACATTATCAATAAAATAGAAGACGAGTAAAAAAGTAAAAATAATAATAATAATAATATTTTTTTATTTTTTTTAAAAACATATACCCCTTTAACATCTTTACAGGAATGTGGATATTTTTCCACATACAGATAGGATGCTAATTTGAATGTGGAAGGATGATAACAGTTCAAACTGTGTTACAACTGCACTTCCCTTGTGAAAAAGAAGTGTGCTTAATTGTATTGAAAGCGCACTTTTTGTGTGCTTAAAATAATAAAAGTATACTTTTTGAAAAGTGCACTTGCAGATAATATAATAAAATTAAAATTAAAGACCACTTAAGTGTACTTAAAGGGAATACACTTTAATGACAATATTTATTAACACATTTAAGTGCACTTTTTACAAATGCACTTTGTAATAATATCTAATTAAGTTTAACTTAAAGTAAGTACACTTTCATCACAATATTTATAAACACACTTAAGTGTATTTTTAAAAATGCACTTTGTAATAATGTCTAATTAAGTTTTACTTAAAGAAAGAACACTTTTATCATAATATTTATAAACACACTTAAGTGCACTTTTTATGAATGCACTTTGTAATAATATCTAATTAAGTTTAACTTAAAGTAAGTACGCTTTCATCACAATATTTATAAACACACTTAAGTGCATTTTTAAAAATGCACTTTGTAATAATGTCTAATTAAGCTTAACGTAAAGAAAGTACACTTTCATCACAATATTTATAAACACATTTAAGTGCACTTTTTACAAATGCACTTTGTAATAATATCTAATTAAGTTTAATTTAAAGTAAGTACACTTTCATCACAATATTTCTTAACACACTTAAGTACACTTTTTAAAAATGCACTTTGTAATAATGTCTAATTAAGCTTAACTTAAAGAAAGTACACTTTCATCATAATTTTTATAAACACACTAAAGTGCATGTTTTAAAAACTGCACTTTGTAATGTCTACTAAGTTTTACTTAAACATACATTTTAAATAATTATGATTTATAACACATTTTTAAACACACATTTAATTGCGTCATTATGACGCACTACTTCACTAGAGTTTGAAAAATGTGCTGTTGTGTTTTGCGATCCGTTTGCGATGCGTGATGATACTGAAGCTAGCCAAACAGAGAACAAAAGGAGCACCACGTTTGGATGTTTGTTTGATGAGACGTTATGCTGCAAATAATCAGTCAAGTAAGTATATCTTGATGCTTTCTTTAGTTAATTTTTTTTCACCGTAACATGTCAGTTGCTGAGTGCATTTTAATCGCAGATATTATAAACTCAATAGACTCGGGAGGTGAATTAATCATGTTTTCAATAATTTATATATGATTGCATTCTAATAATGTCTTGCATTGTAATGTGAGGAAGGTGTGTGTGGTCGTGTTCGAGGAATTTGGTTGCATTTTTTTTTTTTTAACTAAACCGACTTTTTAAATTATTTTAAACAAGCTACTAAAAAATTGCTGAATGCTGATCCAATATTGTAACACTCGAAGACGTTTATATACATTTAATACAAATAATCAATTTTATAACCACCATAAATATTTAATATATTACCCACCTCTAGAAAAAATGCTTGTAATGTGTTCAATTTCATTTTGTATTTAAAGAGTTGTTCAATTACTATTTGTTTTGGAATATGTAATATTTTTGTGTTTATCTGGATTTAAACATTCATTTTGCAGGATCAGTTCATATTTGTTATTGGAGGAGATACAGTGCAAGCAGTGTGTAATCACAGACCTGTATTGATGAGGTGATGTTACAAGATTTATCATGACAGGACAGCACATCCTGATCAAGCTAAAACACTACTTTCAAGTCACTAACTATCCCTATAGCTTTTAAATGCTTTGAATCTTTTGCATGTCATGTGCAAGTAATAAATTCCCACAGGTGCATTTACACATGCACCTATAATCATCATATATTTTATAGGTTACAAACCAAAAGAAGAAGGCTTGCAGCATTGCTGTGTCAACCGTGGTAAATACAGGAACAGGAACATCCTTCATGGAGATAGCTATGTGGGGCAAGCTTAAAATGTAAGAATACCTTTCTTAATTTGCATTGGTCCTGGGTTTGCATGGGTCATATATCTATATTTGTGTAATTGATAAAGTTATGCTTAATTCCCTGTAAAGTAGCAATAAAAAGGTTCTCTATTTTTAATCACTTTAAGCCCAGTGTCAGTAAAGATGGCGTAGTCAGTGGAATCCTGGTGTTTGTGGGAAATAGAAGGAACCTTGCCCAGCTTTCTACTACGATGTGGCCCTGGTGACTGAGGTAATCAATCACATCACACATTCATCAACAGTTAACACCTTGCAGAATAAACTGCTTCATCAGGGTAGTACTAAATAAAGATAAAACGTACATTTTTGTGATCCCAATTATTGATAAAATTGTTAACATTTTGCAGATACTGCAAGGTGTATATCAACTTTGAAGCGCAACTGTATATCTATCTCTTTCATTCAATTGAGCCAAATATAATAATGGACTGGATCTGTATTATAAACAAATTTTCTGTTTTTTTGTTTTTTTCCTCAAGGCATTTTTTCTGACTTTCCTGCATCTTTGAAACATTTCCATTCACATATACTCTGGAGAGCATCTGGGACATTGACATAAACAGCACTTTCCAACAACTTAAAAAATTGGGTGACAAATCATTTTGGTTTTTGTACTTTTGGAGTTCTTCAGGTTTTTTTTTTTATTTATTTATTTTTAGACAAACTTAGATTCACTGTAATGCTGGAGTAAGCATTTGGTCCTGTTTAATGTTGATGCTGGTAAAGGTTTAAAGGGATACTCCACTTTAAAATGAAAATTCTATCATCATACACTCACCCTCATGTTGTTTCAAACCTGTATGAATTTCTTTCTTCTGCTGAACATCCCTTTAAGAGCTAAATAACAAGGTTCGGTAACACTTTTAATTAGGTCTCATTTGTTAATATTTGTTTATTTTTTAGCCAACATGATCTAACCAAGACTAATATTATCTTACTTAGACTAATAAATGCTTAAAGTATTATTCATTCTTAGTTCATGTTAACTGAAGTAGGTAACTAATATATTTTTGTAAAGCATTACCCAAAGGTCTCTTTCCAAAACTGTTTGTGTTTATGCATAGTGTTTCTTGGGGTTTTCTTGTGCATCAACAGAAAGGTTTTTATGTACTTCTTTTAGAGATTATTTTGTCAGTAAATTTAGAGGGTTTTACATTTAGTTTTGTTGATTGTAACATTGCATTTAATTCACACTTAAGTGTATTGTTAACTGACATTAAAGTATATTTTAAATCACATTAATTGCGTGTCATTATATTGTGTAGTGCACTTTAACTATATTTTGAAGATATTAGAAGCAATTATGATAGTAGATATAAAGTTGTATTAAAGTACCAATTAAGTTGTTCCAAAAAATCATTCTTAATGGCAACTTATTGCATTTTATTTCAACTTAATATGTGATATATTTTAAATTAATTGCACTTAATGTGCATGAGTGTGTCGAAAACATTGCATTTAATTCACACTTAAGTGTACTGTTAACTTACATTAAAGTATATTTTAAATCACATTAATTGCGTGCCATTATATTGTGTAGTGCACTTTAAGTATATTTTAAAAACACTAGAAGCAATTATGAAATTAGATATAAAGTTGTAATGAAGTACAAATTAAGTTGTTCCAAAAAATCACTCTTAATGGCAACTTATTACATTTTATTTCAACTTAATATGTGATATATTTTAAATTAATTGCACTTAATGTGCATTCAGTGTGTCGAAAACATTGCATTTAATTCACACTTAAGTGTATTGTTAACTGACATTAAAGTATATTTTAAATCACATTAATTGCGTGTCATTACATTTTGTAGTGCACTTTAAGTATATTTTTAAAACACTAGAAGCAATTATGAAAGTATATATAAAGTTGTAATAAAGTACCAATTAAGTTGTTCCAAAAAATCACTCTTAATGGCAACTTATTACATTTTATTTCAACTTAATATATGATATATTTGAAATTAATTACACTTAATGTGCATTAAGTGCGCCGAAAAGATGGCATTTAATTCACACTTAAGTGTATATATTTAAAGTATATTATTTATGTAATAAGTACACTTTATAAAAGTACACTTAAGTGCACTTTTTTTTTCACAAGGGTTTGTATACCCTATTGTAAATTGTACTTTACAATAACTAATATGTTCTGATTACTGTATTATAGGTTTTTATGAATGAATGTTAATGCATGAAGCAATGGCTTTGAATAAAGTACTACCCTGGAATTTGTATCATGCTTGTCATTATATCTCACATAAAAATAATAATAATAATCACACTCAACACATTAACAAGTTTCTCTTTTAGCATCTGTTCTTTGTTATTTTCCGTTACTAAAGTAACAACATGATGTGGCTATCATTTTAATCCTGAAGGGCTTTTGCTGTGTATTGACTCTGTGTGAGAATCTGACATCAAAGCCTTGACTAGCTAATCCATGCTTGCCCTATGGAGCTAACAGAGGTTTGGAAGTGTGTATACCTGGGTGGCAGAGCTGTAGATACTCGTGCGGAGAAGAGTGGTGACCGTCACTTGGCTATGCAGGGGCATTTTGAGCGGGATTTAAGTAGAGTAATCCGCTCAGCGAAGACGCGGTGAGAAATATATACACACCAACGCACACATACAGGGGTTGAGCTGATAAACAGAAAACACATGGCTCTGTTCCAAACCCTTCACACTTAAAAAAAATAAAAGGTTACACTTAGAACCAAATTCAGCTGATGCCATAAACTGTTGGTGCTATTTTTTATTTTATTATTCTTTTCGTTTTTTTTTTTTTTATGGTCCCTTCAACACATTCTGTTGACTGAGTAAAGTTGCACCTACAGTACATGTCTATTAAGTCTCATTAGAGTGTTAGTAGAGTATTAGTAGACTGGTAGGGTTAGGGTTAGAATTGTTGACATGTAGTAGAAAAATTACTTATAGTCAGCCGAATGTCTGTTGGGAGCATCAAAATAAAGAGTTAAAAAATGTTTTGCTGATAATTGCTTTCCAACGTGATGACGCAATGCGTGGCACATCTCAGAGATGGTACATGACGAGCATTTGTGGTTAAAAAGTACTTAATATATATATATATATATATATATATATATATATATATATTAGAAAATGACCGATCGTTTCGTGAGATAAGACCCTTATTTCTCGACTGGGATCGTGTAGAGACTTTGAAGCTGCATTGAGACGGACATTTGAACCTTCTTTGAACATCGGTATAGTTGGTTGCAATTGAAGTCCATTCTGTGTAGAAAAATCCTGGAATGTTTTCCTCAAAAACCTTAATTTATTTTCGACTGAAGAGAGAAAGACACGGATATCTTGGATGACATCGGGGTGAGTAAGGCCATGTCCACACTAATACGTCTTCGTTTGAAAACGTATATTTTTCTCTCCGTGTTGGCCTTCCGTCCACACTGAGACGGCGTTTTTATTAATGAAAACGAAGCTTTTTTGAAAACGCACTCCAAAGTGAATACATTTGAAAACGCCGTTTTCACGTTGTAGTGTGGACTGTGAAACCGGTGGTATTTAAAAACGATGACGTAAATTTAGTCATCTGACGCATATTGTACCAATAGATATTCATGTTTATACCAGTATTGTGCCTGTTATGTGCTATTCACTTTCACACTGTTGCTAAAAATATTCTACATTGCACACTCTTCATATCACAGTCCTGCAAAGATGACAGAATTTACTCACATTTGCTGTCCTGCGGCAATACATGAGAGCAGTCGCGTTTTAGACCAAACATATGGTGACTGCGTGCGACCTGGACCGCATCAGTGAATGGTGAGATATTTTACTAAATAAAATTATCCTGTCAGAAGAATTGCACGATAACTTCATTATTTATTTTTCCATCTGAATCATATCAGTGATCTTTTGTGGGGTTTTACGCATGCACAGTAAGGTGAATTTAGCATTTTCAGGCATTTTTCAAAAGTTTCTCATCCACACTGAAACGTCCGAAAACACCTGAAAATGCTGTAGACAGAGAGCGTTTATAAACGAAAACGCCGTTTTCAAATGTACCCGGATTAATGTAGATGTAGCCTAAATTATCATAAAAAAATGATCATGTTTTGAAAGTGAACTAATCCTTTAAGCAGAGAGTCTACTAATACTCTAACGACTGCTAGTAGAGATGTAGTTGCACAGTTACTTATAGTAAACAGAATGTTCAAAAGGGGCCATCAAAATAAAGTCTTACATTTTTTTCTTCATCGGAATGGTACGAAACTTGGTAAAGGTTTTGGCACTTGCTATGTGAACACACAGACAAAAAATCATGGACATGGTCCTGACCTCATCGGAAATGAGTGGGAGATGAATTTCATCTAGTGGAAACTTGTGATACTGCGTCCGAACCAAATCTTACTGAAAGCAAATTTTTTGAGATATCAGGCAAAAAATTTTAACACAACTTGTTTAGATTTATGGCTTTGATTTTCTAACAGTTTTAGAGTAAAACAAAATAGACATTTTTCATAACAATTAGGGGTGTTGCAATATACCGGTGTTGTCGATAATCGTGATATTCAAAGCATGAAATATCGACATTGTGTTCATTTAGAGTGTGACAATATACCGGTATTGGCAATAACCACAATGTTTAAAATGAATAGGACTCTTATGATAACATGACACGTAAATACTACAGCGCCAGTACCTGGTTGACCTCTCAGGTGGCAATATTGCACCCGCGGACACCTATCAAATAAGAAGACGACGCAGCGCTCGTCCGCGTCCGCGCAGCTAGAGTGAAACACTCTGTCCACACCCGACAAAAGTAAACTCGCCAGTATTAAGAGTTCTTCGGCTTCAAAGAAAACAGTACCTTAAAGGTGGTCGCACACCGGACGAGAAGCGCAGCGAACACATTCTCTGAGTGTACACACACCGGCGGCGCCCAGCAACGGCTCAAGACCTTGTTCAAAATCCTGCCGCGACACAGAGCGCCATTTACATCGTTTTATATTAAATTTACATTATATTTGTCTCAAATCATCGTAAATGATTTCACCCTGTGCTGCAATATACATTTAATTTTACATTCATTTACAGAAATCAGCTGCTTGAATGAAAATTGCTGATGTTATAATCGGATTTTCAGGTAATATTCTCAATTCATTCAGTTAACGGATGCTCTGAGGTAAAGTGTTCCGATCACAGACTCAGCAACTATTATTTAATTGTACAGTATAATCATAACATAGTACAGACATTATCTCAATTCCATAATGTCCTTATGTAACCCGTCTTGTCTGTCTGCGTTGTGTTGTAGACACAGGGGCACGGGCTGTCACAATGCAGTTTATTCTCTGCGGCAGGGCTTGACATTAACACCCGCCAACCCGCCAAATGCGGGTGGATTTTGCTCGTGGCGGGTAACACAGTCACTCCAACTAGCCACTTTGGCGGGTTGAATAATTGTAGTCTTTTCAAAAGGCATCTGAAATAAGTGTGACACTACAACTCCCATAGGGCTGTCAACGAATATTCTAAATTCGAATATATATTCGAATAGTTTTAAAAAACAGAATTTCAAAGGTGAAAATTAATATTCGAATGTGGAAAAACGCCCGCGGTAGCAGAGGCGCGGCTGTCTGCTTTGCGAGTGGGCGCGCTGCCTGAGGGGTCATTTTATTTAACGTTAAACAGAAACATTACCAAAGTGTAGGCTACTGTACTGACTGAATAGATATTGCATGAATAAGGTAGGTTAGATACAGCAGTTTCATGCACTACAGGCTTCCACTGGTTTGATTATTTACCGTTTCATGTCAAGGAAAAGTTCCATGTTTACCACAGCACAGCTCGCTCGGAGCGTACAATGTCGGTTCTATATAGCCTACTGTAAAACTTCAATTAATGTTAATAATATTTGTTTCAATCACTGAATGAAGCCTGCTATATAAGAGTTGCGACCTTAAATTGCTTGCACAAATCTCTTGATCAGCACTCAACATTTGCTTATCTGTTATGCACAGAGCGCGTGACGCCTCATTCGCGCCGCAAGACCTCCAGACGCGCGTAAACGCGTCTTTACACTCGCGCCAGACGCTCTATTCGCGTTTGGTGTGAACGCAGCATGAGGGTGAGGGCGAGAGAGAGAAAGAGTGCCTGCGAGTGAGCGAGGTCTGCGGTCTTGGCCATTAGTTGATTTACTTGTTTTCGTGTAGGTAATACGTTGTCAAATATGTTTAAACTTAAATAAACTACCTATACAAGTAGTTATGTCTCTTTGTATTAATTTGTCCTGTTATTGACGTAATGCGCGTCATTGACAAAATGCGCAACCAGATGTTCGAATAGTTCGAATATAAGCTATGTGTTTTTTTTAGAGGGAACATTCGAATGTCGTTTTTGAGCGATTTTGACAGCCCTAATGAGTATTGATCGCTAGTGACCGACAACAAAGAATCGAAGAGACAGCTAGCTGCCCTGCTGGAGTTACGTCGTATGCCGGTGGAGCAATGTGGCGACATATAATACATAATACATAATACATGGTTTTATTTTAAAAAAGGAGCTTTACACACAACCTTATCAGAGCTAATGATAATGACCTGTATTGTTATATTTATGTAGTCTTGATTTGGGTGTATACAGTGGTTTTACATTTAAAAGGGTTGTAAATCTAGTTCAAGTACATTTTAGCACGCCATAAGTCAACTTTTATCGGATAATTTCACAACAACAAAAATGTGGCTAGTAAAAATGCTGTGTGGCTAGTAACTTTGGAAAACCACTAGCCACATTGGCTAGTGAGCAAAAAAGTTAGTGTCAAGCCCTGCTCTGCGGTCATAAACAATATGGCAGTGAGTGTTACGTGGCATCAGGTTAGCATCTCAGTCAAATCCTGCATTGCTCTGACTATACTCATATTAATCATATTTAACCTCTTTCCATAAGGAAAAACTACATACAATTGTAATCAAAACAAATACCAAAAAAATATCACAGATATTCCCAATAGGAAAACACATTGTAAATTTCCCCTCAGTTATGCATTAATTCCAACATGCATATAAAAACACAGAATTAACTTCCCCTCAGTTATGCATGTAAAACCATTGTGTAAACTACACATATATTCATTCATCTCGAACAAATATGCACATAAAAAAAAAACATACCTGCGGTCATAAACAATATGGCAGTGAGTGTTACGTGGCATCAGGTTAGCATCTAAAAAAAGATAGCATCACGTCAATGCAATGTTAATGGCCTGCCAGACAGCTAGCTTAACACGTGCTGCAGCAGCTACCGGACTGCAATTAACATATAAAAAACACAATATCGCGGCTCGTAGTTCATTAAAACTACTACAAGATTCACTCGTCATCATAGGCACTCTTACACGGTGATAAGTCAACAGATAAATGATAACAGCAACTTATATATCCGTTTTATTATCGGAGAGACCTGACGTGAACTCACCTCAGTCAAATCCTGCATTGCTCTGACTGAGGTTAGCCTTGCGCTGCACAAATCCCTGTCCGCTGACGTCACACGCACACACACACTGCTCTAACCCGACACGCAGGCAGGATGAACCCAAGACAAAACTCCCAGTAATACAAAAAGGAATATTCTTGGTGGGATTCATAAGTACACAGATAAACCTGCTACATTCACCCCCCCTGAATTCCACCAAAATAATGACACCCCTGAATTCTATAATAGCACCAAAAGTGCATTAATGTAAGCATACTCGTACCCGGACCAAATAACGATGAGATCTAATCCCAAAGTTCAGTAAAAACTATCCGTAAAACGGATCAAGAGAAAAAAGAAGGTTGATCAGGCCCTCATCCCCTCAGGAACATAAGGGTGCAGCCTACACCCCTAAACACCTGGTCCCCTGGTTGGGAAAACCTCACAGTACAGTTTCACATTCAAGGATGAGAAAAAAAGAAAGGCAAAACCCGTTTGAAAAGAAAAACAAACTTAACGGTGTGCACTCTAAATCAAGCATTCTGAGGCAAAGAGAGGCCCCATATAACAGGTCTCTGAACCATACTCTCAATAAGCCTATTGACAGACCTAACCACCCTCCCAGTCCTAGTTACAACCCTGCCTCGAAAACTGTTATTAACTGCAGCAGTCTGAGTCGCAGCAGAGTCAGCAGGTGAGCAGGCTTGAGTGGGAGCTGAGTCAGTAGGTGCACCTGACTGAACAGGGCCTGGGTCAGACAGAGTTGCTTCAGGTGAACTGGCCATGTCTTCATGAGCGTGAGTCTCATCCTCAAGCTCTGGAATAGAAGCTTCTTCGGCTGCTGAAGCCTCAGCAGCTCGATCTGGGTCTGACAGAACCCATGAGGACGTCCGTGCCAAGGAAGACTCTCGCTCCAGATTGCTCAGGCTATCCGCATCTCCACAAACACTTGTGCCCTCAACTTCTGACGAGCTGACCAGAGACTGATTCTCCAGGGTGTCTTGGACAGGAAGGAAGCTCACGTCAATCAAAAGGTTCCTGTGCACAACCTTGCTCCGGCCAGAGGCATCGCTGATCTTGTAGATGTGAGTCTTGGGGTTCCGCTCCACTACCGTGTACACTGCAGGTTCCCACTTGTCGGCCAACTTCTTTTTTCCTTTCTCTCCCTTGTTCGCGAGCAGCACTCGGGCTCCAACATGCAAGGAAACCCCTCTGACCTTTTTGTTGTACTGACGGGCCTGGTGTTCCTGCTCTTTGGTGGCGTGCTGCTGGGCGATGTTGGCTGCCTTAGACAGGTATGATAGCAAGGTCCTCGAGTAGCTGCTGAAGTCTGTCACAGTGAGGTCGTGCAGAACGGACTGAAAGACAACATCAACTGGGAGTCTTGGGACGCGGCCAAACATCAAGTGGAAGGGTGCATAGCCGGTTGTTTCGTGAGCAGTCGCGTTGTATGCAAATGTCAGCGTCTGGATCTGCTGTGGCCATTCTTGATTGGCTCTCAGAGGGAGGCTCCGTATCATGTTGCCCAGTGTGCGGTTAAAGCGCTCTGTGCCCCTGTTGCCCATTGGGTGATATGCCGTGGTGTGAGACTTTGCCACCCCCGACAGCTGCAGCAACTCAGACACCAGCTCACTCTCAAAACTAGGGCCCTGGTCAGAGTGGATGCGCTCAGGGAACCCGTAGACACAAAAGACACAGTCCCATAACTTTTTGGCCACTTGCTTGGCAGTTTGGTTCCTGCAAGGAAAGGCAAAAGCCATTTTCGTAAAGTGGTCAGTCGCCACCAACACATCAACAGAGTTCTTGTTCTTATCCTCTGCTGACCAAAAATCGATGCAGACCAGTTCCATGGCAGCCGAAGTTTTAATACTCTCCAAAGGGGCTCGTGCTGAGGGCTCCGGGGATTTTGCAAGTACACACCTCTCACAGCATCGCACATGCTCTCTCGTGTCTCTCTCCATACTGGGCCAGAAGAAGCGCTGTCTCGCCAGATGGAGTGTCCTTGCCTGTCCTTGATGCCCTGCCAGGTCATGAACTCCCTTCAAGGCATCACCCCTCAAACTGGCTGGCAGTAACAACTGGAATTTTTTTCATCCTACTCACAGGGTCCTTCGTTTCTCGGTACAGGACACCATCCCGAATGACTAGCCTCATGAAACCAGTGTTTCAGCAGTGCCAACGAACTGGGGCCCATACTGTGCCTTTCTCGTCTGGATGGGCGACGTCTGCGGACCACAAACGGGAGGACCGAAGATATAGTGGGATCCTGAAGCTGCTTATCTTACAATTTGCGCAGAGTGAGTGAGGGCAGAGTACACTGGCCTGCAGGTTGCAGCTGTTGGACGTGTTGGCCGAGACAAAGAGCCCTGTTCTCCACACCACTCCTCCAGGAACTGTGAGAGGCTAGAGCAGCTTTGACTTCAGCTGCACTGTAGAAGCCTGCGGTGTCATGGGGTGGCTCGTGCTGTTGAACCGCTTGGAGGTGTTGGACGCCCAGTCTGAATGCCTGTTGCACCTCCTCAGCCTCCGCACCTTCAGCCTCCTGCACTAGGCTACCATATGTCTCTCCGATCAGACGCCTGCTAACTGAAGTGGTGACGGGATCTCGACTGAGTGCATCTGCTACAACATTTTTTGGGCCTGGGATGTATTTCAGGTCGAAGTTGTATGAAGACAGTTTGGCTACCCATCTCTGTTCATATGCATCGAGCTTGGGCTTGGTCATGATGTGGGTCAGCGGGTTGTTGTTTGTCCACACGGTAAAGTCATGCCCCTTCAGCCAGTGACTGAACTTCTCAGAAACACTCCACTTCAGTGCCATGAACTCAAGATGATGAGTGGGATATCTTTGCTGAGACTTGCTGAGGGTCTTACTGGCAAAGGCAATGGGGCGAGCCTTGTCTTCCCCTACTGGCAATTGTGACAACACAGCCCCAAGCCCGTCCAGGGATGCATCAACGGACAGGATGAATGGTCTGGAGAAGTCAGGATGGGCCAATACAGCACAGTTGAGCAGATCTGTCTTGAGTTTCTGGAAAGCCTTCTCGTATTCAGGAGTCCAATCCGCCGCAGTCAGTTTCCTGTACATACCCGCACCTCCGCCACTCCGACCAGTCCGGCCTCTCCTCTTCTGGCCTGCCGTCAGGGCAAACAGGGGCTTGGCAATGGCTGAGCAGCCAGGGATGAAAGACTGGTAGAAGAACACCATGCCAAGAAATGACTTCAGCCTCTTTACAGATGGGGTACGACCATCCTCCTCCATCAGAGCCTCCTTTGGCATCTTACAGATGACATCAACTTTGGTGGGGTCCACCGCAACCCCACTTTGGTCGATGACGTGACCAAGGAACCTCACTGACCTCATCAGAAGGTGGCATTTCTTGGGGCTCAGCTTGAGGTTGTTGTCTCTGAGCTTACTGAAGACCACTTGGAGCCTGCTTAGTGCTTCCTCTTCAGTGGGCGCAAAGACAAGTAGGTCGTCCAAGTAGCAGAGCAGGCTGGTGAAGTTAAGGCTGCCGAAAATACTCAGCATCATACGCATGAACGATGCTGGGCTGTTACAAAGCCCCTGCGGCATCTTGTTGTACTCGTACAAACCGACAGGTGTTGTGAAGGCTGTGTACTTCTTGTGGTCTTCGCACATTGGAACGTTATAGAAACCCGAGGTCAGAGCCACTGTACTGAAAACAGCATTACCTCCCAGTGCTGTGAGACAGTCGGTCTGATGAGGTAGGGGGTGAGCATCTTTTAAAGTCTGTGCATTCAGCCACCTGAAGTCTGTGCAGATTCTGAGCCCCCCATCTTTCTTCCACACCATGACGAGAGGGGATGCATACTCACTGATGGACTTGCGGATGATCCCCCTCTCCTCCATGTCTGAGAGCACGCGTCGTAGCTGTTGGTAGTGTGCAGGAGGGACTCTCCTATACGGCATGCGAAATGGGCGATCGTCTGTCAGGCGAATGCTGTGCACAAACTCTCTCGCCTCGCCACAATCAAGTGAGTGTCTGGAAAATATGTCTTCATACTCTCCAACCAGCTCGACAAGACGTTTCTTCGACTGAACGGGTCTGAGGTCAGCATCTGTGGCAGCTGGCCCAGTAACACTCTCTGGCTCCAAGCCCTCCATCTCACACAGACCTTGCTGAATGTTGAAATCCTCCACAACAAGACACGGAAACACATCAGCGATGATGGCATTACGTCTCAATGTGATTGGCTTCGGCGAAAGATTCGTCATCTTCAAGGGCACCCACCTGTCTGCCCACATCGCCGTGATGACACGACCCACAAGGACATCCCGTGGACTTGACCTGGAACCACATGGCTCCACAATGACTGTGCTGCCTGGAGACATCGGCACCTTGCTGGACAGCCTGCCCCACACCAGGTGTTCGTGCTGCGGTTCCAGTGTGACAGCATGAGGCAGCCTCAAAGGGCCGATCTTGTCTGGGACATCCTCACTCTTCCATCTTGTGGTGCAGGACAGCAGTTCTCCAGTAGTTTTCATCGCTCTTCATGGTGCGTGCGAGGTGCTTGAGGACATTTGAACCAATGATGAGCTCATCACGCTGGCCCGGCACGAGCAGAACAGGAACAGCGCACTTCACTCCATACACAGACAGCGCCAAGTCATAAACACCTTTGGGACGTGTCTGCTTTCCCCCACAACCGACAATCACAATTCTTTCGGCTGATTCAGGCTCCTTAAGAAGGACTCCCGCCGCCTTAAGTAATGTTTCAGCCCCCTCACCCATCGTACAAGCCATGGATCCTGAGTCGATCATGCCCTTCAGCTCCACCTTGTCATTAACCATGACCTGGACGTAGAATAATTCACTGAATGCTGGCACCTCTGCAGACCCTTGAACCACGACCTGAAGACCTTCTGGTATGGCTGAACAGGCATTAACGTAAAGTAGCTCCAAGTCCTCGTCTCCAATGAGGGTTTCGTGTTGATCCCCCACACCTCCCTCTCCAAGTGTGGGCTCTCTAGTTTCCCGCCGGTGGCCCACGTCTGGCATCAGCCTGGCCCACCCGCCTCCGTCCATACTTGTCACAGTCCTTCTTCCAGTGACCAGGAGCAAAACACGCGAGGCACAGGTTTTCTCTCCTGCAATGTGCGAGCGTGGAATGTCTGACGTCGTCACAGACTCTACAGCTCCTCCTCTGAAAGGGCATTGGACCATAGGATGGCTCTTGTGCAGGGGCTTGGACGTTCTGATGCACCACCAATACCCCTTTTCCACCAAGGCAGAGCTGGTGCTGGTTCGGAGCCAGAGCCTAGTTTCAAATCGGTTCTTTGTTTTTCCACCGCCAAAGCACCAGCTACGAACCAGTAAAACTGGTTCTTAAGTAGCACCAAATCATTGCAGGGTCTAGAACGGAGCCAAGAAAGAACCGCTTGCGTCAGAGGCTGGGGGCGGGGTTACCGTGGCCAACAAGACTGAAGAGAAACTTGTGACCGCCATTTTTAAATAGCTGCTAGTCGAGCTAATAGCAGCTCGATTATAATATCCGTCTATGTAAGTTACGGCGAGCTGCACGAACGCGTTGGATTCGCCGTGTTTGGATGCCGATTTATTTTCGCAAACCCATGAGCATCCATAGTAACGCAACGTCTATTATTGTTGATGCCTTGTTCGAGATGCATTGGAGCAGCGTGGACCGATCAGAGCTGCGGGAGTGTTTGGAGATCATACGACTCCTTGTGCTTTTTGATCGCTTTCGCAGTGCTTTGATTTCATGTGCTGATCGTTCTGCGAGAAGCCGATGCATCTCGAACAAGTCTGGTGTGTTTGTGTTTGGCGCTGCCGCACGCACGTTGCTGGGCAACATGATACGTATGCAGTGACGTAAGATATAGCTCTGTTGTGGCTCTCTGGCCGGTGGAAACGCAAACCGGTTCTTAGTAAGCTCGTCAGTCGAACCAACTCCGAACTGGCAATAGCTCTAGCTCTGAACCAGCACCCGGTTCTTGTTGGTGGAAAAGGGGTACAAGTGATCTAGAAGACTGATCAGTGCATTCATGCTATTCACACCAACAGCTGCAGCAGTGGCTGGAGTGGCGTGACTGGGCTGGGGAGCTTGAAAGCATGCTGGTGACTGTACATGTTGTGGAACAGACTGTGCATGGGAGGGTTGAGGCATGTGAACAGCTGGGGAATTGGGCACAAACTGTTCTGCTGAGGGTGAAAGCTGTGATGTTGGCGTCTGAACTGATGCGTTAGCAAACACCGTGGCTTGAGGTGGAACGAGCCCCTGGGAAAAAAGGCAGCTGAAACTGGGGCTCTGCTGGCGCTGGTTGAGACAGCTCTGGCTCTCGTGACATGGCTGACTGGGTGTGAGTGACTATGTGTCTCTGTGCAGTATGAGAACTGGTCAGCGTGTGCATCCTGAGTTCCCTCTGGTAGGCGTCAATGTGTTCCTGGACCTCGCTCGTGGTCCACTCCTCGGCCGCCTTGAAGCTGAGTCTGTTAGAAAGTATGGGGTCTGGGCAAAACTTGATGAACATCATGCATACCTCCCGCCCCGGATCTTCAACACTGCGTCTCTGTCTCTGTAGGCACTCGTCAGCGATATCAATGGCGTTATTCAGCCTGATCCAGTAGTCCATCACCCCTTCGTCTCGCAGTGGCCTGGTGTTATAGAAGTCAGCCATTGGCATGGATGAGTAGGTCAACTCACTGAAGTGTTGTTTCAGTATGTCATAGACAAAGTCGGGAGTCGCGTCAGAGGAGTTATGTCGTAGAGTAACCCGTACTACATCTCTAGCCTTCCCGCTTAGCTTAGCTAATATCTCCTGTGGCTGCTGGTGTACTGGAACATTACTCTTACGAAAATATGCCCCTACCATTTCCACCCACTCCCGGACAGAACACTTATCACTGCTATCACCCCTATAAATAGGTGGCTCCTTAGCATCGGATTGCATTACTAGCCTTACACCGGACAGATTAAACTCTGTCGGTTGCTGTTCAGGCTGCGAACCCCCCTTTTTCACAGATGTGTCGTGTGCTGTTACATCCCTATTACGTTGCAGCTGGTCTGCAATAGACTGGCCAATTTGGCTGGCTAACTCTGTAATAAGGGCTCTTACATCATCACAAGAGGCTGATGGGGTATGCTGCTCACTTGGGGAAGGACTGGGGGTAAACTGGACACGACTGGAACACGCCCTGGGCGTTCTCAACCCTCCCACATCAGGCGACTGAACCTCATCCTTGAATAACCTCCCCCTCCCAAACCCCACAGTAGCATACACATCCCGATCAGAAACACCCGTACCCACTGGTGTATTTACTGAGTCTATTGTGCAATACTTGGGTGAAACAATGCAGTCCCCACGGCGATCGAAGTGGCATCGATACTCGAAGAATTCAGAAGGTCACGGCACCAATGTAACCCGTCTTGTCTGTCTGCGTTGTGTTCTGCGTTGTTTTCAAGTAGACACAGGGGCACGGGCTGTCACAATGCAGTTTATTCTCTGCGGTCATAAACAATATGACAGTGAGTGTTACGTGGCATCAGGTTAGCATCTCAGTCAAATCCTGCATTGCTCTGACTATACTCATATTAATCATATTTAACCTCTTTCCATAAGGAAAAACTACATACAATTGTAATCAAAACAAATACCAAAAAAAGATCAATAATTAATATTTTAATTATTTTTAATTATTTTCATAATTTACTGTAGCAGAATCAATAGTATGATAATTTGATCAGTTCATCCAATGAACAGAAAGCATAAACAAGTATTAACTCTAGGAAATATAATATCTTCCTGGCCAAGAAAGAATTAATCCCCAGCTAACAATAAATTAAGAAATAATCACGGGTAAAAGCATCGGTAACTTAGATCGAAGTTCAAGACAATAAAATGTATAAGCAGATAACAAGTAATCTCTTTGTTCAAATACAAACAATACTTTATTGATTATATACTAACACATAAAACTAATATCTAACACAAACACACACACACACATTCATACGAGTTGCAGAAGGAAAAGAGTAAGGAAAGATTAAGTTTTAAGAGTGAGTTTAAGAGTGAGAGGATGAAATCCCAAGTTTATGCACTTATAAGACATGACCTGGAACGAACCATCCATCATTAATTTAACCCTTCTATCGTTTCTTAGACAGGTTATTCAATTTATATCCATACACCAGTTCAGCTCTTAGTCTGGAGATACTTGCTTGTCTTTGCTTTTGGGGATTCCCTTTTGTTGCGTGAAAGGGGTTTTCCCGGTCCGTTAGTTGGCTGGTGTCCTTGTGCCTGGGTCTGGGGCGGCCAGTCACGTGGTGTGCTGGCGGAATGAAAGTCTTTGTTTGAAGCTGGCTTTGCAGAAGAAACGTGGCTCGAAATCTTGTCGCAAAACTTAACTTAGAACCGAGACTCACAACGGAAAATAAAGGAAAACTTAGAAAAGAAAAGACAACTTAGACGAGAGTAGTAAGATGGCTTGAATAAAGCTGTTGAACCCGTTCTTCTGATCTTAATTTGGGTTCTTTGTCTCCGTGTTTACATGGTTACTCGTCTGATTGAGATCTTCATCCTTTTTCTGCCCATCTCTCTTGAGAGTGGTAGCAGAGCGTTTCTTGGGGGTGAACCCAGAGAGCTAGAGTTAGAGAGCAGAGAGAAGAGAACGCTTTGTTTTGGGTCTAAGATTTTAAACTCAAAGTTGTCCAACCTCCAGGATGAGTTGTGGCCAATTAGACACTGGTAAAATTTAGGAGGTGGCGTTCTTTTCTGTTCTGATCATAAATTATCTTATCTGGGGGGTTTTCTTGCTAACAGAGGGAACAGATGCCACAGTTTAGACATGATCAGTATTATAAGAATACGAAACATTTTACACAGATTTCAATCAAGCCATCTTTTGAATCAAGAGCATACGATCATACTGATATGAAACACAACACACTTTCATTCAAACATCTAACAGTTATAACATTACATGAGTTATATGGTATCTAAGCATATTAAACACACATATAAGTTGCAGACACAAAATAGAGTTATGTAGTTGCATGATGTTTGATTGTAAGTCCATTGAAAATTGTTCTTGAATGAGTTTTATGTATACTGTAGGAACAATCTCAGTTTTCTGGTTTAGAGAGAAACGGACTCTGTTTGTTCGTTCAGAGGTCTTAAGGGGGAAGGTGTCACATGCCTGTCCTGTCTTGTTATGCACATGGGTGTTTTGTTATTTTGGGCCATGTGCTCGTGTCTATTGTCTAGCCCATCCCATCTTGTTATCTGATTATTGGTTAATTTCCCACCTGTTTGTCTCGTTACCCTCCTTTGTTTGTTCCCCTATTTAGCCTCCTTGTGTTTGTAGTCTTGTGCTGGTTCGTTGTCCTTGTTGCGTGTTCCTGGAGCTCTGTGTTTTTTGAGTTTGTTACCCTGTCTGCATGTCATCAATAAATTCCTCTGCATTTGAATCCTCGTCTCATATTCATCCGTTACGTGACAGAACGAACCAGCCAAATATGTGGATTCAGCGGAGTGAAATTTTTTCTGGTGAGGATAAGGGATCTTCAATTTCCTTGTTTGAATATTTCGCCAAATGTGCTCAAAGGACTATGGAGGAGGAGAGGACCATGGCAGATGACGGTCAGCAGAAAGGCAAGCCTTCACCGCTGGTCCCGAAACGGAGGAGCGGAAGGAAGAACCCCTCCGTGACTGTTCCGGTGGTTCCAGTTCCGGTGATCCCGAGTCCGGTGGTTCCAGTTCCGGTGGTCCCAGTTCCGGTGGTCCCGAGTCTGGTGGTCCCAGTTCCAGTGGCCCCGAGTCCGGTGGTCCCAGTTCTGGTGGTCCCGAAACAGAGGAGGAGAAGGAAGACTTCCTCCATGCCAGTTCCGGTGGTCCCTGTTCCGGTGGTCCCTGTTCCGTTGGTCCCAGTTCCGTTGGTCCCAGTTCCGTTGATCCCAAGTCCGGTGATCCCAGTTCCAGTGGTCCCAGTCTCGGAGGTCCCTGTGCAGTCTGAGATAGACAGAGCAGCTGAGACTCTGTTGGATTACTTCGAAAAACTATACAAGATCCTAGAGTTTCCCAGAACTGTCCACGTCACATCTGCCCAGCCAGAGACTGTCCACGTCACGTCTGCCCAGCCAGAGACTGTTCAGGTCACGTCTGCCCAGCCAGAGACTGTTCAGGTCACGTCTGCCCAGCCAGAGACTGTTCAGGTCACGTCTGCCCAGCCAGAGACTGTTCAGGTCACGTCTGCCCAGCCAGAGACTGTTCAGGTCACGTCTGCCCAGCCAGAGACTGTTCAGGTCACGTCTGCCCAGCCAGAGACTGTTCACGTCACGTCTGCCCAGCCAGAGACTGTTCACGTCACGTCTGCCCAGCCAGAGACTGTTCACGTCACGCCTGCCCAGCCAGAGACTGTTCACGTCATGCCTGCCGAGCCTGTATCTTCAGACAAGATGGCCGCCGCCGAGCCTGTTCACGTCACGCCTGCCGAGCCTGGGTCTTCGGACAAGATGGCCGCCGCCGAGAGTGTTCACGTCACGTTTGCCGAGCCTGTGTCTTCAGACAAGATGGCCGCCGCCGAGCCTGTTCACCTCACGCCTGCCGAGCCTGGGTCTTCGGACAAGATGGCCACCGCTGAGAGTGTACACGTCACGTTCGCCGAGCCTGTGTCCCCTGACAAGATGGCCGCAGTCGAGCCTGGGTCTGTTCCTGAGCCTGAGCCGGTGGTGTCTGTTCCTGGGCCGGTGGTATCTGTTCCTGAACCGGTGGTGTCTGTTCCTGAGCCCGAGGTGTCTGTTCCAGTGCCCGAGCCGGTGGTGCCAGTTCCTGAGCCCGAGCCGGTGGTGTCTGTTCCTGAACCGGTGGTGTCTGTTCTTGAGCCTGAGGTGTCTGTTCCAGTGCCTGAGCCGGTGGTGCCAGTTCCTGTTCCTGAGCCGCTGGTGCCAGTTCCTGTGCCTGAGCCGGTGGTGTCTGTGCCTGAGCCGGTGGTGTCTGTGCCTGAGCCGGTGGTGTCTGTGCCTGAGCCGGTGGTGTCTGTTCCTGAGCCGGTGGTGTCTGTTCCTGTGCCCTGGCCGCCCGAGGTGTCGTCTCCGCCCTGGCCGCCCGAGGGGTCGTCTCCGCCCTGGCCGCCCGAGGGGTCGTCTCCGCCCTGGCCGCCCGAGGGGTCGTCTCCGCCCTGGCCGCCCGAGGGGTCGTCTCCGCCCTGGCCGCCCGAGGGGTCGTCTCCGCCGTGGCCGCCCGAGGGGTCGTCTCCGCCCTGGCCGCCCGAGGTGTCGTCTCCGCCCTGGCCGCCCGAGGGGTCGTCTCAGCCCTGGCCGCCCGAGGGGTCGTCTCAGCCCTGGCCGCCCGAGGGGTCGTCTCCGCCGTGGCCGCCCGAGGGGTCGTCTCCGCCCTGGCCGCCCGAGGGGTCGTCTCCGCCCTGGCCGCCCGAGGGGTCGTCTCCGCCCTGGCCGCCCGAGGGAAGGTCTCCGCCCTGGCCGCCCGAGGGAAGGTCTCCGCCCTGGCCGCCCGAGGGAGGGTCTCCGCCCTGGCCGCCCGAGGGAGAGTCTCCGCCCTGGCCGGCCGATGGACTGTCTTCTCCGCCCTGGCCGGCCAATGGACTGTCTTCTCCGCCCTGGCCGGCCAATGGACTGTCTTCTCCGCCCTGGCCGGCCAATGGACTGTCTTCTCCGCCCTGGCCGCCAGATGGACTGTCGTCTCCGCCCTGGCCGCCAGATGGACTGTCTGCTCTGCCCTGGTCTCCCGAACGTTGTGTGCCTTCTGAACTGTCCATTCCCCTTGTTCCACCCTGGTCTGTCCCTCCCGTCCCTACCTGGTCTGTCCCTCCCGTCCCTACCTGATCTGTCCCTCCCGTCCCTACCTGGTCTGTCCCTCCCGTCCCTTATGGAGCGTCTGGTAGCCGCTCCGTAGGGAGGGGGTAATGTCACATGCCTGTCCTGTCTTGTTATGCACATGGGTGTTTTGTTATTTTGGGCCATGTGCTCGTGTCTATTGTCTAGCCCCTCCCATCTTGTTATCTGATTATTGGTTAATTTCCCACCTGTTTGTCTCGTTACCCTCCTTTGTTTGTTCCCCTATTTAGCCTCCTTGTGTTTGTAGTCTTGTGCTGGTTCGTTGTCCTTGTTGCGTGTTCCTGGAGCTCTGTGTTTTTTGAGTTTGTTACCCTGTCTGCATGTCATCAATAAATTCCTCTGCATTTGAATCCTCGTCTCATATTCATCCGTTACGTGACAGAAGGGGTCAGGAATGTTGTGGGGGAAAACAACATCTGCTGGTATCGATCCGTCTTGCACACTATCGAAGTTGACCAGTTCTTCAGTTAACCAATAAAAGTCTTTGGTTACAGACTTGCTGGAGACTGTGAATGATTCATGGCTTTCGGTTTTCTAAGTTGAATCTGGAATGTGAGGACTCTTGTGTCAGACCTTGGTCTCTGTCTTTCTCTTAACCAATCAGTAATTTGGCAACAAAGCTAGCATTTGACCAGTTATGTGTTAGTGCTGGGGGCTCTTTTAAATAGCCCGACTGGTTGGCGCCTGGACCCCATGACAAGATTGATGAGGATACGAAGTCCTGACCAAATCTTCCTCTTTGTTCGGCAGGAAGTGGAAAGTTTGAATTAATCTTCTGGAAGAAGATTAGTCTGTGTTTGGTTCATACTCATTGTCGCTACAACATGCATATAAACACACAGAATTAACTTCCCCTCAGTTATGCATGTAACACCATTGTGTAAACTACACATATATTCATTCATCTCGAACAAATATGCACATAAACAAAACCATACCTGCGGTCATAAACAATATGGCAGTGAGTGTTACGTGGCATCAGGTTAGCATCTAAAAAAAGATAGCATCACGTCAATGCAATGTTAATGGCCTGCCAGACAGCTAGCTTAACACGTGCTGCAGCAGCTACCGGACTGCAATTAACATATAAAAAACACAATATCGCGGCTCATAGTTCATTAAAACTACTACAAGATTCACTCGTCATCATAGGCACTCTGACACGGTGATAAGTCACCAAATAAATGATAACAGCAACTTATATATCCGTTTTATTATCGGAGAGACCTGACGTGAACTCACCTCAGTCAAATCCTGCATTGCTCTGACTGAGGTCAGCCTTGCGCTGCACAAATCCCCGTCCGCTGACGTCACACGCACACATACTCTGCTCTAACCCGACACGCAGGCAGGATGAACCCAAGACAAAACTCCCAGTAATACAAAAAGGAATATTCTTGGTGGAATTCATAAGTATACAGATAAACCTGCTACACTTAAACATAACAGTATTGCTGGCCATAAACTGAGAAAGTGCCCGTCCGGTGTGCGATACCTCGAGTTGTCATAGACGCGATGCGGCTATTATTTTACTAGTCATGGAATGGGAAACGTTACATTAACTGTTAACAGGGGGTTTCTGTGTTCATATATTTAATAAAGGGTGATTATTAAAATTAAGAACCCCGTTTTCTTTACTCATCTTATTTTTGTATTTGCACTTGATTTTTTTTATTCAAATCTGCTATCTGCATGACTTTATTGGCGCCGGTGCAACAATAGGTTTAAGAGCTTTTCAGTTCTTCAGGAAACCTTCAGACAGTGTTTGGCTTCAGTTTGAAACCAGATAAACTTCACATGCTTGTCTTCCTTCACAAAATATTTGCCATAGATTGAGTATGATTCCCCCCATAGATTCTATAGATATCGCGATATATCGATATCGTGAATTCGGTAACCCTTTAGATTACAGCCTGCAAAGTACAGCGTAATTAAAACAAATTTACAGTGTAACTTTTGGTAATTATAGTGTACCTATATAGTACTGACATGTTAGTGTAAGGAAACAATATAGTAGAATTAACAATTTATTTATACTGTAATTATTTTAGAACCAATGGGAACTTATTCTACTATTATGATACAACAATCTTATATTTGGGAGCTATCAATAAATCAATAAATAAACTGTATAAATGCACAGATATGTACCCTGTCATTTTTAAAAAGCCTATACAGTATGTATTGGTACACTATTATTTAAAAAAATGGTACGCAGTGCATGTTCTTGCTTAATTGCTCCCAAATGTAAGATAATGTATCTACTAATGTCATAATAGTAGAACCCATTGGTTCTAAAATACTTACAGTTTAAATAATTTATTAATTCTCCTGGTTGTTACCCCTTTATTCCCCAAACGTTACATATTGTTCCCTTATACTTACATGTAAGTACTTTATAGGTACACTATAATTACCGAAAGTTACGCTGTACATTTCTCTTAATTACACAGTAATTTCCGGGCTGTAATCTAAAGGGTTACCGTGAATTCTTTTGGCCACAATAACCGTGGTGTGAAAAATCTAACATCGTGACAGCCCTAATAACAATAAAAGTTCACTTTTTAAAACGTTTTTCACTTCAGCAATAATCTGCCAAGTGTTGTCTTTGAAAAGAGATCAAACTTAAAGGAGAACAGTCCTGCCGAGCCCGAGTTTCTTCACGTCAGTCCTGCCGAGCCAGGGACTGTTCCCGTCATGCCTGCCGAGCCAGAGACTGTTCCCGCCATGCCTGCCGAGCCAGAGACTGTTCCCGCCATGCCTGCCGAGCCAGAGACTGTTCCCGCCAGGTCAGCCGTGCCTGTGTCTCCGGCCAAGATGGCCGCGCCTGAGCCCTCGTCTCCAGCCAAGATGACCGCCGCCACGCTTTAGTCGGTTCCTGAGCCTGAATTCCCACCCTCTCCTGCCCCCCTCTCATCCAACTGTCATCCTCATCTCATCTGCCTCCTGTCAGCCCCATCACTTGCCCTCTACATGCTAGTGTAGTCCATCTTGGACTGTGGATGCCTGGAATCCTACTCCAGCCACTGCGTCCAGGATTCCACATAAGCCCATCAATCCACTAGTTAACCCTTGGCTTCTACCTCCATCTCCACCGTGGCCCATCAGTTAACTAGTTCCACCAGGCTCCCTCATCCCCCCGGGTTCCCCTTGGTTGCTCGTCCACCTTCCATCACCTCTGAACTGCACTCCTCTGACTTCACCTTGTCCCCTCATTCCCCGGCTCTATTGGACTCATCACTCCCTTCTGCTCCTCCTTGGTCATCAGTCCCTCTGTCTCCACAGCATCCTTTTGTGTCCCCGTCTACACCTCAGTCGCCTAAGCCAGCGGCTTCCCCGTGTCCCTCTGCTCCACTATGGCCTGTCAAACTTTTGTCTCCTCCCTGTCATCCTCCCCCATCGGTTCCGCCTCAGTCTGTCATCACCCTAGAACCCTCTGCCCTTCAACCTCCATGGCTCCTCCCTTCATCGGCTCCACCATGGGTCACGAGTCTTCCCGTTGGATACACTTCCCTTCTGCCTGGACCCTCTTCTCCCAGTAATCCACCAACCTTCGCCCACTCCTGTTGCCAGCCCTCCGTCTGCTGCTCCTCCTCCCAAACCCCCACCTCCCCGCCTTCATCTCTTTCGTTATTGCACGAGGCCGCGCCTTCCAGGAGGGGGTGTACTGTCACTGTGACGCCTGTCTTGGACTTTGTTTTGCCTTCTGTGTTTGTGCACCATGTGTTTTCTTGTTAATCAGTTTCACCTGTCATCTTCATCAGTCTCCTCATTTGTCTGTGTATATAGTCTCCCTAGTTTCAGTTCTTCCTTGTTGGTTCTACGTCTTTACGGCTTGCTATGTTTGGTACGTGTCTTGTTCATAAAGTTTAATCGTTATCTGTCTTTGTCTTCCTAACGAGCCTCACGCAGCCCAAGCGTGACAGTCATGCAAATTCAATACTCGATCACTAAAACACATACCAAACATAATTGTTGAGAAAACAGACCCTTTTAATCAGATGGATATTACTGTTTTACTGTAAATCAAATAAATGCAGCCTTGGTGTAAGAAACTTCTTTCAAAAACATAAAAAAAAAAAAAAATCTTACCTACCCCAATCAAAATGGCCTTGACTGCTTTTTGCAATGCATTCTTGATTTGTATCAGCTGCAAAAGATACATGCAATACTACCCCATGTTTTCACACTTGAGTCTTAAAAATAACCAAATTAAGACCCCTTTAAGTGATATTATATTATACATTTACATATTACTCTAATCTTTAGTGTAAACTGTAACAGTCCAAAATATTAGAGTATACTCACACCAAACGAGATTTTCCAAGTTCTGATTGCTTTAAAGGGATCTGAGATAATTTTGAGCAGTCACATGTAAAAATCAGTCTGCTCTCAGATCACTGAAACAATCCAGCATTTGCTGCTTACCCAGCAAACACAGAACATTGGCACAACGTACCTGACCTTCTAACAATGTTTTAACAACATGGCCAAAAGGTTGCTATAACTACGTTGTGTGGTGAATGTTGTTACAGCGTTGTCACAATGTTGACATTAAACCACCATTCAGGGCAATTGCTTAAGGTTGTGCCTATGGTGTCTTGACAACCCTTTGACTACATATGTACTCGTCACTGCCCTGAAGTGCGAAAATCAGCCTTTTAAATTTCAACCGCCCGTTGGGCTCACTGTGTTGTCTCATTCTTCATCGAGCAAGGATACGTGAGTATTGCGTTTAATTTAGCCTACCTCAGCTAAATAAGATAAGTAATTATTCAAACACAACCTACAACTTCATTTTCTAATGTGACTAACGTTGTCACCATTATTTTCAGTTATATTCAGTTCATAGACTTTTAGTTTGTTTTCATTCCTCACATGTGTTTCCCTGTCTGTGTTTCCCGCCACATACAGTATCTGTCACCATGGACACTAATCATTTTCATCACAGCTGCTAGTCATTTATGTTAATCGTCACTCTGTATTTAAGTTCCTGCCTGTGTTCTGTCTAGTGTCCGGCATTGTTGGTGCGTTGCACGCTGTCTTGACTGTTGGTTGTATTCTGAGTTAAACATTAAACAAACTTGTTACTTTTCAATGATCTCCGTCCTCCTTGGATCTAGTCATGGCAAACGTAGCCTCGCTCGCACTGTTTCATTTTTCCATTTGATTTGTCTGCTATTTAGTCTCATTCGTTTCTTTGCTCCTCTGGATTTGTGGATGTTTCCTGGACTGATTCCGGTTACCGACCTTTATCGTCCGGCTTTCGACTACGCTCCCGTTTTGCCATGTACAGAACCCGGTTTTGGTCATTAAATGTTCTGATCTGCCTTTGCTTTTTAAAATAAATTTGTATATTCGTTTTCTTTTTTTTCTTTTTTCACAAATGTATGACTTTTGGAAGTGCAATTTGGTTACCATATGCAGTTTTAATAAAGTTGAATTAACGTAACCTTCTGTCATTTTTACTCTTCAAAGTGTACACTTGCAGGTGCTGATTATAATTAGGCTAATTTAATGATAGCCCCATTAACTAATAATAAGGATAAACAATATTTAAAAAAATATATAATTATCTAACATCTGACTAATTAAAAATTAACCTCAAAACATAAAATGCTAAATGGGGGATATATCTAGCATAATTTTATTTTATTTTTTTAAAGTCAGAACGTCGTCTCTCAGTTGCTGAATGTCGCGAAACAACGTTGCCACAGCCCTGTCGCGTCTTACAATTCTATGTTGTTACAATGTTGCAAGCACGTAGACAGCGATGTTGCTATAACAGAAATGCAACGTGCCACAGACGTTGCCACAACGTAAATGTCTTTGCTGGTTACTTTTTGGAACATCATGAACGCTGTGTAGTTATAGGCAGCTCACTGTCTGGAACAGAGCCAATGCGTAGGTTGAGCTGCCATGGATTTCCAGCACAGACAGGACTCTGTTTGACTGAAGTCTTAAAAGCACTTGCTATAGTCCTCTTGTGAGTGATGACATTTCTGCAGTGATTCAGAGTGACATTAATTAAGTCAATGCATTAAAGTTAAGAAAGGATGAAGATAGATAGCAAATGAACATCGCCTTGCCACAACACTTAACACATACAGAAACACCGTAAGACAATGTGAGTGAGATTACTATTATTTTTTTAGTAAAGTGATTGCATGGTGAGCGATGTGAACAGTATGAACAATTTATGATTCACCTAAAACCGCAGAATTAAAGTGGAACTATCTGAGGAAAACAGTCAAAAACACACGGCATATTTTTGCTCTCTCGCTTCAATAGAACAAGCCTTTGAGATAAAAGTGCAAATTAGGTTTTATTCAGTCTCTTTTTTTTATCCCACAAAAAGTTTCACAGATGAAAATGAATTCACTGAATCAAATGCTTGAAGCATCAAAACTATTACTGATAAGTCACTGAATATTAATAATCTAATTTTGAAGTTCAGATTTAATTAAAACAGGTACTGGCCCTGATAAAACCTGCTTGAGCCAGAGAATTTGGTTTGATTAAAGGGATACTCCACTTTAAAATGAAAATTCTATCATATACTCACCCTCATGTTGTTTCAAACCTGTATGAATTTCTTTCTTCTGCTGAACAGAAAGGAAGATATTTAGAAGAATGTCAGTAACCAGACAGTTTCTGGTCCAATTGACTTCCATAGTAGGAAAAAATATATATACTATGGAAGTCAATGGGACCAGAAACTGTCTGGTTACTGACATTCTTCTAAATATCTTCCTTTCTGTTCAGCAGAAGAAAGAAATTCATACAGGTTTGAAACAACATGAGGGTGAGTATATGATGACAGAATTCTATTAAAGTAATAGTTCATTCAATAATACAATTATGTCTTTATTTACTCAACCTCAGGCCGTTCCAAACCCATACGTTTTTTCTGTGGAACATAAAATGAGAATTTTCACGAATCTTTACTCAGATGTTTCCATACCATTGTGAAAAAGAAGTGTGTACTTGCAGTGTATTTCAAATTTTATATTTTATAAGTATATTTTTAACAAACTTGACGGTAATAATTTTCAATATATTATCGTTGTGCCTATATATATATATATATATATATATATATATATATATATATATATATATATATATATATATATATATATATATATTAATTGTACTAAATTGCAGCATAGTTACAAATCATTACACATATGTACATGACAGTCATGTTTCAATAGAAATGGAATTAAAGTAGGCTATATTTTTGTTTACCATAAATGCTTGTTAGTATACCCATCAGTACACTTCAACTATATTTCAAAGACAACACAATAAATTATGAAATTACACTGAAAGATGTAAACGGTCAAAAACACTCTTGAAATTAAGCACTCTTAAGTTAAACTAATTGCATTTAATAGGCTGCAAATGTAAACTATAATACATTTTAATTTATCTGTTAGTAACATGCAATTAAGTGTTCTAAACACTGAACATTAAGTTTGCTCTTAAAGCTGCAGTCTGTAACTTTTTGGGGTTAAAAATATCCCACCCAGACAGCAAGCCAACATTGAATAAACATTGTTTTTCCATCTGAATCATCATTATGGTTGATATTGAAATTTCAATGTAAAATAAATGTTGAATCAACATTACCATATCGATGAAAACCTGATGTTATTAATGTTGATGGCAACAATATTGGAACAACATTGATCTATAGTTATCTTTATGATTGATTAAGCATTGGTATTTGGTTTACCGGGCGATCACTGAATGTGTTGATAAGTCATTGATTTATAGTTGACCGGGAAACGACGCATTGTTGAAAAGTCATCGACATATAGTTGACCGGGAAATATGATTGAAAATGCATCGATATATAGTTGACCGGGAAATGTGATTGAAAATCTATCGATTTTTGGTTGACCGAAAGATCAACACCAACATACAGCACCGGACACAGCTCGTTTCTGGACCCTTGCCACAAGCGTACAGGTAAGCTTGCTTAATGTTCGATCATATGAATGAATTGTACCTAATCAAATACTATTAGGCTGATCATTAACATAATGCTTAGTGTAACCGACGCAGTGCTGGTCACTGAAATAGATTTTTGTTTTACCATGCGTCAAAATCTGCCAAACGTAGGCTACTATGTGGTTCTCATCTAAGGCTATAAAGTTAGCAAAACCTCAGAGTCCAGTCTATTTTTGTGATAGCTCAAAATACATGTCTGTACCCATTGCTAGTGTCGTGAAATTTAATAACACAGCACCGCCACGAAATGCCGATTAGACCATCTCGTCGTAATACAAATACAAAATATTAATAATCCTCGAGCAGGGCTGCGATATGTGTGCGATACAGTTTTGTAACTCAATTGTGTTTGTTTTCAGAAATGATAACAATCGTTTTATACTAGTGCTTATGCGATATCACGATTTTTGATGATCTTCTCCAAGATCTGCTTTTGAGGAAAACATTTCATTGGCGTTCTGTTCTGCACCTTTTCTGAGCGCGGGGAAGCGCGCGCGCACTGTCAGCGCCTGACAACCAGGCCTGGCGACAAGGGGGGCTTAGCCCCAAATACTTCATAGAAACAATTAAAATGCCTCGTTAATTTTAAAGAAATAGCCTATTTATTATTATTAGCCTGTTTTTGCCTGAGATTTGCGGTGAGATTTACGCATGTGCTCGGGCGTATGCTATATTCCTCCATGCACCCAGTATTTAAGCAGAAATTAATAATTTAAAAAAAAAATCTTTTGTCTGGTAACTCTAATCAATACATTTACTATTTACTTAGTTATAAGTATCCCGTTATTATTGAATTTGAATTTGTTCCAAGTGTTTAAATATGTGTTCTGTTTAACTTAAATGCTAATTTTTTGCATTGTGATTTTATTTTCTGTTTTAGATGCTCTACTCAGCAGATGGGGACAGCCGCCGTCACCCACAGGCTGTGCAAAAGTGGCTGTGCTATGCGCCAGACCGGGCAGGAGGGACTGGACGACAAAATATTCGGCATCAGAGGACATTGAAGTGTAAATAAAGAGTACAAATAATTCAATAAAAAGGCTTATAAAAATGAATTTGTTTTAGTGTGGTGTGTTCAGTGTTTTATACGAGATTTCAAATGTTCTCCTACTACTGGCTGTAGATAAAGCAGGCTATTTAAATTATGGCATTACATTTAAAATTAACATTTAAAAATGATTGAAATTCCATTGAAATCACGTTGATCCTTAGTTTAGTTGAAATTTCAACATTGTTTCAATATTCCTGATAATTGAAATACCATTGAAATTCCGTTGATCTATGGACAGGATTTCAACGTTGTTTCAATATTAAAACAGGGTGCAAAATGATGTAGAATCAACATCAGATTTCGATGTTGATTCAATGACTTATTGTTGAAAAAGGAATGTTGATTTAACATAGTTTCAATGACTGTTTGCTATCTGGGCAATTTCTTTTTTTTCTGAGAAAATACATCCAGCCAGTGTTCAAAACTATCTGCTTGCCTTAGCTCGATTAAAAACGGTAAGCTTGTAATAATGTTTTTAATTCAAGCATGTCTTTGCGTCATTACGTCACATCTGTACACATAAAGAAGGAGTCTCGGCTAATAGGCAATATTGCGTGCGAGGATGTTGGAGGTGGAGATTTATAGCCTTTTCTCACAGCATTTGCTCTCAGCACAGCCTCTCGTACATTATTGCTTTTATAAAACGGTTACCACACAATACAAATATTAAAGCCAAAAAAAAATATATGCAACTTTCATGAAGTAAAATTACTAAAAGCCTTCCTTCGCTGGAAAAAAAATTGTCCCTGACCGTGAACAGCAATATAAGTTACATTATTTCGCCATTAGATGATGGCAAAGACCAGGGCTGGACTGGCCATCGGGCATACCGGGCATTTGCCCGGTGGGCCGACGTCCTTTTTGGGGCGATACATCTCACACTCATACATAATTTTTTTTTTTTTTTTTTTTTACAGCCCATAAAATGTGTACATCGGCGGCCCATTCGTTTGTTTTGTTTTGCTTAATTGGCGGCGCTGGGTTTGTGCCGGTGTAATGCAGTGGTCAAAAAAAGTCAGTGTTAGTTTTTTTTTCTGACAGACCAGCCCATGAAACACGTAGATCAGCGGCCCATTGGTTCTTTTCTTGATTGACACTGGGCTGGCCCAATCACAACTTTAAACGAGTGAGCGAGCGTGCAGCAGTGTCAGTGTGTATCTGTCAAAATAGTCTGCGAGATGGAGAAGAAACGCAAGGAATGTGCAGAGAAATAGCGTGAAAAAATAGAACCAGGCCCTTAAAGCAAACACTGTAAAATGTGTCAAAAAAAGGTTTGTGCCCTTCATCAGCTCCAGTGATGATGATGATAGTGAGGAGGATCAGGAGAGAGATGAGAAAGTGTATAGCCTGCGGTAAGCAGAACTACTTTCAAAACACTTAAGCTATGTCATGATCGAGTGTAGGAAACCATAACCCAGTTACAGATTTTTTCCACATTGCATAGTTGACGATTACATAGACAGTATATAAAGACGATTACCGCAATTCACTAGAAATTTAATGAGAGGCGTTTGTAAACCATGTTTTCCGCCAAAATAAAAGCTTGATGCAGTTTGCGTCAAAATAAAAGATCATGTGCTTATCTCTTTCAAGTATAGAAATTGGTACAAAACTAATTATGAAAGTTTCCTTTATTTTTTAGTGCATTTGTTTTACAAAATATGGCTATTACTGTCATTGGATTAATATTATAACTTAACTATTATTATGTAGTAGGTGTAATGTGAATAGACACTTAACTAAAAGAGGTTTGAATTTTTCGTTTAATTTGCACACTGAATATGGGTTGGAGCTTTTAATTTTGAACTCTCAAAGTGCACCAGATTGATGAATTTAACATTAAAATGCACAACATTTTCTCACAGGGGGGCATGCCCCCGGACCCCCCTAGAAGAACCAAGGTCCACCCACCACAGTTTTACCAAAAATCCTGTGAGAAACACTGGTATTGCTATGCCATTGCAGCTTATAGCTTGTTTTAGGATTCATCACTGTGGAGTATAGTTCAACTGTATTAATTAATAAATGTCAAATTTTCACTCGTTCCTATACTCACTCATTACATGGCATTAGTGGTTTTAGGGAATAGGAGTTGGTATGCATATAATTAAGGGCGTGCAAAGATGGGTGGTGTTTATGATCATATAGTGGGCCAGTCTGGGCCAAAATGCCCGGGCCAATTTTTTGTCCCAGTCCAGCCCTGGCAAAGACTGTCTTTATGAGTGAGTCAGTCAGTAGAGAAGACTTTTATATTGAAAGGACTAAAACTTTTTGTGATTGTGAACACTGAGGAGCAGGCCCGGGGTGGGTAATCGGGAGAATCGGGAGAATTCCCGGTGGGCCGCTTCACTTTAGGGCCGGTCGAGGATTTTTTTTATTTATTTTTTTATATATATTTGTCACGTTAGTTACATTAGGCTACACACTTTCCGCATTCTGACACCGCAGCGCGCAGCCTCTGCATGGGTTGTACCATGAGAGGGAGTTCTCCCCTCCCATAGAGTTGGTTGGGTCCATAGCCCGTCTTTTCTAAAACGTTTTCTCAGGTAGGCTACCGCGGCACCGCCGGTGCCTACCGATAGCTGGGCCGGCCCTATGGCGGCAAATCAATGACAAAATAAACGGAGCGCACAACTGATGCTGGCGCGCGCAGTAAATGACATTCGCGAGAGGAGATCTACACGCGAGGAAGCGGGAACTCGCGAGCTCATTCAAACCCCGCGCGCGCGTATGACATCTCCTCTGCCCTCGCGCGCGCGCATGATCATTCCCCACGCTCTCGCGCTTGATCTCCTGCTTTTGCTCGCTCGAACACTTTTATTTTTGGCAGTCGATGGGCGGGACTTACTGTTTTAATAACCTCAAATGTCATTAGGTATCACGTTTTTTGATTAAAAAAGCATTATTTTTGAATATTTTTAAATACAAATAAATCTGTAAACATTAGTTCAATATGCCTCTTTGTGGAAGAGTGGGATACATTTCAAATGCTTTCTGTCTTTATGTCTTTCTTTCTTTCTTTCTTTCTTTCTTTCTTTCTTTCTTTCTTTCTTTCTGCTTTTGTTAATTTATCAACCTACCCATGTGGAATAGTGGAATTTTTTTTGTTAACTTCTCAGCTTAAGTGAATTATTATTTAACCTTTACATTATTTGTTGAACCATGTTATTAATAAAAACTACACAATAGTAAGAGCTGAACTGTTGCTTCATTTATCCAATTTGGAAAAAGTGCTAATTTGGAATTCCACCATGGAAAAAGAGGGCCGGTCTTGGGCCTGAAACTCCCGGGCTGAAAAGTGGCCCCACTCCGTCCCTGCTGAGGAGTAAGACACAACTGACAAATGACGAGGGTGCCAGGCACGGGAAAACACCAACTGTTAAAAGGACAAGATATCGACTTCACTCACATGACGAAAAGGCATCGTGCCTCAGACTAAAAGGCTTCAATCATTGGACAAAACGGCATCGCACCTCAGACTGAAAGGCTTCAGGTCTTAGGAAAAACAACGTCAGGTGTCAGGCTCGTACAATTAGGCATCAGATGAAACAGCCTCAGACTAAAATGTATCAGACAAAAAGGCATTGGACAAAACGTGACTCAAAACTAAAAGGTATCAGACAAAAAAGCATCGTACAAAACGGACTCCGACAAAAAGGCATGAGACAAAAAGGCATCGGACAAAACGGACTCAGCGAAGTTCTTTTTCTTCTTCTTCTTCGAGAGAGAGACAAAAGGTAAGCTGTACTTTATATTTTATCTCACATTTACTATAAAACACTGCTATGTCCGCTTCACCCAACGGTTCTATCTCTACGTGTACAACACCCCTAGCAATCTTAGCAACTTAAACATATATTCTCATTGATATTGTTCATTGAAGCTTATAGAGTAGAGTATTGAGATATCTATATCTACTGCATTTATTTTCCATCAGGGCAGTCCTACATTCCTCATAAATAATCCATTTGAATGTGCCCTGATACTCTATTCAGTTTGTCAGTTGTGTCTTGCTTCTCCGTGTTCACAACAAGTTCAGTCCTTTCAATATGAAAGTCTTCTCTGCTGACTTACTCACTCAAAAAGACTTTGCCGCTACAATGTACACTGGGTAAACCTAGCCTGATCTGCCGGCGATTTGATTTCGCCCTGCAGCTCAGGCTGGAAACCTGTACATTTATCTCTGCTGCTTCCTTTACAAATTTGCGGGAACCAATCACAAACTGGCTTATCCACCTGGCGCGCTATTGGCGGGTTTATTCCAATCCCATTCCAGAGCCGTTATGGCTCTGTCCAATTCCTTTTAACCTCTCGATGATGCTTAATGGCTTATTTTTAGAAAACAACTCGCTCGAGTGGATGTAAATATCACTAACTTTCATGTTTTGTTTTTTTTGCATAATCTGCAAAAATCGCTCGATTCCATTACTGCTTCTGCGAACCACTGATCAACACGTTTGGTTACACATTTCCTGCCTGGAGTTTTCGCATCACTCGCAAAGTGATCCAGTGTCAGACAAACTTATGCCAGTATATCACTGGGAAATGCTTAGCGTTAAACTTTGCACGTTACGTTCATATTCTGGTCCATCTGCTTGCCTGTAGCCTATTAATATAGCCTACATCCCCAATAAGGTGGGAGTTTGGTCTTTAATATCACTGTATTTTGTCCATTGAGTTACTTTGAGTGTCCTGAGACCGCAGGGGAACCCTGGAGAGTGATGTATTGAGGGAATCCCCAGTTCTGCAGCACAGTGCCACAATATAAAGTTAAGAAAACTAAACAACCGAGAGAAATATATGTCTACTACCTCAGATTTAACGTTTGATCTGTACATCAGCATTGGGGAATAACATAATCTCGATCACGACAGAGAAAGCTGTGCAAAACTTACATGTTCAAAAGTAACAGTGAAGACTTCAATGTAAACACAGCTTTTGTGTCTTTATCAGCTTTTCCATATGATAATCATCACAATTCATCGCCCTGATAATAATCACAAATAGCCTACTGCTTGCTCCATTTATGTAATTCAACGAATGAATGAGTCTCTCACCCGCATAGATATATACACTAGATGTCGCCTTGGCTACGGCAGTTCATTGGAACAAATGCGTCAATAGAGCTGCCATCTTGGAACAGGGGAACCCCTCCTCTTTAATGCATCAGCGTCAATGTAGGCAAAGGTCTAACGGAAAAAAAATCACCATAAATCGTCATGAATGCGATTTTCTAGTTTTTTTGGTTCGTTCCAACGGTCAGACATGTATTTATCACTGAGTCCAGAGAAAATTTAAGGTTTTGATATTAAGATAATCTACTTCTTTTTCAAAACATAATGCATAGTGTTAGTAGGCCTAAGTTTATTAGTCACATTCTTCCACTTGAGTAAACTTAGAATGAACTATCGCTACTTAGCCTACTGCATGCAAAATGGCTACAATGGTGTGACTATACATGACAACATTTAAATTGTATTGGTTTATTAAATATGATACACAAAGCAATTTGCAGGTGGAAGCAAATCAAAAATTTGAGAAGAACATAATGTGAAAGTTAGAAACATCTTTTCTTTATTCCTGTCCCGCAATACTTTTGCCATAAGTACTGTATGTACTAAAGTAGTAAATACATCTTAAATAGCTAAACAGTTTTTCACAAATTCCAGTGTCCTTCCACACCTCCATCCCCAGTTTGCAAGGAAGAAACAAGCCCTTGAGCCCACTGTATCCTTGTGCAAAACTCACACATACATAAGATTTGTGGAATTCTATGTATAATAATCATAGATGTACTGTTTGAAGATTGACAGGGAGAGGACAAGCATACTATTAGGACTGTACTTACAGGTTACAAGCACCACACTGTTTTTTTTTTTTTTTCCCATTAAAAGGTTTGAGTACAATCCTTGTTTAAAATATTGTACATTTTAAACACAAGGGTTATTTCAAATAATATCTAAAGAGTACAGCAGATTCACAGTTCATTTTCTTCCTCCAAGCAGAGAAATGTACACTTAACTTATAAAAAACAACTTGACTACTATCATCCACACAATAACTAGACTGATCATATTTCTTTAAGCAATGTTTTGCATGAATGGGGTTACTTTAACTGTACAAAATCAATTTGGTCAGAAATAAACATTTTGTTGACCTTGAAAAGAGACAAAGGCAAATTTACATTTGAAGTGTTTCATGGAAGTGGCTGGCCTGAGAAGTTTTGAGGTCTGCATCTGAAGCTTGTTGCCAAAACCTGCCTGGAACTACACGATGATACGATACATTATCGTGCATGTCCAATTCTCTGAATTGTTTAAGTACAATCTGGATTAAAGTAACAATATCTAGTAATCACCATCACATGTTCCAATGTATTGGGAATGAAAATATTAGAACATGAGCAAGACAACTTGGCTTATATTAGTCTCTTAAACTGTTGGTTTCCAGTCTTGTGAAACAGAATCACATTCATACAGAACCCTCCTCCCCCCCTTAAATCAGTTTATGGCGCTTTTCCACTGCATGGTACGGTACGGTTCGGTTCGGTACGGCACGCTTTGGCGCTTTTCCACTGCATGGTACGGTACGGCTCGGTGCAGTACGGCTCACTTATGACGCATTTCCACTGCATGGTACGGTACGGTACGGCTCGCTTCGGCTCGCTTTAAATGGTACCACCTCTGTTGAGGTTCCAAGCGTACCGTACCGATACTAAAATGTGACGTGAAAACACTGCAGATCACTGATTGGTCAGACAGAATCATCACTACCAGCGTCATTGTATATACAACACGAGACACTAAAGCCGCTAGATTTAAATAGCCAGTAGACAACAGCCAACGCTGTAGCGCCTGTTTTAAAAGTATTTGCTTAAAAAAAAAAAGAGTATAAACTTAAAAAAAGAAATGGCTGAATCGTGGTCAGTGGACGAGGTGCAGACGTTCCTCTTGTTGGTTGCCGAGGAGCGGATGGGGAAACTCGGAATGAAAAATTCGCATTTAATATGATGATGTCATGGCAGTAGAGACGGCAACTATAACGATCAGTCACACCCACTTTGAAGCGGTACTAACTGCAGTGGAAAAGCAACCGAGCTAAAGCGAACCGAACCGTGCCGTACCGAGCCGAGTCGTACCACGCAGTGGAAAAGCGAAGCGAGCCGAACCGTTCCGTGCCGAGTCGAACCGTACCGAGCCGAACCGAGCCGTACCATGCAGTGGAAAAGCGCCATTAGTGTTTTCAGGGACTTTCCTTGTTTTTCAAATGCTATACAGCGCATGTCTAAACTCAACACACTTCTATATTGATTTTAGTTGCACACAAAGTCAAACAAACAATACAATGCAGCAAACAGAAAAGATCATTTCCATGTAGATCTCGCTGCATACAAACACAGCAGTCTTTTTCCATTTAGGCAGCAAATTAATGCAGTTGTGGCATTAATACTGACCAGTTTTAATTAAAGTTTAGTTAAAGTTTTAATAACAAGCTAGTCAGTATTACAAAACAATGCACTCCCCAAACCCAATATCCATCGTAAACACAATATACATACAGTAAATATGGTTCTGACATGGTTAGCACCTGACCTGTTATTGTTCCGTTGAAAAGCTGAGGTGGCAGAGAAAGAGAAGCAGTTCGAGGATAGTATAGAAAAACCAAAGTTTGACTCTGAGGCTGGACTTGTGTGTTACACTGCAAAGCTAACTGGTGACATCCTTCCAGGACTGTCAGCTGAGTTAACCATTCTTAAAACTAAGTGTTTAGTATCCTTGCAACAACACTACCTTACACAGTTTCTTCCTTAGACTTTTGCTCTGCAGTTGCAGAGTATGAACCTTTGCCACATGGTGTTGTCTCAACTAATGAAAGGTAAAGACAACCAGTGAAATTAAGCTAAAGTGGTGGTTGTCTATGCCATCTTGAGTCTCAACAATGTGATCACGTCACGAAGACCAAATATGTCCTCAGACCCTACTTCTGCTTTCACGACTCTGTTTAATAGAGACACTGGGCACTGATGGGCTGCTGAGTTGATGTTAGAGGCCCGTCGGATGCAGTGCTCAGCCGAGCGAATCACTTTAACAGTACCTTGACTTGGTATCACTAGGCCTCCGTTGTTTCTGAGGGTAAGAAGATGGTATGTATCGCCAAAAGATGGTATGGTCGAAGCTACCAAACTACTACGACATTCAAGTGTATGCAAGTGTAGCGCAAGTGTAGCGTTGCGAGAGCAAGAGGATTGAGAAAGGTTTACCACACTTTTAACAGAAATGGCAATATATGATCGACTACGCCAACCCGGAAAACCAGGGAAATAGCCCTAAGGGCACACAGGTTCGTTTTTGAGTGGGTGGGTGAGAGGACACGAGGCATATATTTAGAAAAATAGAGAAGTTTTATTTTCTTTGTCAATGTTGAATAAATAGTTAGAATTTCAAAGTTAAAACTCTTACACTGGCATATGGTATGATGAACACCATCAATCAGGATCTACCCAAATACACACAACAAATAACACTCAATTTAAAGAAACTCAACCAAGAGCAGAGGTATCTGGAGGCAGTGTTGTAGTCGAGTCACCAATTGTCGAGTCCGAGTCAAGTCTCGAGTCCCCGTGTTCGAGTCCGAGTCCAAGTCCGAGTCACCAAAGAAGAGACCGAGTCGAGTCCGAGTCGAGTCACCATTACCTGAGTTCGAGTCCGAGTCGAGTCTCGAGTCCCCAGTGTTCGAGTCCGAGTCGAGTCATCAAGGTTGAGTCTGTGTTATATTTCAAGACTGCCAACATTTCTCTACTCTGGCACCTTTAAAGAGCTGATATAATTATAAAAACACTACATTAAACAAAAATGACACCACTGTGTTGACAATTATAAATAATAAATACAATATAAATAAATATAAATAAAAAATTTGATTTCAATAATGTAGGCTATTAGTAGGCTAAATGTTGAAATTAACATTAACAATGCTGTAGAAGTGCAGTTTATTAATAGTAGCCTAAATGTTAACTAATGTAGTTAACTAGAGTTTAATAAATGGAACATATTGTAAAGTGTTACCGATTTGTTATACACCGATTCAGACGTCTCGTGAGTTCGTTGTTGGACAGATGGTCAGTTGTTTTAACCATTCATTAAAGTGAATCGTTCAAAGGAGTCATTAGTTCGCGAATCGGACGTGTCATTAATGGACGTGTAGCCTATACGGCACGCCTTGTGTGATTATCTCGGCAGTTTAGGACAGGACAAGATTTGTGTCAACACAGAAAACATTTCATCACTAGATAGGTCTTTTCGTTTATTGAAATTGTGGCTAATGTCAGCTGAATGTGCGGAACGCTTTTCAGAGAAGATAAGGCAAACGTTTTTGTTTTTTTTCAGCACAATTCACACCTCGCGGTAATTCAGGAGAAAAAAATCTCTGAATGATCTACGTGAAACTTCGGTCTTCCGACCTTTTACTATCGTGTCAATTGATTTTGATTAATATGCGTGAGGAGGGAGCACCGCTCGTGTTGTTTGAAGACGGTGAGAGCGCGCGCGCGGCTGGGGCTTTCTCTCTGCTCGTTCATATATGCAGGAAAAAAAGAGATCCCGTCCGGTCTTGGAGCCCAAAACAGGAAAAGTGTAACATCTTATATCAAATTTTAAATCCTATTTAGTCAGAAACTTCATCCAACGTCATTCATTTGATGAATGCTCAAGTCCGATTTTATATCCTCGAGTCCGAGTCCAAGAACGAGTCATCAGTCCGCGAGTCCAAGTCAAGTCACGAGTCCTGAGAATAGAGTCTCGAGTCGGACTCGAGTCCAGAGAATAGGGACTCGAGTCGGACTCGAGTCCGAGTCCAGGACTCGAGTACTCCATCACTGTCTGGAGGTAAGGGCTAGCTGCCAAATTGGAAAATAAACCCCCCAATAGTCCACTACAAGTACCCAAACACACACGTGAAGGTTAGATGCCAGAAGACACAGCACTAGGTGTAAACACCACACGAATGGCAGCTTCGCTTTCACCCTCCAGAAACCCCCAGCTCCTGCAACAAAGAAAACAATGAGAAACACACAAACATAAACACAATCCAAGATGATAAGATGTCAAATACTTCAAGGATTTAAACCAGTTGACCTAGAATTAGGACTCACAATCCCTCCTGAAAACAAGTTCACTCGGTTTTGGTGATCAAATACAACACGAAATAAACAAAAAGAAAGAACAAAAACACAAAATAATCATACGTGTAGATTTATAAATCAATGGAGTTCAATAGGCGGCAGCCAGAGAAGACAGCCCGTCCGCACAGTCAGACGAATTGCACAGTCTTCACAAGCAACGTACGTGCAACAGAAACACAGCAACTAAAAGTTACTATCCTGATGGATGTTGAGGCAAAACAGCGACGCAGTCGCAATTATACGCGATCACAGTTCAGCATTGATACTCGATTCTCACGAATAGCCCAAGAGACCCTCAGTTATGCAGGGGGAGGGGGGGGCCTGCCGAGCAGAAAGATAATGTTAAAAACAGAAACAAATTATTAACACACAAAACTATCTTACATACCGCAGAATGATCCCGGCGCACAAACCGCTTCGCAGTCGCGCACCATATTGCAGTACAGCAGCTCAGTCAGGAACACATGCTATCAATGTAGGGTGACCAGACGTACCGAAAAATTCGGGACAGTCCCGAAATCTAAACTGTTGTCCCGAATCCCGAATCTGGCCCTAATTGTCCCGAAAATTATACTAAAGCAAAATCTTGAGTAGTTATTGTCTTATAAACATTAAAAACTGTCTGCGGAGGTTGAGGCCGGCGACACACTGGCTGCGTGGCGTGTCCGTTTTTATTTCGGCTCCCCTGTTAACAGGTTAGAGCTTGCAAACTGCCTGCGTGACACGCACGTCTCAGGCGCGCCTCGAGCCGCGCGGAAAACGCGTGCATGCTAGAAATAGAACCGACGCCTATTTTTCACGCGACACGCAAGCGTGTTGGAAGCGTTTCCAGGCAAAATAGAATAGGAAAAGATGTTTGTATGTCATTTTGACATTTTGACATTTGACATTAATATTAACATATTAATAAATGACATTTTGATGTTTGAAAGTTTAAGTTTTTACATAAATGCAGATATAAATGTAATAAAAAAAAAAATATATGATCGATTTTCAAATATTGCACCTGTCAATACAGAACGAAATATTCTGTAGCCTATTTTGCCTATTATTAGAGCGCAAGTTGCTGCAGCCGCGAGGACAGTCACTGCTGCACGCGTAAATGAGTGATTGATTGTGATTGATTGTTCGCGGCACTACAAAACGTCGTTTAAGCTTATTAGCGTTAGGCTATACTGAAAGGTCTGATTTATGCACTGTTACTTACAACAGTCATTGTTTTTGTTTTTTTTCACAATGACATTTGAGTTCATGATTTTAATGTTGTTGTTTTTTTGTGGAAGACTAAAGAATAATGACAGACTGTTGATCTTTGAATAAAAATATGTTTGGTTCAGGTTTGAAATTCATTATCTTTTATTATAGGCTACGCAGTCTGATATCATAGAAGCCCCCCATCCCGTCACCCCAGACCCCAGACCCATAGACCCCCATATGTTTTTTGTAGAATTGTAATGTTTGTTTTATCTCAATAACATTGCTCACTTAAATATCAGCTCCTACCTGAGGCCCTGATGGAATTCAAATACAATTCCTTAAAATACAATTCCAAGTGGTCTTGGCTAAAGCGGTATGTGCACACATACCGCTGTCCCTCAAGCAGCTCTGGTATCATCATGGTGAAGGAGTCAATGTTGATGACAAAACCAGTCACAGATAAATACCTTTAAAATAAAGAAAATAAACTTCAATATCCCAACACTGACTATACAAAACCATAAACTTAGTCTGTTAATATTTACTTTAAATATGTTAAATATCATTGTATTATTTGAACTGGGACATTCAAAGTAAGTGAGAAAAAAATAAAGGGAAAATTATCTAAATGCAAATGTCAGGTCAGAGTGAGTCTAATTAGTGACTGGCTCCTGCCACCCCTCTGCCCCAACAAACTAGAGCTGAAGATCTTTGCCCGAACCCGACGGGCCCTGACGGGACCCGACGGGACCCGACGGGTTTGGTCGGGTTCGGTCTTAATTTCTATTATTTTACACGGGCTCGGGCTTCGGGTTGCGTGGTAAATGAGCGGTCAGGTGATGTGTTTAGATTAGCGTGAAAATGGATCTTGAGGAGGTGAAATGGAGGCTGGTCTCTGGAGGACTTATTTTATTTCTTTGTTCCAACTTCCAAGTGGCCTCTAGCCTCCGTTAGTCATGAATAAATGATGTTAAAAAATGTATAAATTACTCCTTTTTTTTACGAAAGACAAAGCTGTGTGCGTGCGGCGCAGTCTCTTTTTTCCTTTCTCTCCGTTTTCCGCCGAGTGGTGCGTGTGCCGGCTCGCGGTGTGAAGCGCGTGTCCGCGCTATTCTCCGACACTCTTATCACTGCTGATAGACGGCCTTTTGGACAGTCGGGCTGTAAACGGGTTCGGGCTTTTAAAAAGCTGTCAATCAAAATGTACTTGTCGGGCTCGGGCCAAACTCTGTCGGGCTCGGGCCTTTTCGGGCCGAACTTTTAAGGCCCGATTACAGCTCTACAACAAACCTCCTCCTTTTAGTCAGACGATGAGAACTTCATTCAGTTTACGGTCACAGAGGAGAGAAAAAACAGAAATAGAAAATATTCACATTTAACAAGCTGGAATCAAAGAATTTTTCTTAATCTTAAAAACAATTATCAAACTGACTAATCAATATCAAAATAGTTGGCGATTATTTTAATTAAACTAATCGATAATCTTTGCAGCTCTAATGCAGTGCATGTGTAATCTCTTTACTCATTTATCCAAGTTTTCCCTTTAATTTCTCACCTATCTGTGCATGTAAAATGGATGCAACGTGACCTTGTTGAGAACATTTGTAAAAAAAGTCACAAGAACATTGAGTAGAAGGAAAGAGAAAGATAGCAATGCGGTAGACCTATGATGTGGAATGATGGAAATAACCTCTCAATACATTACCCAAAATGTTCTCTGAAATTAAGTAAACACTTCGCTAAAGGAACCAAACAACACTGGAACAGCAAGCGGACGTTTTTTTAATTTTTTTAACACAACGTCAAAGGAAAGGATATGAACCAAAAACTTGATCAAGACGTTTTAAATAGTAAATCTGTAAGTGATTGCTTTGGGTCAAAGACCATAGTTTGTAACAAATCCAGACTCTCCATCTACTCTATGGTTGTTTTGTTACTCTTTAAAACTCTTGTTCTCTTACTCCTTATAATGCAAGTGAAGGTAAATACCTGGTATGCTAATGTTTTGGGGGCAATAGAAGCTTGGCTACCTCAATACTGCTTGCAGCTAGATTTGGCAATGTTTTCTTCTTAAATACTGACGTCCTATTAATAGTTTATTTACTCTGTTTATATTGCCCAGTGAGATGGTTGATGTTAAGATTAATATATATTAATAATAAAAAATTAACATAATTAATTATTAATCATATAATTAATATAAATTTTTCCCTTGCACTAACTGGTACTATTAGATTCTACTTTTACATAATGCTCAGACTTGCTGATAGCATCTTTAATTAGTATAACTAATGCAAAGTATACAATGATACACTCTTAAGGTATTTACCTTACTTGTGGAAAACAAAAACTAAAAAAAATAAATAAAAAAAAACTCTTTCAGCGATGAAGTGGAGTGCCATCGTTCAGCCTCAACTTGGTCAAATAAGCTCGGGCTTCAGTCATAAAACCTAACGTGTCTTCCCAGTTGTGGAAACCTAGTGGAGCCTTGAAGCCTCCCGCATGTGGGTTTTTGCTGTTCATAACGTCGAACAATCTGTCAATCACCTTCAACACAAATATTCCTCATTACAGCTGGTTATGATTTACAGTTCAAAGACCTATAGAAGGTAGACCTGTTAGGATAGAGAAGATGTTAGCAGTTGGTTGCTTGTTCAGGAGAATGACAGGATATAGCAACCCTGTGTTGGGGAAAACAGGCTTTAGGTCAGGAGGCATGACTGGCTGGCATCTCTGTGTCATTGTGGTAGCCTGGAAGAATCAGCTGCTGTTAGGAAAGGGAAAAGGTTGATTGAGCAAAGACCATCCTGATGCCACAGGCATTGGCAGAGAGAAAAGACTGTTCGAAAGGATTAAGTGATTGAACCACCAGCTGAGAGATGGATGACACTGATGATTTAGGACAAGAGCAGAAATGTCCACTTTTAGAAAACAATTATCAATCAATTATCATACTTTTTGCTAATTTCATTTCCAACAAAAAAATAATAATTACCTGAAGAAAATCGATCGTAGGAGAACATTCTTCAAACTGCGGACATCCAGCTTCCATGAGCACGCGAAGAGCCATCGCCACAGATCGACTCAGTGTCTGACACCTTCATCTTCTGCCCCTCAAAGTTGATGTGTTTTCTGGTGATTTTGTTGGCCGCATGAAGACCCTTGTGTTCCTGAACATCATTCAACTGATATGTATTTCCATTTAACTGTTCCTGCGGGACTGACGATGGAGCTGTAAGCTTGCAACATATTCCTAGCCAATTTTAACATATGGCAAGGGTCCATGATCACAAACACATTTTCCGCTGAAGAAGGGTGAACAAAATATGTCTTGAGAGGCTGATTCAGCTTTAGCTGGCATCCGAGCATCGTACACATGTTAATGTTCGATATATGTCCATCCATTGTGACACACACAACTTTGATGCCACGTTCATGAAGTGCCTCCAAGGCGTGTAGATGCAAAATCCTTTGTGTATCTGGTCTAAGTGAGCTTATGAAGTAAAAGGCAATGGGCATTTTCCAGTGACCTTGTAATCCAACTACCATGAACACTAGGGCTTCACTTGCCACGCTGGTCTCATCTATCCCACTGCCAAGATCCACAAAACTAATCTTGTCTGTTTGTGTGAATCGTACTGCGCTTGTAGACATGCCATCCAAAACAAGACACACTCGACCATACCTAACAGGGTCTTCGTTTTTCCGTCTCTGTAGCATGTCTAACAGCGATGTGTTTAACCCAGGCTTAGCATCCACAGTCTGCAACCATCTGTTATAGGTAAAGCAATAAACAGAACACAGTATGTGTTTAGCTAACTAGCATGGATTAGCTGCGGTCATTAACCAAGGACTGAAACAAACCAACGTAACCAGATATATAATTTCATATCATTCAATATCATAAAACACATTCTCACTTGTGAAATGTAATCCCTTGCTGTCTGGTTTTTAGATTTCATTCGTGTGAACATCCATACGCAGCACAAAAGTCCGGCATCATCCATGAATTCGAAGTACAGGCGGAGATAGCAGCGTTACCTAGCTACTTCCTATGACAAGACCCCTGTTCCAGTTGGCGGCGGTTTTGACGCATGCTTAGAACCCCAAGGCGACATCTAGAGTATATATCTATGTCTCACCCATTGCTCTATAATTTTCTTCTTCAACAGCCGCTTGCAACCCCTGCCGGTGAGAACGACTTACAGCTATGGAGATCATCAATCGGATTCCTGTCGTTCCCGGATGTCAAATGTTGAATTTTCTGTTGAATTTGAACCACTGAATTTGTGGAAGCGAATTTGTAAAGCGAAATAAAATGGACCGAAAATTGCCGGTCGAATATTATAGGTTGTATTTTTAAACAGAATGAACATTTTGTAAGTGAAATCTGAAAGGTGAATATGGATTATTGAATTTTTAATAATGAAAGCGAGTGTGAAATGTTTTGAATTGAAATATTCACTGCTTAAATATACAACCATGTTGAATTTCAGCCCATAAAAATGCAAGCCCTGAAAATACAATGCTTTAAAATGCAAGCAGGGTTAATGCAATGCATATTTTTTTTCAAGTAGTGCAATTCAACCAGCTTTTTTTTTTCTGAAACATTTGTCATTATTTTACTTCCATACAAGGCCTTCTACACTATCAGAATCACTGACTTGCACTTTAATATAGTTTTTCCATGAATGAGTATAAAATTATTCCCAATAATCAGTTCTTTTAATTTCATAGCTTTTCTCTTGGTTGAGCTGCTTCCAGTAGTGTATGTTTCTGTTAGAGCTTTTATCCAATCATTTTTCAGCCATCATGTGTTGCCATGGCCAAAGAAATCTGCCTTGAGGCCTTCAGAATCAAGTGCGGCCCTGTAGCTTAAAATAAAACTGTTGCTTTAAACAATCACACAATCAGTCAGATTTAATCAGCCAATCAGATTTCGATTTGACTGCACCAGGGCCATTTAGCAGGCGTACAATCGCACTCACCAAGCACTCATTAAAAGGATCTGACCTCATATCTCACGCATTCAACACTTTTCACATGCTCTCATGCCACACATCCATTTTCTCACACAGAGAAAACATATTTTTAACCTTTAATAATACTACCAGCTGATAGGGCTCTCAGTATGTTTGCAGCATTAAGTGAGATATATATTTTATTTATTTTTCTTGAGAAAAAATAACATACCTTGTGAACCTAATATTTATCCAAAGGAATCAAGATCTGAATAAAATCACAAGAATTGAATTTAAATCGTGAAATTTGTGTCAAGCAATAATAACAACAGTAGCTTACCAGTCATTGTAACATGTTCTCACAAAACCTAATAATATTCTGTTTAGTTACTTACACTTATTGTGATGCAAGTTGTTGTTTTTTTGTTGTTGTTTTTTTGGGATTTAGATCAGATTTTCTGAGGCATTGCATTCTGTAGGCTGTACGTCTCCGCTGTTTAATGACGTGCATCTGTTATGACAAAACGTTATGTCATCGTAGAAGAGGAATGTGGACAAACGTTGACACAACATATCAAAGGTTGGCTTGCTCATCCTAAAATTGCGGACCCACTGCACCTCGTTAAAGCCTGCCACAATATGCTCCCACCAGTCCTGAGATCTCTCTCGCACACAATAGCTGAAGCACATGCGCAGGCTGCAATGATTGCCCTTTTCGTCCTCTTCCGCCTCAAAATCATGGTGTTTGATGAACTTCACATATATCGCAGAGCTAGCATCAAGCATATTTCTTGTTCGTCCATCTGTGCACCCCCTTTAAGCATGCGCAATGTTTCAGATAGTTTGGCAAGTGAACACATGAATTGGATGTGGGTCACAAAATTGAAAGAACGTGTCGGATAAAGGCAACAAATCAGATTTGGGCATCAAGACCTGCAGTGTAAACGAGGCCACAGGCCTAAAAAAAAATCCCGCTAACAATATGGTTCAAGTGGCATTCACAGTCTCAATGCTGTCCAAGTGATGGATAGTGATTATAGATGTTTGTCCATTAGAATGGTCAGATAATCAGATTTTTTTTTATCACTATACTGAATAAAAAAAAACATGCATCCTTTCATGGCCAATTCAGTTTTATACAAACTCTCTCTCTCTCTCTCTCTCTCTTATACAAACTCTCTCTCTCTCTCTCTCTCTCTCTCTCTCTCTCTCTCTCTCTCTCTCTCTCTCTCTCTCTCTCTCTCTCTCTCTCTCTCTCTCTCTCTCTCTCTCTGTGTGTGTGTCTGTGCTTACCTGTGTACCTCAATGTCCCCACAGGGCTGGTCATTTTGAGGTCAACTTTTTAAGCATACACAAGCACTGTGAAAGAATAGTGCTCTGGAGATTCTTTTATTAGAAGTGAATGACATTTTTCTCACTTTGAGGTTATATGATTGCTCACTTATTTCTGCCATAAATACATTTGGCACCATTTTATCCATATAAAGGAAGAGTGATGACTACTACTTATAAGTCATCATGTTAATTGCTTGGGTTTGATTCAGTCCATATTATATTTGCCCTGTATCATATTTACAAGCAGGATAATCCATTCAAAATAATATGTTTGGAAATTCAAAACTTGTGATGGGTGGAACATTTTAAACTAAAATCCTTTCCTCCACCCTATCAAGGTTATTGCCTCCTACAATTAGTATTCAAGAATCACCAAATTTGACTTTTATAGAAAAACAATTGACTCAAATATAAACTCTGCTTTGTGTGACTGGGTGGATATTTTATGCTTGATGAATTTTGTCAAGCCTGATAAAACAATAAAACATCAAACTATGAATGTTAAATGAGAATAGAACTCACTTATTGTAATGCCTGTTGTTATATAAATGTGATTGGTTTTCCCATTCCCATTCAATACAAAGTTTATCACAGCACATTTTTGGTGTCATAATAATAATAATAATTTAAACATAATTTCTAGACTGGTTGTTAAACGGAAAACTTTAATATCTTTTTTCAATAAATGTATACGGTAACACTTTACAATAAGGGTACATGAATAATCATGTACTAATGCCTACATTAATAGTTACTTCATCATGAACTGAACATTGATTAGTGAGGATATCAACTAATCATGAAGAAATGAAGAGCTAACCCTAACTACGACATGAGTCATAAGAATTCATGCATGTATAACAGCAGCCTTAACTAAATTTTAGTGCATGTTTGATAGTTAATGCATTAATTAACATTTAGGGGTAAACAAAATCAATTAGGCTTCATAAGAATAAAAAAGAAGTAATCTGAATTTTAATAAACATATGATTTAATACTGCCATAGTTTGAAGTAATATCATAATCTGCCATCTGCAACTTTGTGACACATAATTGGTATGGTACTGTATGTGATTATTTAGCCATTAATTGCACAGATCCATCAAACCAAACGTGGAAAATAGACTAAAATAACTACCACTAATACATATAATTTGATCTAAACCGTTTTCTGATTTTTTTATAGTTCATTTATGACTATGTTTAGCAATAGATACGTTTCTTCCTGGAACTACAGTATGTGGGATTTGTTTCTGGTGGGACACTCATTAGCGGCGCAAGTGTGCTCTTTCAGCACATTAGTAGTGTTCCTACGGTAATGCTGGCATTTTAATCTAATAAATGTTGAATGCTTTGGTAAACAGAATTAATAATTAAAGACATGTTTGCATGTATGTTGTATTAGTTGTTTTCAGGAAGTTATGCACAGTAATTAACTGTATTCTTTGTCATTTAAATGTATACATGAATATCAGTCACGTGACCTCTTACGTCATCCGCTCTTTTTCCAGTTGACTGCCGCCAACTTGAGTACCTACCGAGTACTGTCTATGGTACTGACAAGCATTAGCTAGCTAGCTTGCTACAATTTACAGCTTCGTACGGATACAGTAAATGTCTACGAAAGACAACATTTCGCACCTCGACTGCCATGAAAAGAAACGCTACTTCGTTAGGGTGTGATCCCTATGCGATACCTGATGCGTACTTCCAGCCACTGTCCGCTGCTACCGAACTACCAATCCTGGCATTAGATAGATAGATAGATAGATAGATAGATAGATAGATAGATAGATAGATAGATAGAATTAGTCGTTTAATGAGGGTTATTATATGTTGATCCGACGATTCAAAGTGTGTATTTAAATGGTCCAGGGGCAGAACTTTTGCCAAGCGTGTCAGAGGTTCTGGGTTCTAATCCGCACTCATATAGTTTTTTTTTTAAGTTTTTTTATCAAAACCGGTTATGTTTATCAGTGGTTGTATATCAGGCAGGGACACGTTTGTGTGCATTTTGTTTTGTAATTTCACCGGAACGAATAGAGAGTCTCTCCACATTGAAGCGCGCGTCCGAGTGAAGACTGTGCGCGAGCCACAAACAAACACAGTATCCGCGCCACTGATCGCAGCAGCAACGAGCACTTTGATCACTTGATTTCAAAGACAACACATTTCAGCGCTAGATCGCCTCTTATTTAACAAACGAACGAAATGAATGCTCTGCTAGTTAACCGGAGATGTTTTGTTTATTTGTTTTGGTATATTCGTGCCGCAAGATGTTTCAAAAGTGGTGGGGACATGTCCCACCCACAAATTACGCTTATGGATGTGATGATTAAACGATAAACTGACCTTTGACGATAAACTCATGCTGTTAAGACAGCATATAAACCAATTCACACTGATTACTTAATACTGTTTGGAAAAATTCGTAGGCTATGTAATGTTATATCTTTAGGTTGGCGATTAGCACACCAAACAGATTCAGGTACTCAAGATGGCGGCAGACAAGTTTTAGAAGTGAGTGACGTCAGTGAGGAGAAGTTGGTGACATCATCTGATATTCATCTATATGCTTCAGTTAGCATTAGCTTATGGACGTGCCATATTTTGTATGTAAACATGCCTTATGTGTGTCTTTACTGGTATGTTATTTTAAGTCCATATATGTTTAATTATATAAATAAAAATAAAATAACCACAAATCATTTTTATCTTAGTTTTTTTTTTTGTACCATGCGTGTAAAGGAATAAGGATGGCACTCAGTGTATATGTTTATTCATATTTTAATTAATGATTTGTAAGTGCATCATTGTGTCATGACTTTACTTGAGGGGGCACATCATTACTAACTCATGATTAACTAACCATACACTAACATCAACTCATGGCTTGTTAATGCATGACCGTGTCATGACTTTAAGGCTGCTGTTATTTATGTATGAATTAGTATGACTCCTGTCGTAGTTAAGGTTAGCTTTTCATTTGTTCATGATTAGTTCATATCTTCACTAATCATGAGTTCATGTTGAAGTAACTATTAATGTAGGCATTAGTACATGATTATTCATGTACCCTTATTGTAAAGTGTTACCAAATGAACTATACGTTTGCAAAGCACGTGTCTGGTTTCCCAGACTAAAATGCATGTTTGAGCCTTCTTAACTGAAAGCAACTGAAAGCAACACCATTGTTTTGTATTTAGATGCACACCAGTAAGGCACGCTAATTAAAGCTACTTAAATGCCCTAATAAGGCTTATTCTTTGCTCAATCTATGCCCCGTCTGAGAAACCAGGCCATGGATTTTTTTTTTTTTTTTTTTTTTATCAATATATTACAGTTTATCAAAAACTGTGGGCACAATTGGTATTCATTTCATGGAGTGATTTGTAATGAATGCATATTAAGTGAAACAGATCTACAGATTGAATAAACAAAAATATGCATTGATCCCTATTAATGTTGAGTGACAGACAGAAAAAGCTCAAACAATCAGATTAAACATGAGCAAATCATTGCCCTAAACAAACAGGCTGTGTTCTGAAACCAAACTTCTGAATCCACGTAGAGTACGGAGGTATAAAGGCAAAATCAATCCAATGCTAACTTACCATCCTGTTTTAGATGGACCCTTTGTTTGACGCCCAAGGATGAGAATGCGTTGGATATCCCACAATCATTTGCACTCAGTTCTGCAGTTGTTGGAAAGGATTGGTGGAATTGATTGACATCTAGTTGAAAGAAGCTTCATAAATTCATAATTTTAACCTATGGAACAAAAACTCAGATTTACACGGAAGAGCTTTTATGACTTGTTGCTTTATTGGGGCACTTATACTTGAATTTACACTAGAAAATGTTGAATTCATTCATTGTTTTGGTTTATTATTATTTTTTCAAAAATCATTAGACATGATGTTATGCAGCCCTATTACACATATGATTAATCAATCAATTAAACAGTCTATTGTTCCACCACCACCAGAATGGAAGATGGCCAAAATTGCATCAATCTTTAAATCAGGGAGTAGATTAGATATTAATAATTATAGACCAATCAGTATTTTGCCTGTTATATCAAAAATTATTGAAAAATGGATAGCAAAACAATTAATAAAGCATTTAAATATATGTGGTTCTCCTCTGCATCCTATGCAATTTGGCTTCCGTGCTCATCATTCAACCGAAACTGTGAATGTCTTTATGGAAAAGGTTAAACTTTCGTTAGACACACATCCTGTTGTTGGTGCTGTTTTCCTAGATTTGAAAAGGGCATTTGATACCGTCAATCACCAAATGCTCTTGTCTAGATTGACAAAATTCTATTTTTCCAAACAGGCCATCAGCTGGATGGACCCATACTTAACAAATAGAATGCATTGTGTATTGGTTGATTAAATCTTCTTATCTTGAATGTCCAGTAGGAGTCCCTCAAGGCTCCGTACTTGCACCGATTCTATTTTCCTTATACATAAATGATTTGCCTACAGTATGCCAAAACATCAATATCTTGATGTATGCAGATGATGCAGTAATTTCCACACATGCAAAAACTGTTAAAGACACATCTCAATTGCTTATATCTGTACTGAATCGGGTACAGGAGTGGCTTACAAACTCATGTCTACTATTGAATCCTAAAAAAACTGTCTGTATCATGTTCTCTAAACGGCAGATTGAATTGACACGTTCAAATGTATTTTTAAAACAAGAAGAACTACATATTGTAAATGAATTCAAATACCTTGGCGTTGTACTAGATCCCACACTGTCTTTTAAAAATCATATCAAACGTCTTTCAAAAACTGTGAAATTCAATCTTGCAAAGTTTAAATATATCAGACCGTCACTCTCATGTAAAGCAGCCAGAATGTTTCTCCATTCTATGATCTTCTCCCATATTGAATATTGCTTTACAAACTGGTCAGTCACAAATGCTACAACGCTCAAACCAATCAATTTAAACGAGCTTTAAAAATATTTGATAAAAAACCGCTTTCATATCATTATTGTCTAATATTACAGAAATATAATCTACTGAGTTTTGAAAATGTCTTAAAGTTTAAATATTCTTGTGCGATATATAAGGTCATACATGGACTTGCCCCACCCCCACTAAGTGAATATATTAAATTGAAAACAATGGGAGAAGGGAGAACTGTAACCAGGGCTTCCACCAGAGGTGACTGTATGGTGCCCTACAGACGTACAACATCTGGACAACATGTTTTGTCAATTAAGGGGTCAGAGATATGGAATACGTTACCGGTTGCTGTTAGAGAATGTTCAACATATCCTAGGTTTAAGAACCAACTTAAACAATGGTTCAAAACACATCAAGATTGTGCTCACTAACTGTAGTTATTGTAATGTGGTCACTTGGGTATTTTTTTGTGGTACTGTTTAAGTATATGTATGTATATCAAACTAAACCCAGCACTTATTGTATTTATTAGTATCTTATCATAAATTACTTAAAGCATATAGAATAGCACTTTACTGGTTATATAAATATGTATGTGTATCTTGTATTTTGTATTAGATGCCCTGTCTGAAAACGCCTCGGTTACGACTGTAACCTCGGTTCCCTGAAGAGGGAACGAGCGTTGCGTCGAAAACTGACGCTATGGGAACGCTTTGCGTGATGACGTCTTGAAGCACATGTAAAATCAGTCCAATGGTGTGGCGGAACGTCAGAGGCGGGTGACGTCACGTACCAGGAAACTATAAAAGCCGGCCCAAAACAGAAAACGAAAGCTTCGTAAAAGTCTGAAGTCGAGCTGACAGGCATGAAGGAGATATGGCAGGGCGACGCAACGCTCGTTCCCTCTTCAGGGAACCGAGGTTACAGTCGTAACCGAGGCGTTCCCTTTCAAGGGAACTCCCGTTGTGTCGAAAACTGACGCTATGGGAACGTCTATACCAACGCCTCCATAGCTACAAATGTCTGTCCTGTGTGTAATCATGTGAGCAGCACTAAGAAGACAAAACATGAGACCCTGGAGTAGAGTCTAAATCCAGAGAGTAGAACCTGACGAAGGTGTGCGGTGAGGACCAGCCTGCCGCATCACAGACGTCCTGTAGCGATACTCCTGATATAAGGGCCTTAGAGGCCGCCATACTCCTAGTAGAGAGCGACCGGACAGCCAAAGGAGAAGGCTGTCCAGCCGCCTCATAAGCCAGTGAGATAGTCTCAACCACCCACTTGCTCATCCTTTGCTTAGACACTGGACCTCCCTTGTTAGGGGAGCAAAAGTCACTTTTACGCCACAGGGCAGCTCTGTGGACATACGCGTCTAACGCCCGAACAGGGCAAAGCAAATTATTCGCCTCCTGGTCCGATTTCGAAAGGGAGGAGGACCTCCAAGTGCCACGAGGGAAACGAGATACCAAAGGGTCTTTCCCCACAGACATTCCACCCAAAGGACTGTGGTAAGCACCTACGGCCGCCACATAAACCTTTAAAGTGGACGGGGTCAGACCTGCAGTGAACCGGTCCTGCAGGAACTCCAGAACTGTACCAATTGGGCAGTTGACTGGATCCAACCGACGGTCACTACACAAAGAGGTGAATACTCTTCAGTTCAGGGCATAAAGTTTCCTCGTGGAGGGAGCTTGGACTGTAGAATGGTCTCAACAACCTCAGTTGAGAGACCTGACTCTATGAGCTGGGCCCCCTCAGAGGCCAAGCCCACAGGTTCCACAGTTCTGGGCGGGGGTGAAATATTGAGCCCCCTGCTTGGGACAGAAGGTCCCTCCTGACGGGTAGCTCCAGAGGATGCCCGTCGAGGAGGGACACAAGATCAGGAAACCATACTCTGCCCGGCCAGCGCGGGGCTATAAAAAGCAGGCAAACCCGGTCCCTGCGAACTCTTTCCAGAACTCCCGGGAGCAGAGCAACTGGGGGAAAGGCGTACAGACGTAGCCTCGGCCACGTCTGTACCATAGCATCCAGTCCCAGAGGAGCTGGATGCGTGAAGGAGAACCAAAGTGGACAGTGAGACGTCTCTCGAGACGCAAACAGATCCACTTATAATTTCCATATCAGCTCCACCACCTCGGGGGTGGAGCCACCATTCCCCGGGCCTCGGCCCCTGTCTCGACAGAGTGTCTGCTCCTATATTCTGGACCCCGGGGATGTAGGCTGCCTTGAGTGACAGCAACTTCCCCTGGGACCACAAGAGGATATGGCATGCCAGCGCAAACCCCCTTGATATAGGCGACTACCGACGTGTTGTCCGTATGTACTACACATGGTGTCCCCTGAGACCTGTGATAAAGCTCCTCAGAGCCCGGAAGACAGCTAACATCTCTAGGCTATAGAATGCCAGGAACGATGATGGTCTTCCCACAGACCTTGAGATGAGCGACCCTCAGGATCGCTCCCCAACCCGTGAGGGAAGCATCCGTCGTTAGCAGTTTGCGACGACAAGGAGCTCCCAGCACTGGGCCCTGGGACAGGAACCAAGGTTTCTTCCACATAACCAAGGCACGTAGGCATCACCGCGTGACCTTGATTGTGCGAAATGGGTTGCCCCTCGGGGAAAAACCCTCTGGTCCTGAGCCACCACTGCAGGGGCCTCATGTGCAGCAGTCCAAAAGGTATCCCGTTGGAAGCTGCTGCCATGAAACCCAACAGTCTCTGGAACTGTTTGACAGTGAGTAGCTGGCCTAGCTTTACACTTCTCACAGCTGCCAGGATGGAATCGAAGCGTGGCGATGACAGGCGCGCCTGCATCGACACTGAATCCCAAACCACGCCTAAAAAAGTGGTCCTCTAAAATGGAGAAAGCACACTCTTCTTGGCGTTCAGCCGTAACCCCAACTCTTTCATATGGGCGAGAACAACATCTCGATGTTGAACCGCCATCTAATGCGACTGAGCTAAACTCAACCAATCGTCGATGTAGTTCGTGATGCGAATACCCCGGAGGCGCAGAGGCGCCAGAGCTGCATCCACGCATTTGGTGAAAGTGCGGGGTGATAAAGCCAGGCCGAATGGAAGAACTCGATATTGGTATGCTTTGCCCCCGAAAGCAAACCTCAGGAACTTCCAATGACACGGACGGATGGAATATGCGTCCTTGAGGTCTATCGTGACAAACCAGTCCTCGGACCTGATCTGTCGCACGATTTGTCTCAAGGTTAACATTTTGAACTTGAGCTGCATGGCTGACTCGTACAGAACTCGAAGATCTAAAATGGGACGCAATCCCCCGTCCTTTTTTGGAACTATGAAGTACCGGCTGTAAAACCCGGTTTCCCTGTTGGAGGGGGGTACATATTCTATGGCCCCTTTCTCTAACAGAGTGTTTACTTCATGTTCCACAACCAGAACCTGCTCGGGGCCCACCACTGTGGGCAGGACCCCCATAAACCGCGGTGGGCGTTAATAGAATTGTATCTAATACCCTTTTTCCACGGTCTGCAGGACCCAACGAGAAACATTTGACAGTAGCTTCCACGCTGTCAAATATTCTACTAGAGGTACCAGTCTCTCGAGACTGGTTTCTGGATTTTGTTGCTGTTGAGTAGTCGGTTCGTCGCCCTGTAACGGCGCACCGGCAGGGAACGACCAAACAGACTGCTCCAGCACCCTCCTCAGAGGGGGCGGGCATCCCGAGGCCACTACGTTTCCGGGTGGACCTTGAGATATGTGCTCGCCGGAGACCGCTGCGCCCTGTAACACCGGAGGCGGCAGGGTTGGCAGAACGGTCCCCTGAGGGCACCGAAGAGAGACGGCACCGTATTTTTCTCCTGCTGTTGAGTAGTCGGTTCGTCGCCCTGTAACGGCACACCGGCAGGGAACGACCAAACAGACTGCTCTAGCACCCTCCTCAGAGGGGGCGGGCATCCCGAGGCCACTACGTTTCCGGGTGGACCTTGAGATATGTGCTCGCCGGAGACCGCTGCGCCCTGTAACACCAGAGGTGGCAGGGTTGGCAGAACGGTCCCCTGAGGGCACCGAAGAGAGACGGGCACCGTGAAAAGAGGTGTTAACCGCTCTGCTTCGGGGGGACTACCCTCATTTGTCCTGAGCCCTCAGACATCAGGACTTTTCCCCAGCAGCCTTCTTGGCGGTAATAACGGTCCGCAGATCCGTTTTACCCCTCGAAGACTGCTGGGTTTGAGAGCGCCCTCCGTGTCCCCGAGATTTTTGTGGGGGAGCACGGGAGGAAACGCTCTGTTTCTGAGTGGCGCGGTGCTCAGCGCTCTTTTTAGACTGCTCCCGCTCAGCAGCCTCATAGAAAGAACGGCGGGGGAGAAGACTCTGAAGTGCAGCTGCCTGTTTTGAAGCTTCTTGTGACTTCGCTACAGCACTATTAACTGCGTCTCCAAATAACCCTTGCGTGGATACTGGTGCATCTAAAAGAACATGTTTTTCTTTGTCCTTTATGTCACTTAAGTTGAGCCACAGATGCCTCTCAGTGGCCACCAGGGCTGCCATAGAGCGGCCGATGGATTTAGCCGTCTCCTTGGTGGCCCTGAGAGACAAATCTGTGGCTCTACGCAGTTCAGACACCGTATCAGCACTAATACCCCCGCCGTCCTCAGAATCACCCAATAACTCAGCCTGGTAAGCCTGCATTATGGACATTGTATGTAAACACGCTGCAGCTTGACCGGCGGCGGCATAAGCTTTATGAACCAGGGAAAATGTAACTTTTACTGGCTTGGATGGAAGTGCAGGAGCCTTCAGAGAAGATGCCGTTGCTGGAGAGAGATAGCTCGCGAGCGTCTCTTCCACCCTCGGCATCTCCCCATAACCATGCTCTTTATAATTGTGAATGGATGAATAGTGTGATGTTTGTGCAGTATACACTCGATATGACACTGGTTTCCCCCACGATCTCGACACCTCAGTGTGGAGATCGGGGAAAAACGGAAGGCTTCTGCACTGAGGCTGTGCACGAGATGGCAGGAAACGTTCGTCGAGCTTGCTTTTCGAACGAGCGCCCTGCCTATCTTCTGGCCACTCAATAGATAATCGCTCGACAGCTCTAGTGATAACATCAAGCAATTCTTCAAACGCATGATACTGAGGTGGCGAATCCTCAGACTCAGCGTCAATACTAACAACGTCCAACTCCTCAGAGCTGGACAATTGCAGTATTGGTGCCTCCATCGGGGGGGAAGAAACCGCAACGCGTGCTTCCACACCCTGATGAGAGGCACTGGATCTATCAGAAGGAGGCTGAGATAAGGCAGAGCCCGTCTCAACATCCACTGATAGATCCATTTGCGAACCCCAGGTCTGTGATTGCCGCCGTGCCTCGGCAGCGGCGGGACCAGAGCCCTGGGGAACGCGATCGGGATCGGATCACGATCGCGGGATCGCGATCGTGAACCGAGCCAAGCGGGATCGGAGCGAACGCAATGGAAGCGCGTCGCAATGCACACAGTCACCACCCTCGAGTGCTGACTGGGCATGCTCCTCACCCAAACAAACAACACAAAGAGTGTGAGTATCACCTCCCGTTAAATAACGCGGGCAGGGATGGACACGCACTCTAAACTGCTGCTTGCTCGCCATACTGAATATATATATGTGATATAGACAGACAACACCAAATATACAGACAGATTTCACACAGAGCGCAACTGAAGACTCAGAAAGCTTTCGTTTTCTGTTTTGGGCCGGCTTTTATAGTTTCCTGGTACGTGACGTCACCCGCCTCTGACGTTCCGCCACACCATTGGACTGATTTTACATGTGCTTCAAGACGTCATCACGCAAAGCGTTCCCATAGCGTCAGTTTTCGACGCAACGGGAGTTCCCTTGAAAGGGAACTGTGGTATCTCGTATCTCGTATAATATGTTTGTTGAATTTTATGGCGTCTTGTAATTACGTTGTACTATATTTAGTGTCTAGTTTTGTTATTTGATACTGTGATGACCTGACGGGGGACTACAGATGTAAAGTAGCCCTATGGGCTAACTCTGGCATATTTACACTGCTGAAAAGCTAAGATGTTCATTAATATGCATTGTCCCTCTTAAATAAACAAATAAATAAATAAATAAATAAAATTTTCACTTCATGGTCAAGTGATTTGCGTGTCACTATTAAGACATTTAAAGGTACCTCTAGCATCACTATATCAGCAAAATAGGAATGCCATTGCTTTCAATTACTTGCTTTAAAGACCCCCTGTGGTGAAAATCAAGCTTTTAATGATATTTATACATCTTTGTGTTGTTTTTAATATGCTTTAAGACAAACCATGTGCAAATTCACAAGTCAACACCATTTCTGAGAATTCTCCTAAAGACTGCAGTGAACCAAAGACCAAAACCCGATTTGAGATCGCTGGTGTTTCTGACATCACAAACTACCTTGTAACCAATCACGTCAACCTGTGATCGTCAACGAGTGGATCTCTGCGCTGGTGCAAGTGAGTGGAGGCGGGGCTAACTTGCATATTCATAGAACGTCTCAGGTTACGTATGTAACCCTGGTTCCCTGATAGGGAACGAGACGCTGCGTTTGAGACGCGGTGGGAACGCTCTGCGTGATTGCGTCGTGAAGCACGTGTATAATCAGTCCAATGGAACGAAGGAACGTCATCAGTGACGTCACCGACCAGGAAGGTATAAATAACCCTTGAGAACAGATCAAACTAGCTTCTGATAAACCTGAAGCAAGTCGATCAAGGCAAGCAGGAAGTATGGCAGGCGAACGCAGCGTCTCGTTCCCTATCAGGGAACCAGGGTTACATACGTAACCTGAGACGTTCCCTTTCAAGGGAACTCGAGCTGCGTTTGAGACGCGGTGGGAACCCCATACCCACTCAGCCATAATGACGATGTGCCTGTTCTGTATGAAGTACCCTGAGCATACTAAGAAGCAAGCAACCTGACCCCAGGAGTGGAGAGGTCCAAGTCATAAAATCTCACAAACGTATGCGGGGAGGACCATCCTGCCGCATTACAAATGTCTAAAAGGGAAACTCCCGAAATTAAAGCCGTAGAGGCAGCCATACTCCTCGTAGAATGGGCCCGAACAGTCAAAGGTGAAGGCTGTCCGGCCGCTTCATATGCCAGTGAAATAGCCTCAACTATCCACTTACTCATAATCTGTTTTGATGCAGGACACCCTTTCTTAGGTGCTCCGAAGCAGACAAATAATTGTTCCGATTTACGCCACAGGGCAGCTCTGTGGACGTAAGCATCCAACGCCCGCACAGGGCATAACAGATTCAGGTTTTCCTGGTCTGGGGTATTAAATGGTGGAGGATAAAAGGCCTGCAGCACAATTGGGCCCCCAACATTAGTAGGGACCTTAGGAATGTAACCCAGTCTAGGGTGAAGAAATGCTTTCACCATACCAGGTGCAAATTCCAGACACGATGGAGCCACCGACAAGGCTTGTAAATCACCAATTCTCTTGATAGAGGAAATAGCAAGAAGAAATAAAGTTTTTAGAGTAAGGAACTTTTCTGAAACCTCCTCAATGGGCTCGAAGGGAGCCAAAGCCAGACCCTCAAGTACAATGGCCAAATCCCATGCCGGTGCTCTAGAGTGCAATACAGGTCTCAACCTCAAAGTGCCACGGAGAAAACGAATAATTAGAGGATCTCTCCCAACTGAAGTACCCGCCAGAGGGGTATGATATGCAGATATAGCCGCTACGTACACCTTTAAGGTGGAAGGAGATAATCCAGCAGAGAAACGGTCTTGTAGAAAATCGAGAACTGTACCAATAGGGCAGTTAACAGGATTCAAATTACGATCTCTACACCATGTAGAAAATAGTTTCCATTTCAAAGCATAAAGTTTCCTCGTGGAAGGAGCTCTGGATTGAAGGATGGTCTCAACGACCTCAGTCGAGAGACCAGATTCTATGAGCTGGGCCCCCTCAGAGGCCAAGCCCACAACTTCCACAACTCTGGGCGAGGGTGAAATATCGTGCCCTTTGCTTGGGACAGCAGGTCCCTCCTGACGGGAATCTCCATCGGAGAGCCGTCCAGAAGTGAAACCAGATCCGAGAACCAAACTCGGGTTGGCCAGTACGGAGCTATTAATAGTAGATGAGCCCCTTCCCGGCGAACTCTCTCCAGAACTCCCGGGAGCATAGATACTGGGGGGAACCCGTACAGATGTAGCCTCGGCCACACCTGCACCATTGCATCCAGTCCGAGAGGGGCTGGATGTGTGAGGGAGAACCAAAGAGGACAATGGGTTGAGTCTGATGATGCGAAAAGGTCGACTCGGGCTCGCCCATATTTCTCCCACAGAAGCTCCACCACATCGGGGTGAAGCCTCCACTCCCCGGGCCTCAGCCCCTGTCTTGACAGAATATCTGCTCCTACATTCAGATGCCCCGGAATATATACTGCCCTGAGGGACAGTAATTTCCCCTGGGCCCATAGGAGGATCTGATGAGCCAGCTTGCACAGTGGTCGAGACCTCAGACCCCCCTGATGGTTGATGTATGAGACCACCGACGTGTTGTCCGTGCGGACCAACACGTGGTGGCCTCTCAGGTCTGGCAGGAAGAGTTTCAGAGCATAAAATACGGCCATCATTTCTAAACAATTTATGTGCCAAGACAGATGATGGTCCCGCCAAAGACCTGACACTGAGCGTCCGCTCATGACTGCGCCCCACCCCGTGAGGGAAGCGTCTGTCGAAAGCGTTACGCGTCGACAAGACACCCCCAACACTGGGCCCTGGGCGAGGAACCAAGGTTTCTTCCACATGACCAAAGCACGAAGGCATCGCCGCGTGACCTTGATCATGCGAAACGGATTTCCCCTCGGGGAAAACCCCCTGGTCCTGAGCCACCACTGCAAAGGTCTCATGTACAGAAGGCCAAAAGTAATTACGTTGGACGCCGCTGCCATGAGCCCCAACAATCTTTGAAATTGTTTGACAGTGAGTGACTGGCCTAGTTTTACCCCTTTTACGGCTGTGAGAATCGCTGATATTCGCGCAGGAGACAGACGTGCCTGCATTGTTATTGAATCCCAAATTACTCCTAGAAAAGTGGTCCTCTGTGCTGGGAGGAGCACACTCTTTTTGGAGTTGAGCCGTAACCCCAACTTTTCTATATGAGCCAGAACGACACCTCGATGCCGAACTGCCATCTGCTCTGACTGAGCAAGAATCAACCAATCGTCTAGATAGTTTAATATGCGAATGCCCTGGAGTCTCAGTGGAGCCAGCGCTGCATCCACACATTTTGTAAAAGTGCGGGGTGATAAACCTAGGCCGAAGGGAAGAACCCGATATTGGTATGCTTCGCCCCCGAAAGCAAACCTCAGGAACTTCCTGTGATGAGGATGAATCGATACATGGAAGTATGCGTCCTTCAAGTCTATTGTCACAAACCAGTCCTCGGACTGAATCTGTGATACAATCTGTTTGAGCGTAAGCATCTTGAACTTGAGTTTCTGTACTCTGCGGTTTAGCTGACGCAGATCTAGAATAGGACGCAACCCCCCATCCTTTTTTGGAACAATGAAATAACGGCTGTAGAACCCTGACTCTCTGCTGGGAGGAGAGACCCTTTCTATAGCTCCTTTTCGAAGAAGCGTCATTACTTCCTGCTCCATAACCAGAGCCTGCTCGGAGTCCACCACTGTGGGCAGAACCCCCTGGAATCTGGGCGGACACGACCCGAACTGAATTCTGTAACCCTTTTCCACTACATGCAGGACCCATTGAGAAATATTTGGTAGAAGTTTCCACGCTACCAGAAATTCTGCTAAAGGAACCAGCCTCTCGAGACTGGCCTCTGGATTTAGTCGAACAGACATTTCGGTGCCCTGAAGCGGCGAACCGGCAGGGAACAACCGAACTGACCGTTCTACGACCCTCCTTGGAGGATCGCACAGGGACGCTGACACCTCGGTGCCCTGAAACGGCGAACCGGCAGGGAACAACCGATGTGGCAGCGCTGCGGCTCTCCTCAGAGAACCGCCCCCCAGAGGGCGCGGAGGAGAAACGATTCCTCGGAACCGTCCCTCCCCCGAGGGGACCACCCTCAACATTTTGACACCTTGGGCGTCAGGACTTCTTCTTGTCCCAAGCCTTTTTAGAGATGACAGTCCTCAGATCTTGTCTACCTCTAACTGACTTGAACTGCGGCCGCCCCCTGGGCTCCCCAGGCTGTGGCGGAGCCCGAGAGGCGACGCTTTGTTTTTGTTGAACTCTATACTGCTGTTGTGAGGAGCTCGAAGACGGTCGGGACTGCTCTGGTTTGACATTAGCAGTCCCTGGGACACTGGATCGGCGAGGAAGAAACCTCTGGAATGCCGCTGCTTGTTTTTTAGATTCAGTAAATCTATCTACAACACAATTTATAGCATCGCCGAACAAACTCGAAGGCGAAAGCGGGGCATCCAGAAGAACAGATCTATCTTTATCTTTTATATCAGACAAATTTAACCATAAATGGCGCTCCGTGGCCACCAGGGCTGCCATAGAACGGCCCACAGATTTAGCCGTCTCCTTGGTGGCCCGGAGAGATAGATCTGTCGCCCGACGCAATTCTCGAATTGCGTCAGCACTAACTTCCTCACAATCATCCATGTCCCTCAGCAGGTCAGCCTGATACGCTTGCAATATAGACATAGTATGCAAGCATCCTGCTGCCTGACCTGCTGCCGTATAAGCTTTACCCACCATCATAGAAGTGGCTTTTAATGGCTTGGTGGGTAACGTCGGGGCTTTCAGTGATGACGATGACTCGGGAGAGAGATAGCTCGCAAGCGTCTCTTCCGCCGGAGGCATCGTCAAATAACCATAGTGGGAAATATCTTTAATATTACTATAGTTCAGTGTTTGTGGACTATGCACTCTGAAAGATGCTGGTTTAATCCACGATCTCGACACCTCAGTGTGGAGATCGGGAAAAAACGGCAGTTCCCGACGAGGAGGTCGTGTTTTTGATGGCAAAAAACGTTCATCTAAAAGACTCTTTTTTTGAACAATATCAACATTATCAGTTGGCCATTCAATATTTAACTTGGCAACAGCACGAGTTAAAACCTCCATAAGCTCCTCATCCCCCGAAATACGAGCTGGCGAACACTCGTCTTCAATATTATGTTCAACTTCCACAGCATCCAGTTCCTCAGAACTGGATAGCCGCAACAATGGTGCCTCAACCCGGGGAGGAGAAGCCGCAGAGCGGGCTCCTTCCTGGGCTGAAGCACCGGATTCAGCAGGTAAGGGTTGAGAAAGGGCGGGGCCCGTCTCAAACCCCGCTACTAAATCCATATGCGAACCCCAAGATGAAAGCCTCCGCTGTGCCTCGGCAGCAGCGGGACCCGCACCTCGGGGAACGCGAACCGAACCGTCCTCCTCGAAGAACGCCCGGCGAGAGCGGAGCGTCCGCAAGGACAGCTTAACGCAATGCTCACAGTCAGCTCCCTCGAGAACTGACTGGGCATGCTCCACTCCCAAACAAAAAACACAAAGCAGATGTGTGTCCCCACCCGTGATGAAACGAGGGCAGGGCACAACACAACGCTTGTATTCTTGCTTATTCGCCATTTTATATATATATATATTGAGCTTGACAGACAACAATAAATATGACAGGGACAGATATACAGAGAGCGCTTGCTGAAGACAACAGAAGCTAGTTTGATCTGTTCTCAAGGGTTATTTATACCTTCCTGGTCGGTGACGTCACTGATGACGTTCCTTCGTTCCATTGGACTGATTATACACGTGCTTCACGACGCAATCACGCAGAGCGTTCCCACCGCGTCTCAAACGCAGCTCGAGTTCCCTTGAAAGGGAACCGCATAATACTAAATGAGGCAAGGTTGTAGAGTTACATTCAAGACATTTTAAGGCATGAAGATTTAAATGTGTCATTTTGATGATCAAAGATGAGTTTGATGACTACAGGGGGACTTTAAGCGTCTTTTATAGTGTCAGAGTTTCTATTTGCACTAAGTGCAAAAACGTAAGTAAATGGAATCCAACACAACACTGGACCCCATTGACTGATTTTCAAAATATCTTCTTTGGTGTTTCACAGAAAAAAGATAAACAACCAATCTTTAAACTTTTGACTATGTAGCATAATTTGACACATTTTGGATAAAATGCAAAAGTTTGAAACCACTTACTCCACAATGATCCTGTTTCTGGAAGCCATTTATGGATTGCCGTTCCTTTCAGATAAGGCCTCCATTTTATCCGTACAAATTTGCTCACTTCAAAAGAAGAAAAAAAACAAAACAAAAAAACAAGACGTGCTTTCATACATGGATGCCTTTGAAGAAGTCTATCAGACAGTCCTAAATTCTCCATATTAAACTTGCATACAGACAAGCCATGCCTGTCGTTTATACCTACCCAGGGAGGAAAATAAGATTTTCATGGGGGGACACACATTACATTGAAGCCATAAAGTAGAATGAATAGCTTGGGCCCAGAGCTTATTTAACAGTTGATGTCATGCACCTAGATCATTTGTCCAGGCGGGGTAACTCATTCGGAAAATGTAAAGTTCTTTTCAGCTATGAGGGATCTCTAATAGTCTACCAGTGTGCAAGAGACATAGATTATGCCTCTCAGCCAGTCAATGCAATGGAAGAGTGCCCTGCAGTGTCTCTTGCTAGTGTCTGTGACAGGACTAAATGAACGGTATGTCGCATGCAATGTCACCTGAGCCTGAATCCCAATGTGAGTTAAAAACTTCTTATACAGACTTGCATATGAATGCTAAACAAATCGAAATACCTCTTGTGCGCCACAGTAAAATGAAGTGTATACTGATCTGTGTCATTAAGTTCATTTGTTCGTTTGGCTGGTGTGTGAATGAGGTTTTCCGAACCCGAATGTGCACCATTGAAACACACCAGAGTCTGTTACAAAAGGTGGTCTACATGGTTTGCAGTTTGACCGTCCTAAATCATGGAAGAGAACCGCTATTGATGGCACATAATTTAAATATTTTCACGCTCATAGTCACACTTATTAATGTATAATGCATTTCTCAAAGCTGCTTGTCTCCAAATAAATTGCCTTTGCATCTCTTGAGTTACACAGGCAAAATTGAAACGTTGTAAAGTATGTATTGCTGATAAATTAAAAATACGTTGTATAATATCTGTTCAAATCAATAAACAAACACACCTGAATGGTAGCAGGCAGCCAATATACACTATTAAAAATAAAGGTTCCAAAAGGGTGTTTTCGCAGTGATGCCACAGAAGCACCAAAAAATTATAATAATAAAAAATAAAAAATAAACTTTTGTGTAATCTGACAGGTTCTGTTGATGTTAAAGGTTCTTCGTGGAACCATCAATGCTATAAATAACCTTTAATTTTAAGAGTGTATGTAAGAGTTTTGCTGTTTACAGTCAATGCATGAACAAAACTTCACATAACATTATTTATAATGCACCTTCCGTCCAATAATCGCAATAAGCTTTTGTGCTTTACTTTTGATATGAATATACTTATAATGTGGTTTTAAAAAAAGTTAATTTCTCATCTTGGTACATTGTGAAAAAGAGACTGCGGTGGAAGGAGAGGGAGGTGAAATCAAACACAGGTTTAGACCAAACAATCAAACAAAGGCAAACCGTCTCAAAGACCTCTGATGTTTATGCCCCACCACATTTGTGTACCGATAAACAGAGTGGGGTTATTCACAGGATCATTCAAGGGTAAACGCAGGCAAATGCATGCATAGATGCATTGCACTTCATATGCTCCTCATTTCACATGAACAACAGACGGTAGGTTTACTCTGAAAGACTGTGGTTAAAATACAGGTTGAGGCAGACATTTTCACACGTGTGCATTCTTGCTTAAATCCAGTCCTCAATGGGTGGCAGTGCAGTTGTACACATGCACCAAATGAGGGTGCCCAAACACAAGGAAAAGACACTGGAGACACTGTTGTTCTGAGGCAAAAGTCCATGTACTTGTAAACCAGCTAAAATCTGTGTGCCTATATGTATAAGATGTAGCATATTGGCAGACATCTGTGTATAAGATTGTTTCATTTATATTATACCACAATACATTATAAACTAAATAATAAAGCAGACACTGGTTTTACAGAAAATACTAAAATGATTGTGATTTTTGTTTATCTAACACGTTCAAACTATTTCATAGAGACATAATTCCGGCAACAAAGAACAGTTATTCTTGTCGATATCACATGCTATTAAAAGGCTAAAAAGCATTTCAATACCTCTCAAGGATTTAATGCCATCATATTGATGATTCCAGTCAGCTCTTGACATTTGTGTATCATACAGTCAATGAATGGACTGTGAGCAGCCTGAGACTATGAGTAACCCATTTTAATCTCAATAAACACATCACCAGTAGCAACACTGACTGGACCTCCAGCGACGGGAAATTCAAGCAGCAACCAAAACACAACACCACAAGTATATCAACTCTCATTGATCACATGATTTATTGTTGTTGAAATCCCCCAATCTGTATTGTTAGAGCATCATCAACCAGATCTAACTGCTTTACTCGCCAGACACTCCACACGTTCACCGCATGATCAAGGCTGAGAGCTAGATGATTGTGGCATTTTAATTGTTGGGACAGCTCAAAGCAAACCACTTACACCAACAACAAAACCCTATAATTATATCAACTTGCACATTAGTGAGAATTAAATAGTATGTTTTGAAATGCATCAACAGCTTTACAGTGATTAGTGAAAGTAGACATTGAAAGTAAAGTCTTTTTAAAATTATTATATGGCGAGCATGATAAGTTTAGTCTATCACACCTGTGCTGCCATCTAAGCACCACTGCTTCCCACGGGAATCTCATCTCTCTCTCTCTCTCTCTCTCTCTCTCTCTCTCTCTCTCTCTCTCTCTCTCTCTCTCTCTCTCTCTCTCTCTCTCTCTCTCTCTCTCTCTCTCTGTTCCTTGAAAAAGTGAAAAAATTACTTTTTTGTGTTCTAGTACACAAACATGTAGTCAGCTATGGTGAGCGATAATCTAATATCTAATATATTTTGATATTTTTTTTACGTTTTATCTGAACTGCTATACAGTACAGTCATTTCAGTGACAGTCCAGATGGAGCAACCCGGAAAGTCCAGTTCATGAGTCACGCAGTCTTACGGAGCTGGCATTTTGACAATCAGCATAAAGTATAGTCCACTTTGCAGTTTATTCTGGCCAAAAAACGCCTACTTGGACAGGAAAATAAAACCTCACAATTGTAAAATCATCAACCAACCATATTTTGTTTTTTAAAAGGTGTTTAGGTTTGGGTGTATCAGAAATAATCAAATTGTATAAAAAGAAGATTATTCAAAATTTGGGATGGCAATCTCAGAAAATGTTTGTACAAAAAAAATATTAACTTAAGTCAAGTCACCTTTATTTATATAGCGCTTTACATAATGCAGATTGTTTCAAAGCAGGTTCATAGTAATAAACAGGAAAATAACATAAATTATGCAAACTTGATTAAATATGAGACAAATTCAAATTCTGCCAAAAAGCAGCTCTAAAAAGACAATAGTGCCATTATTCAGGCTCAAGTCAGTTCAGTGCTGGTTCAATTAAGTTCAATAATTATAAAAAAAAAAAAAGTTCAAATCAGCTATAAAGAGCTCTACAGAAGTGTTGTTATTCAGCTCGGATATGTTCAATGTTTATTCAATTATGAGGTTAAGATTGTGTAGATATGACTGTAAAAAAAAAATTAAAAAAATTAATGGTATACATAAACTAAGCTATTTCTGATCCGGTTTGCTCGCTACTAAGTTGCCCAAACAAAACTCTGAACATCCTTATCCAAATATGAAGCCATATGAATCCAGTCATTCTTCCCCATCAGCCATCATCAGTCTGATACCTTTTGAACACATTTTTATCTACCCTGACTTTGGCACTCTAATTGGAACTTGAAAGTGCTTTCAAGCTCTGTGTGCAAAATGCATCAGATGATCAGTAAATGGACTGTGGGTGGTCCGTGGGGATGCCCAAGAAAATCTACTGTATATACCTGGAGAAAGTTAACCATCAACATTCCCATTAATCTCAATAACAGTTACTCGACTGGTGTAGGATCCCAGAAATACTGTATGCTATCGTGGGTGCTATCAAATGACTTCACGGCAAAACTGACTGGCCGATGACCCCACAAACATATGCAATGTCCTGCATATGACAACAATGACAATATTATAAGATCATTTCAGAAAAGAATCAGGTAATCGTACAATATCTACTATAGCATAAGGAAATATTTGGGATTCGTTTGGAGCTTAAAAAAAAGGAAAAAAAGGGCATCAGTGGAAAAAAAAGTGCTTTTTGCTGTCAGATGACAAAATGTTCTGCACATCTACCAGTTACGCTAAACAGCAACACCATGTCTGAGACTATACTTGAGATGAAAACACAACCTGAGTTAAAAGCCTTGATACCCAATTATAAACCTACCAAATCTTGATATCAACATACGCCAATTACAAGTATTTATCCCTCTGTGTTGGCACACATGAGCAGTAACCCAAAATTGGGTTAGACCGTGTCACGCTATGAAAAGAGTCTGCTCTCCGTAGCTTTAATGTGCATGTTGATAAGAACATGTATTACACTGACTCTGAGCTTCAGCGTTATCAGTGACACAGCCTGGATTACCTGCATGTAGCAAATTCCTGGATGGGCTCCGATTAGAGCAATAGATGCAGATAAGACTTGACTGAATTTAGAGTTATCAGTCATCAAACGTCTTTTACTACACAATATGAGCACTAATGAATTTTGGAACTGCTTAGGCAGAAGTTTGACTTCAAACTACATGAATCAGCAAGAATCTTAACTCTCTTTTCTGTGTCTAACAGTGTCTTTGCTTTCATCTCAAAGATGGAACTCACTAGGAATGAACTGAAGTCTCTAATAGTGCTATTTGCATGTGCCGCCTCTGTTATTTTTGCTTTTATTTCACTAAAAGATTTATGTACATAAGGTAATGTTGTAAATATGAACAAGAAATTAGTGCTAAATGCTATTCTTATTCCACAATTATCCATGTTACAAGCCAGATCTGAATACTAGGTTGTTGTGGAAGATGCAACAGACTACCGCTATCTGGCATACTTTACTAAGACTATGCAGAATAATTCTGCTATCAAGTAGTGTTGCCAAAAATATAGTTTTTTTTTAATACGCATCGATATTGAAATATCTGGATACTGTCCGAAAACTAATTTTCCACTCTATCGATACACTGATACAAGCTGCACTTTCTCACTCTTTTTTTTTTATTTCTCTGAGTTGACAAACCCACCTCCGATTACTCACTCGTTTCATTTTAGCTGAGTGAATAGTGTTCTTGTTACAGGGCAGGATTGCAGATGTTGTGCCTTATTTAAATCATTCCTCATGTTTCACTCTCACACCCAAAGCCTGCATGCACAAATCTGCCTCTGAAACAGCTTGCGAGTAATTAAGTTATTTTTCGCCGCTTTTTACACTTAATTGCACAAATACACACGAAATAATGTCAAAATGCCTGTCTTGTTGAGTATTCTTGTAAACACAGTCGGTTATGTCTTAAGTGAATGTAAACAGTTGAGAAAGGAAAATGTATGTGTAACAGTTAATTAGATCCATGCATTAGGTCTTAAAGTGACAGCAGCCTAATAAACCTGCTGCTATCCTTGCCATTAATGTTAAAACAGCTGTTCTAAATTATCTTTAAACCACTTCTTCAAAGGGCTTATTGCTTTTATAAAACTGTTACTACACAATACATTTATTGAAGGCAAAACATATATAGGCCTATTAATATGCTACTTTTTAAGTTTTACTTTTTTAACTTCCTTCCTCTAGAAATGAGCAGAATGCTCTTAGTTGTAATGCTGGAGCTCAAATAAAAACAGAGAATGGAACTGTTCTCATGCGGTGTGTTTTTAACACAATATATGACATTTCCTCATCTCAGCAAGTGCAGTTCCTAAACGGAATTTTGGGAGGAGTGAACTCATCTAATATTTCAATTATGTGTACGAGTAGATGCGAGTAACATGCGAGTTCGCCTAAGAAGTGTCATTAAACAGTGTAACTCGATGAACATACAGTACCATACCTGAAAAAGAAAACTGCACTTTAGAAACTGTGGGCTTCCACACATGAAAAGTCTTTCTTTGACAGGGAAGGGTGTGGTCTCAAAACTAAAGGTGAATGACGCAACATAAAGCCAGCAGGGGTCACTCATACTTCATTACATAAATAATAAAAAGTTATTGCTTTAATCCATAACACATGGAACTGCAGCAACACAGAGACGCAGTGGCACAGTGGCGCTGTAATATTGATGTAATGAGGATTACAGAATCAAGGACTGGAACTATCCCTTTTATAAAGAATATTTAAACATTCCACAGAGAAAAACAACAGCATAGGTTTGAAACAACATTGAAAGTCAATAAATATTGACAGAATTTCTTTTCTTTTTTTTTTGAGTGAATTATTATTTTCATCCGCATGCAACAGTGCTATAGCAGCGCACTGAGAGCCTGAATAAACTGCATTACAGATGGTTAGTGAATAAGGTATTGCTTCATGTCTCTCTTTCCCTCTCAGTTTTTGGCTTACACTGGCACACACATACACACAATGCGCAAATGTGAATACAGTTGTTTGTAATGGTCACAGTTGGAAACGAAAGTTGGAAACCAGTGACCTCACCTCGGCAGCAATTAATCACATGAGCGACACTGCGTCTGCCATCATTAAGCTCCTGCCGTTGAGGAGTTCATTAATTACATGGGATCTAAAGGAGAGAAATGGGGCGGTGATTTTAGAAAAGCATTTTCCATCCGCTACATTGTAATTTTAAATATCTCTCTTCATGCTTTCACTTGATCTGCTACTTTTGTTTTTGAGCATTCCTCTGCCTTTAATTGTCCTTCGCAGTCTACACATGCAGAAAATAAAAATCAAATATGATGAAGCTTCTTTTCCATCGCGATAAAAATAGAGCTCTTCTAAACACAGCACACACAAAAGCAGTGCTCGAGGCCATAATGATTGGCTATTATTCAGGGTGAATGTTGTAACGGAATATATTTAGTGGGGGCTGAAGGCAGAAAACAGTGCATAGCGTATTCATATATTCATACCCGCTGCCATTATGCATGGATTCTAATCTGTGAGCCATCTTGCCACTGATTGGCTTTGGTTTCATCAATCGTTTTTCTTCTCATATAATGTTAGAAACATAAAACTAATCTTGCCAGACTCTCAACCATTTTTAGACAGTACCATACAGTATAAATGATTCAATCAAATCTCACCAGAGGGTAACTCAGCTGACAGTTTCACTAGACTAATTTTCTGAATTTGCATGAGGATCGATTTTCCAAATCCTCATCACATCATTCTTGATTCTTGCTCAATAAAATCCTAGACTGATTTTGAAGGACAACTGTGTACTCAAGGCACTGTTCACGGCACCCTGGGTGAAAGAAAGAAAGAAAGAAAGAAAGAAAGAAAGAAAGAAAGAAAGAAAGAAAGAAAGAAAGAAAGAAAGAAAGAAAGAAAGAAAGAAAGAAAGAAAGAAAGAAAGAAAGAAAGAAAGAAAGAAAGAAAGAAAAAAAATATGGGACAAATTTGTACCCAGAAGTGACCAAAATCTACAAAAACCTGCCTTTAGGGACATCATAATTTGTAATTTTTATGTAAAAATTCAGAAAGTTTTGTGTGATGGGTAGGTTTAAGGGTAGGGTTAGTGTAAGGGGATAGTATAAAAACCATTACATCTATGGAATGTCCCCATTTAGATAGCTAAGTAAACGTGTGTGTGTGTGCGTGTGCGTGTGTGTGTACTGTATGTCCATACATTCACCTTTTTTTATATAGCGCTTTTTTATTCAATGTACATTGAATTTCATTGAATGGACAACAATAGTTTAAACGTTATTTTGTATGTTCCACAGAGAAAAGAAAGTCAGTGAAAGTTGTGTTCTACTCTAACTCCACCCACCAAATTACATAAACAACACTAATGCAATCTCATGGCAATGTTCTATTTTATATTTTGACTATTTGGTGGCTATAATTCACATGCATTCATGCAATATCATTTGTACGGTTTCATGTGATCTGATTCGGCCCAATGCAGGTAATGTTTAGGAGGTGGACAGTCATGATTTTTTAATTGGATTTTTTTCAAATGATTCACATCATACTCAATTTATACAAAATCTGCCCCTTGTAAAATAGTTATGCTCTCCTGTGAGATCATGTTGATAACACTTAGCCAGAAGTTCATCCACCTAGTCAAGCAGTCCCAACCCAAAAGGACAAGTTAGAATACTTTAAACCTACTAACTATATATATATATATATATATATATATATATATATATATATTTTTTTTTTTTTAAGTTCAACCTTTTATTGTCTGAAAATCTAAATTGTTGTCTGTGGTAACTGATGCAAAACCCGATTTCGCCAAAATCAACATGTTCCTGGATCAACATCTTTGTTGATCCTGGAACAACATTCCAATCAACTAATCAGATTTGAGGGACAAGTGTACAGTTTATGTCAAGTTTAGGCTTATTATAAACCAGGGTTAGGTGCTTCCTCACCATTCTTATTCACCAACATTTTCTTCTGATTTTAGGGATAACTTATTAGTAGGGTTAGGTTTAGGGGTAGGGATATGGTAAGGACAACATTTTCGGACAGGAATGTTGTTCCAGGATCAACAAAATATGTTGACCCAGGAATGCGTCTTACTCGTAACTGATAGCATGCCACAGAAGCAGTCCATTGCAAACAAGCTAGAATACTTTTTTAACAAGTCTTGAGGTAGTAGTAGTGTTAAGATAAATAAGGCTTCAGTGGGTCCAATTCAATTATCTGTCAGTTCTGTAAGACAATGCAAAACACCATAGGTGATATTAGACATCTCTTTTTTACCAAGACCCCCTCCTCTTTCGCATCGTGTCCGTCTCTGCGCATAATGTGTGCTACCACCATGATTTGAGTGGACAGGCAAGAGCGACGCTAGGATGAAATAATCACCAGCGGCTTTCCCAATCGTCCGTGAGTGACAGGGTTCATCTGCGAGGGGGATCAGCGTGCATGTGACAGCCGCCGACAACCTGGAACTAATTTATTCAGCTCTTAAAGGAAATTCAATCCCTTAACTGTCTGTCGAACACACACTAACACACAGTTAGCAAATTATGCAGCCAAGGATTCAGGAAAACTGACGTGAAAAATTAACTGCCTCCCCCCTCTCCCCTCATTGCTTCAACCTTGCCTTGTCAGTTTGCTACAATTATTTGATTGTAATGAAATTCTTTGCCTGACTTTGCTAATGGAGTGTGTGGTTAGTCAGCACTTGGGGCCTCATCTCTGGAGAACTGTAACCGGTGCCTGATTGAGAAAACAAGTAAGCAAATGCATAAATGGGTGTCACTTTAATAAATGTATTGGACTATGAAATCAATTACAATTGATCCTTCATTTATGAAACTTGGCAGCACCATTTATTATGTCTCTAAGGGATTGAGGCCTGATTAAATAGGCAGTCTATGAGACTGAGAGCAAATGACTTCCCTGTCAGCCAAGACTTCGCTTTTAAAAGTCCTTAAACAGCATGTCAGGTGCCATTTATGTATTTGGATTATGTTTTGTCACTTGCCTAGCGGATGTTTCGCGGACAGCTGAACGACTGGCACTCTTCCAAACTACACAAAATGCCATTGTCCTGTTGAGACATCTTCACTTTTTTGGAATTATGGCTTTGGTTAGGACTGTAAAAATGTAATTGCAGGAATCATTTGTTAATCAGTATTCATCTTGTTTCCTTGTAATATTGAAACATCTTTTATAAGATGAACTTGATAAATATACGCAAGAAGAGCACATTGCTTAAGATACTAATGCTTTTTTAATACTCTAGTCTAAACAAATTTGATTTGCTTTTCAATTCTGATTTCACACTGGATTTCATATTCTGATATATCTTGAATTAAGTTTGATTTCCTTAAGGCCCCGTTCACACCAATAATGATAACTATAAGCTATTTTTCTGTAAAGCTGCTTTGAAATTATATGTATTGTGAAAAGTGCTATACAACTGTATATCTGAATTGAATTGAAAAGTGATTCTAACGATATTGTTTCTGTGTCGTTATCGTATAGCTGTGGTGCAAAAATATTCGCACAGAATTAGGATGATTATTAAAACTTTATAGACATAGTTATTCTTGAACGGGCCTTTAAGCCAAACTTATTTTTTTATTTTTCTTGTATATCTAACAAAACTGTATAAATGGGTTCATTCTTCTCATCTGATGGAATTTTGCTTCTCTTTACATTGTGTTGTTTGTTGTGTTGTTGTTGTTGTTGATGTTGAAGAAAGTGTATGCATAATCAGAGGATCCCTCTTTAATTTTCATTAACAGTTTACAATACATTTCCATGGGATGCCATTTGTAAAATATGTATAATTTTGATTGACAACCCATTAGGGCATGACATTACCAACAGATCAACAATGAATCAATTAATCAAATAATGAATCAAGGCCATTCATTGTTAAATATTCTTATGATTTGCCAAATAACAATGCGTTTCAGCTTTCATTAACATTTAGTTAGATATTCTTATTTGTTTGCCATGCCGTTCAATAGTAACAACAACAACAACAGCAAAGTGATAATAATTACAAATGATAATTCACTGATTGAATTATGCATGACAAAAAAGAAACATGCTCATCAGTTAATGACTAGCTTCCTTCTTTAACACAAACCTTACATCAGGAGCAATGTGATAAGTTTCCAGCAAGTAATTTGTCTAGCCACACTGAAATTGAAAGTGTAGCACGATATGACACGATCCTAACCAATCAAAACTATTGTAATTAAACAGTCATGTACAGCAGGAATTAAGACCATTTAAATGTGGGCGGGCTCATTCTTATGATAATACCATGGTATGTCCCATATAACTGAATTATTACCACACTATATAATGGTATTTACATTGTACTTCATAGAATAGCATAGTATTACCATCATACTTCTTTTTTTTTTTTTTTTAAGTGAAGCTAGCGCAGAACTAAGATGTGTAAGAAAACATATACACATATAACATATAAGCTAATAATACTCTTACAAATATACAGTAGCTATACTGAAAATGTTTGCTATAGATAAAGTTTTTAAAGACTGCAGTTTTAGATTTGAAATGTTGACATTATGTTTTTACATATGCCATTACTAAAACAATAAACATAATCATAACTGCAACAGTGTATTGATTCAGCTTTGTGATAAAATAGCATTGCAGGACAATAATACTGATTTCCCCTCCAACACTAATATATTAAAAATGGAAACAAGAAGTTCAGCTGTACTTGCAAAGCTTCAGGTCAAGAGATTAACTGCGATTCTCTAGGGTTCAACATGGACAGAAATATCAATGCTGAGAATTAAACACATCACCCTGAAGGCAGTGATCCATTTCACCAGCCATTACTCATGCATATGCAAAGAAAATGTGATGCATTTGAAACATTCAAGAAATATCACATGAGCAAGAATGTTGTTCCAAAAATCTGATTCGTAAACATTACGATTGCGAGTGTGATTTTGCTTTTACCAGTTCAGTAGACAACAAGTTTTTAGACATTTTATGTTAGCCTACTTGTTATTGTTTTAGCACCATCAACACAAATAGTTCCAAACTAAATCAAATCAGATTCAACAATTATTCTCAGGTCATTTTATCGAATTTATCATTTGAGTGAATGATTCAGTGACTCACTCATAAAAACATGGGGTGCTTCTCAAATAGAAGGCAGCATCTGAGTGAGGCTGCAGTCATGGCTAGAATGATTAATTTTGAAAAGATTATTTTTTTTGTATCTTTATATTAAGTGAATTTCTATTAATGCAGTACTGTGGATGACATCTGTCTGTGCAGTTTATTTATAACAAAACAAAAGGAAACACAAATGCCTTCATCTTTGTCTTACACATGCTGCAAATAAGTAAAACTGGAAAGGAAAATAGCAAATATGATCCATGTTGGAAGTTTGTATAACATAATTTCAAAGTTCAGCACCTCCCCAAATAAACCTGAATATGTCTGTCTCAGTGAAAATGTGCCATGACCTTTTGTAGGCAATACATTTCTCATTATAAAAAGATTCAAGAGAATAGAAATAATGGGAATGGGAATGTATTTCCTAAGTCTGTCAGTTTATTTCGCAAGGAGTGGGTTGTGAAATCTCAGAAATTGGTCCATTACTGAGGAGGTATTGCAGAGAATTCTTTAAATCATTCAGTATGGTTGACTGTGGGATCTCCTCTGCTTGAGTGAATCGAATGTGAAATTCTCTATTTACTCATACCACCGGGCAATCCCTCCGACAGGCCATCCGTTTAAAGTTGGCCACAGCCACAGGCAGTCAAATATAGTCACCTCAAAAACACTACTGTATTCTGGAACTTTCAGCAGCTAGAGCAGTGCTTCCCAACCTTTGTCCTTGAAGCCACACTCCTTACAGTACATAAAAAACCTGAGACCCCCAGACTTACAGACTTTGTTTTATTTCCACACAAATAACATTTTGGGAAATGGTTGCAATGCATTTTGTGTGCAAGTCCAGAACAGAGACTGATAAAACAAAATAAAACAAAAACAGAACTGGCCAGTCTGTCGATCTGTGCTTCTCTACTACTGGCAACCCTTCACCTGGAGCTCTAATGAGGAGAACACGCTTTTGTGTGAGGGAAAGAGTTCAGAGAGTGGAAGAAGAGCAATATGTGTATGCAAATGTACAGCAGCTAATTAATGGCAGTTTAATAAAGTTTAATAAAGTAGTTTGAATTATACACACCTTTTCAATGCGTTATTATTGTACTCTAGCCCACCGTCACTGATATTTTCATATTTCCCCACACCTCTCATGGCCAATGTGATCGGTTTATGTGATCGGCAGGCTGAGAGCACGTATAGAATCAAAGGAAGTAATTGGTTCCGATCAGTAGCCGGTCATTTGGAGCATTCCTAGAAACTACCTATGGAAAGGTTTTTCGTATCCATATTTGACAAAGCATATAAGCTAATAATAAATATAAGGTATGTGTTGTGTTCAACTATTCAGCTGTGCAGTGCAATGTGAGTCACCCTCATACTGTTTTGATTGTTTGTGATTTGTGTCACGCATTTTCACATTCATTAGTGTGACAGTAGTAGGGTAGTTTTCTCCCTTATTTTCTTGTATGTATACTTTGTATATACATTTCAAAAGTTGGACAACATGTCAGCTGGTCTCGCTGTGTCTCATTTGGTGACTTTTCAAAATCACAACATCTGTTTCTCAATTATAAAGTATCCCTGGTCCCTCTGGTCCCTGTAGTGTACAGTAGTAGTCCTCACAGGAGAGTCTTTCAATTACAGCATCTAAAGCAGTAGTTTTCTTTCTCCTGTTGGAGAGCTGTGTGAACACACCGTACAATACACTGATGGAAATCAATAGGAAGGTAATTCCAAATTTGCACAATTGATTATTTGAGCTTTAAACTCATGGTGACATTTTATGAGTCTTTTTTTTCTTGTAGGGTAGACGCATCGATTTTCAATCATGACAAATGTTCAGCACACTAAAATATATTTTCTTTTAGAAAAACAATGATGTTGTACTGTAGGAGTCAGAAAGTTGTATTTGGTATATTGTTTGCTTTAGTAACAATGTGAGTTGTGTATGTAACATTCAATGGACCTGCATTTTTTTTTTTTTACTGTATATGCTACTGTATATAATTACTATTATTATTATTATTATATTTCGTTTTTTTTTTTTTTTTTTGTGAAGTTATTTTGTGTAAATGCACTGGAAGAAACCAATCACAAATGAGACCTCTTTAATATCTCAACTGTTTCAATGCTGTGAAATATGGCTCACTGTTTAGGGAAGGTTTGAACAGATTGTGGCATTTTTGTTTTATCTCAATCTCTGTAGCAGCACCAAATTTGGGTCAAATCATCTTAAGATCATACTGGTCAAAAGATATTATAGCTACACAATGTAACTAGCTAAATGCAGCTTTTCTTTTCTTACTCTTTCACTGTATATGATGATATATATATATATATATATATATATATATATATATATATATATATATATATATATATATATCTGAGTATGTATACAATATTTCATCTTAACAGAAATATACAGTCAACTGGAATTTGTGATTTTGCATATGTATGATTTCAGTTCTTCTTACATTTCTTTCTTTCTTTTTTTTTTTTTTTTTGTGTAAATTTCAGAATACATTTTAGTACGAAAGTAATAATCATGATTTGTTTGTGAAAAGGTTTGTACGCAGATTGCATGCTCAATTTCATGCGTATGCACGCTTGTGAATGAGAGCAGTTGTTTTGGTTGTGCTTCAGCTCTGGGGCCACATGTATCAAACTATCTATAGATTTCATCCTAAAAGTGTGCATATGTACAAAAGCTAGATTTTGCGTATGCACAAATGTTTTCAGATTTATAAAACTCAGCAGGCAGTAGTGCTGAGTTTGGGCTCTTTGCAAGCCTTCTTGGCCACTGCTTTCAGAGGAAAGCTGGTTGAAAATGCATTGTCTGACGCCAGATAGTTTACTAAGTAGTAGGCTCTAGTGAGCCTGCTTAGTCATTGCTTTCAATGGAGCATGTTGTGCCACCTTACTATGAGGGACATTTTTTTCAGCCTCCTTGGCCACTGCCTTTAGGAAGTGCCATGGGCCTCCTCTCGCTATAGAGAGTTACTTTAGCCTCCACTCTTTTGAGTTTCCCCTGCATACGGCGTGAGTTGATTATGCTCCATTGAGCTTTCTTGGAAGCTGTTTAGGCTCTCTGAGACTCAGCAATTGCTTAGGTCTGGAGCGTTGTTAGGCTTCTTCCCATAATGAGAATCTTCCTGTGAGGCCCCTGCTTTTTAGTAGCCAGTGTTGTCAACTCGTTAGGCTCCCTTAGAGCCTCCTTGGCTACTGCTTTTACAGAGATGGCTCCTCAGTGCTCCAACTGGGGCAGCATCAAGTTGTAAGAATGCACTACGTGCCTCCTTGATGGGAACTTGACGGGGTAAAAATGTTAGTTGTTAGGCTCTCTTGAGCCTCCTTGGCTGCTCTTTTGATAAGTGTTGCTAGGCCTTCGCTTTTCTGAGAAGTACTGTTCATTAAGGCCTCCGCTTCCCAGGAGATCCGCCATTTTTCATTTCCGAGTTGCAGGTTCTCTTTGAGCCTCCTTGGAGCTGCCCTGGGTATGGAACGTAGTTAGGCCTCCTCTCGTTTTGGAGAGTCAGCATATTGAGGCCTCCGTTCTCGGAGCCAAAATTGGACAGTAGTACTGGGTTGTAGGCTCTCCTTCCTGAGCTTTCTCTGGTGCATTTAGGTTGGGAGTCCCTCCCCTGAGCTCCAGTTGCTATTTTAGTGTCAAGCTGCTAGGCCTTCCTTAGGCCTCCCTGACAGTTGTTAGGTTCTCTGCAAGCCCCCTTGGTCACTGCTCTTGAACTAGAGCATTGTTAGACCTCCTCTCGCTTTAGACAGTCTATTAGAGGCCTTACCTCCACCCATTATTGTGTCAGGCTGCTAGCACTGTTATGTAACCTCCTTGACAGGCGTAGGACTAACTGTATTCGTCCTATGAGCTCCTCGTAAGATGTCCTGAGCGTGGGGCTTCGTTAGGTCTCCTCTCGACTTAGAGAGTCGTCATACTGAAGCCTCCGCCCCTAGAGCTCGGCTAAGCAGTAGGGTAGTGTGCTAGGTCGTTAGGCTCTCTTGGAGCCTCCTTGGGTACTGACCTCAGTGTGGGGTGTTGCTAGGCCTCCTCTCAATATGAGAGTCATTGTATTGAGGCCTCCCCTCTGTGGAGCTTCGCGGGCCAGTTAGTCTGAGCTTATAGCACTTTATGAGCTTTTTTTGAACTGCCCTTGGTGTTGCCTAGGCCTCTTGTTTGAGGCCTCCACTTTTCAGGGCTGCCTGAACAGCAGTTCTGAGTGGTAGGTTCTCTGTGAGCCTCATTGGATGCTGGCCCGAATATGAGTATAGTTAGGATTCTCCTTTTTAGAGTCATCCTGTTGAGGCCTCTGTTCTTGAGAAGCTCATATGATCGTGGCTGGTGCACCTTAGGGATGAGGGCTCTTTTGCTAAGTCAAAGGAGTCCTTTGACTAAGCACAGCCAATAGGGCACTCATCTCTTCAGCATGGCATCGTTGGTATTCTGTTCTCCATAGCGACCCCTAGGGGATGCTGTGTGAATTCCCTTTCGAAAGGGAACATCTCAGGTTACGCCTGTAAGCATGGTTCCCTGAGAATAGGGAACGAGACACTGCGTCCCTTTGCCATGCTTGCGGTATTCCGGCACATGTCTCCTTTAGACAAGAAGTGGATCATGTATTGCACATCAATACATCATCATATGTAGGTGCCCTTTTATACTCGTGGTCGCACCTGTGATGACGTCATAGGCTGCCGCCTTCCATTGTCAAGTACATTGTTGTGTTTAGACTCATGCTTCAGGCACCAGTCACGCCGGAGGCATTCCACATAGCGACCCCTAGGGCATGCAGCGTCTCATTCCCTTTTCTCAGGGAATCATGGTTACATGCGTAACCTGTGAAGTTTAACAGTACAACATTAGGAAAATATGAGATATGGACTATATGCCGTCACTAGGGGTGTGCCCGAAGCCAAATACCTTATTCAGAAAGGCACGGATAATGTCTTCAAAACGAAAAACGAATAATTCTGCCGAATAATATTTGGCTTAGGCTGACACAGTCACTACTCATGTTTATTGGATAACAGGTGAGCCAGGGGATAGCACATTATTATAGCCGACATAAACATATACAATTTCTTTTCATTAATAAGTGCGTGAAATGAATGAGTGAGAGTAAACGTAATGAATGAAATGAGCGCAAATCAAAGCCGCGTTGCCGTCTACATGTCAAGTCAAGTCAAGGTATATTTGTATAGCGCTTTTCACAATACAGATTGTATCAAAGCAGCTTCACAGTATTAAATTAAAATAATACAACAAAGTTTGTTTCAAGAGGAATTTATTGATTGATAAAATTAAATTAAATATCCCCAAAATATCCCAGCTCTCATGTGCAGACATGTGCAGCTCTCATATATCAGAGTTTGGCAAAAGTAGCCTAATATTAACTCAAAAACTACATCATACACATGTAGCCTATATTTAAATTATTTAAACCTTGTATGATATTATACATGAATGAATGGAATAGTATGCACAGCGCGATCACAACAGCGCGTTGCCATTTCTGCGTGTCTCCGACTCTCAGAAACCAAACTATCAAGAGTGATATCTACTAAGATATTTGATTTGTACACACTCTTCTACTTGATATGACTATTTAAATGTTTTAAACCTTGTACGATATAGTACAAGAATAAATCGAATAAACACAGCAAGTGTCACGTTTTGGGTTTGTTCTTATCATGTTTCTGTGTCATGTCTTGTTTCCATGTCTGTCATGTGATCCTGCCATGTCTTGTCATTGGTTAATTGTCTGATCATTGTTCACAGGTGTCCCTTGTTTTGTCATTAGTCTGTGTATTTAAGCCCTCATGTTTGCCATGTGTCTTTGTCAAGTATTGTTTCCTGTAGTCTGCTGTTATGCAAGTTCATGCTTTGGTTTTCGTTTTCGTTTTCGTTTTCGTTTTCATGCCACGTCATGTTTTGTTTCATGTTTTGTTTTAGTTAATAAACTGCACTTGGGTTCTTATCTATCACTTGCTTTCAGTGGATCCTTATTACAGAATACTTTTACCATGAACCCAGCAGTTGTTGCCCTCCTTTCTCTTCGCCAAGACAACCTCACCATTGAGGATTATGTTGCAGAGTTTTGTGAACTCTCTCACCTGGTGGACTTTAATGATGTGGCTCTCAAAGACATTTTTAGGGTAGGTTTGAATGAGCCTGTTTGCTACCAGCTACCTGGGGGAAAAATTCATTGGTCTCTGGCACAATACATGGACTATGCCCTATTATTGAGCGGTTCCTCATTTACTGTGGGTTTTGAGGAGAAGCCCCACAAACCCACAGTATCTGCCAAGCCTGAGCCACTTCACGTCATGCCTGCCAAGCCTGAGCCACTTCACGTCATACCTGCCAAGCCTGAGCCACTTCACGTCATGCCTGCCAAGCCTGAGCCACTTCACGTCATGCCTGCCAAGCCTGAGCCACTTCACGTCATGTCTGCCAAGCCTGAATCTCTTCACGTCACGCCTGCCAAGTCCGAGCCTGTGTCTCCTGACAAGATGGCCGCCGCCGAGCCTGTGTCTCCTGACAAGATGGCCACCGCCGAGCCTGTGTCTCCTGACAAGATGGCCGCCACCGAGCCTGTGTCTGACAAGATGGCCGCCGCCACGCCTGAACCTGAGCCCTCAGTTATGGCTACACTAACAATTATGGCCACAGCCATATGGTGTGTGTGGTCTGTGCACACATTTGAAGTTCACGTCACGTCTGCCGATCCAGAGACTGAGCTTCACGTCACGTCTGCCGATCCAGAGACTGAGCTTCACGTCACGTCTGCCGATCCAGAGACTGAGCTTCACGTCATTTCTGTTCTGGAGTCGTTGTCTGTTCCAGCCCATAACCCCATAGCTGTCCCCAAGAAAATTTTTTGGGGGGGGGGGGGCAGTAGGGTCCTTGTTAGGACCATGGAGGCCGCGCCGCCATGGTCACCTGAACTGTCTGGTCCACCCTGGCCACCTGAACTGTCTGGTTCGCCATGGCCACCTGAACTGTCTGGTTCGCCATGGCCACCTGAACTGTCTGGTCCACCTTGGCCACCTGAACTGTCTGGTCCACCTTGGCCACCTGAACTGTCTGGTCCACCTTGGCCACCTGAACTGTCTGGTCCACCATGGCCACCTGAACTGTCTGGTCCACCATGGCCACCTGAACTGTCTGGTCCACCCTGGCCTCCAGCACTGCCGGATCCGCCCTGGCCTCCAGCACTGCCGGATCCGCCCTGGCCTCCAGCACTGCCGGATCCGCCCTGGCCTCCAGCACTGCCGGATCCGCCCTGGCCTCCAGCACTGCCGGATCCGCCCTGGCCTCCAGCACTGCCGGATCCGCCCTGGCTTCCTGCACTGCCGGATCCGCCCTGGCTTCCTGCACTGCCGGATCCGCCCTGGCTTCCTGCACTGCCGGATCCGCCCATGCCTTGCCGATCCAGAGACTGAGCTTCACGTCATTTCTGTTCTGGAGTCGTTGTCCGTTCCAGCCCATAACCCCATAGCTGTCCCCAAGAAATTTTTTTTTGGGGGGGGGGGGCAGTAGGGTCCTTGTTAGGACCATGGAGGCCGCGCCGCCATGGTCACCTGAACTGTCTGGTCCACCCTGGCCACCTGAACTGTCTGGTTCGCCATGGCCACCTGAACTGTCTGGTCCACCTTGGCCACCTGAACTGTCTGGTCCACCTTGGCCACCTGAACTGTCTGGTCCACCTTGGCCACCTGAACTGTCTGGTCCGCCCTGGCCTCCAGCACTGCCGGATCCGCCCTGGCCTCCAGCACTGCCGGATCCGCCCTGGCCTCCTGCACTGCCGGATCCGCCCTGGCTTCCTGCACTGCCGGATCCGCCCTGGCTTCCTGCACTGCCGGATCCACCCACGCCTTGCCATGGCCCAGGTCCGCCCACGCCTTGCCACGGCCCAGGTCCGCCCACGCCATGCCACGACCCAGGCCCGTCCACGCCATGCCACGTCCCATGTCCTGTCCCCCTGCACGGGCCTGGCCCACCATCCCTCCCCCATGACCTCCTCCACTCCACCACCCTCCTGGTCTTATCTTGTGTTTTGGTTTTGTTGGGCGTCGGGAGACGCCCTTAGAGGGGGGGATTCTGTCACGTTTTGGGTTTGTTCTTATGTTTCTGTGTCATGTCTTGTTTCCATGTCTGTCATGTGATCCTGCCATGTCTTGTCATTGGTTAATTGTCTGATCATTGTTCACAGGTGTCCCTTGTTTTGTCATTAGTCTGTGTATTTAAGCCCTCATGTTTGCCATGTGTCTTTGTCAAGTATTGTTTCCTGTAGTCTGCTGTTATGCAAGTTCATGCTTTGGTTTTTGTTTTCATGCCACGTCATGTTTTGTTTCATGTTTTGTTTTAGTTAATAAACTGCACTTGGGTTCTCATCTATCACTTGCTTTCAGTGGATCCTTATTACAGAAAGACTGCAAATCTTCTATTCCGTCTCTGCGAGTATCTCAGAAACAAATGCGTGCGCATCATTGATCATTATTCGCGCAAAAATATCTTCTCAAAACATGAGTTCTGCTATTTAGAACTATAGAATGTAAAAAAAAGATGGATGACACCCCTTCACTCTCTTCCAATGGTGAAAAGTGAAGCCGCCAAAGTCCTAATATGGCGCTGACATCTTGCGCTGATTTGGGACCTGATTCTGCGCAGTAGTGAGGGTGAAGTGGAGCCTCGATATCATGGTCCCGCCCTCACTCTCGCAGAAACCGTTAATACAGTATATGTAGAAATGAAAGCTGAAGCTCCAATCTCCTCCCAAAATCCCCCCAAAAGTATGTTGGTGACAGCTGTCAATCATGATATCAAATTCCCGTTTTTAATAGCATCAAATAATGAACTAAGACCAAACTTATAAAAAATAAAATAAAAGAACACTTTAACACTTAATAACAAAAATGTTTCAACTTCTGTATAATGATTTCATGTAATTTCAGTGGTTCAGTGCATATTTAATCTAAATGCAGAAATGTTGAAATGGAAAACAGTTTAAAATCTTTCTATTTACTTCATCACTCAGTAAAAGAGTGCGTACACATGGTCTAGAGAGAGTCCGTACAGTGTGCACATATTTACGCAAAGGACATTTTTATAAATCCCGTTATATGCGTGGAAAATTGCAACGTTTATACATCAGGCCCCTGCTCCCTGCATGGATGATTGTGGTTCAAGGCACTGGTGTACACATGGATATGAGGCTTTGATCACACTTTAGACTAGGGTCCAATTCTCACTATTAATTAGCTGCTCCAGAGCAGATGGACAAATAAAGGTTTCATCATTCTTAATAGTCCAACCTTATTAGTTTCTTGCTCATTTTAACAACAAACTCTTAGCTTCATGCTACACATAGCTGGAGCTAATTCTCTCTGTGTATAGATATAACGTAACACACATGGGCGAATGAGATACGTATGCAATTTTCCCTAAAGTCCATCCCGTTTGAAAGTGGCCTGAGTGCTCAGAGCGGAACCAGTTGTGTTGGTGCCGTGACCCGGATGGGAGTGAAGATTAGTGGGGTTAGTGTAACGGGGCCCAGCTGGTAAGAGCTGTGCAATAAATCTCAATCCCCTGACCAAAGGAGGCCCATTGTTATAGAGGCCTGGCTGTTACCTGTTTGAGTTCCACTCACGGCAGCTCGAGATGAATCGGTTACGATGGCAAAAAGGAAGAGAGGCTCTTTTTATATAACTTTGGCCTATAGAAAAGTGTAAAGGAACTTGAGCAGTTTGGCTCCACCTATATGTTAAAATCATATGTAATTGAACTATTTTACTAGTAATTCTTCTTATGACTTGTATACCATTGACAAATTGTATTTGTGTGCTTGGCCTCTTAATTGTTGTTTGCAGCTACATTTTCTTTTACCCTTTTTATTTCCTCTAAATATTTTAAAGAGAAACATCTGAGACTGAGGAGTTCATAAAGTCCCGTGAGCTATGAAAAAGTACATGAACTATACAAGTGATAGTTTTGTTCACATTCAGAGTATAATTCTTTTCTTTCTTTGTCATCTCATCATAATAATTAATCTATTTTTTATCTGATAGTTATTAATCTTGTAAGCTGACATCATTTGTCACACCACGTAGGTTTTCTGCATGAGTGAGGGTGTTGAACATCTGGAAAGATAATGACTCATGCAAGGAACATGCTTCTCTACAGAAAAGCTATTAAATATCTTTCCTCTCACCCACCTGAAGAGAAGTTGACCCACCACATTAATTGTATGTACTATACCATCTGTCAGACAATATTATTAGATACTTAATGTGTGGCTAGTCATCTGAAGCTAAGACTATCAATTGATTAAAAACGATTATTATTATTGACTATTACTGTTATGGTTAATTTTGATTTTTTTTTTTTAATTAGTTGCATATACCAACATTTAAGAAAAGCCATTGCAGATGAGTAAATCATTGAATCTAGGCAAAACGATTTTAGAGGTCAATGATTAGTTTTTTTTTTTTACCATTACACATTCATGCAGGTCAGGTATTGTCAATCATTAAATTTATTTATTAGGGGTTCAACGTCCCAACGTCACCAACGTCCGCCTCAATCGGCCTGACGGGGGTGCTACAGCGGTCAAAAGTACGAAATGGCTCATAACTCCTAAACCGTTGGGCATTGGCTCAAGTGCCTTATATCGTTGGAATCCTTGGCTCAAGGCGGACAAATGCATGCCTCGGATTTTGAGTAATTTTGGATTTTGTGAAAAACCTACTTTTGCGCACTAGTCCTCGGCTTTTGGCCCGATCGGAACCAAACCAGTCTAGCAAGATTCTCTGGAGTCTGATTGTCAATAATTATCAAGAAAATGTGAAATTTCGCTGCACGGTCGCTAGGGGGTGCCAAAATGTTTTATATGTCAGCGGCCATATTTACAAAAATGGCTATAACTCATGAACTAGATATTTTCACCCAACTCGGGACACGTGTATGAGCTCAATCTGAGGTTACTTGAAAAAAATTGCGACGATTGGCCACTTGGTGGCGCCAAAAAATATAAAAATGTCTACAACAACCCAACCATTAGCCCAAATGACTTTTGAAGATGACTCATGCCAATGAAAATTGGCATGCGCTGTCTTTGTATGAGGTACCACAATAGTCTATGGCAGATCTAAAAAAACATGGCCGCCAATAAAATTTGAGTAGCTATCAGACAAGGTTACTGGAGGCTGATCAGAACTAAACTCAGTGAGCATGTTCAACTCATGGCTCTAGAGTTCTTTAAGAATTTTGAAAGAAATCAGCCCCAAGTTGGCGCTAACTAGTTTTATGCCTCTGTAATCACGTTGTTTTTCACACATACACACAATATTCATGTAATTTGCTCCATAGACAAAATAACAGCTGAAAAGTAATGTCAAGCTTTCTTTTGTGAAGCAGGTGATGTATTATTAGTTTTATTCATTATATTAAAACTGTGGCAAACAGATAAAGTGAAAGATTTAACAAACTGTTTGTGAACAAAAAGGTTTCATCTATGGCATCACTTAGACTCACACAGACATTAAGAATCAGAATATAAATCTCAGCAATGGTGATACAAGTATTCATGCTACAATGCATGATGGGAGTCTGGGTGAGTACCTGTGCTGGTACCTAACATGCACTGCGACATGAAACTTTTAATGTCACCATCGTTGAGATTCATATGCTGATTCTTTATCTCTGTGTGAGTCACATTAATACCACAGAGGTTTTTAAATCTGATTGTCACAACAATGGATCTTACAGTATCACATTTCTACTATAATTAATAATACAAAACTAATAATAGATCACCTGTTTAAACAGAGATTAGGCTCTGGATAAGTTCAGTGAATCAAGTCACCAAATTGTGAGTTTTATCATCAAAACACAACCATCAACACCTGGTCATATTTTCTCTTGGCTTTTGTGCCACAACAAGTGTGTTTTATAAACACACAGTTACAGCAGCCAGAGAAAAATGCATATTATAAATTCAAGGGTCAAGAGCCCAACTACAGCAAACACTGATCTCCATCATAGTAACTTTAATGAAACAATAAATCATCAACATATAAACCTCTGTTAATTTTCAATAACTTCTGAAGACGCGTGACATAAATAAAGTCAAACTGGTTAGTAATAAGTGAAGCTGGTAATGCTGTTTGTGGAGTTGTTTAATCCTCTGCTGAGATCTTGAGAGATTTAAGGTCTTCTTTTATCTTCAGTTGATTTTATTTAAAAGGATAGTTCACTTTGAAATTAAATTTTGGTATGTTTTAGCTTACCTCAAGGGCATCCAAGATGTAGGTGTCTTTTTTTCCGCAGTAGTTTCAATTTTGATATTTTTAGGTCAAACCGTTCTTGTCTGTCAGTCATATAATGCAGGTCGGGTATAGATATATACACTAGATGTCGCCTTGGCTACGGTTTCGTTCCAATGAACTGCAGTCGCCAAGGCGACTTCTATTGTATATATCTATACCCGCCCGCGCTCTCAGATCACTTGGACGTGGCTGTGTACAAGAGGTAACAACGATATAAATAACTGTTCGTTTTCTCACACAAACCGCTCGTTTCGTGTCTTAGGCCATCAATGTGTACTTACATTGGGGAATTGTTTAATTTGGACAACGGGGAACTGTTTTAATTTGGACTCTGTGCATGCTCTTTGAGGTGGTGACCATCGACCTGCATTATATGACTGACAGACAAGAACGGTTTGACCTAAAAATATCAAAATTGAAACTACTGCGGAAAAAAAGGTACCTACATCTTGGATGCCCTTGAGGTAAGCTAAAACTATCCCTTTAAGGCTGTGGATGAAGTCAGTTGTAGTTTCTGTGTTTCTCTTTCGTTATTTCTCGTTAGGGTTAGACTCGTTTTGGTAAATAGTGGTAATTCATACTAGAACGTGGTAAATCAATGTAAACCATCCTAGTACATGGTAAATCATGGTAAACTATGGTAAATCATGCTAGATTCATGGTAAATCATACTAGAACATGGTAAATCATGCTAGAACATGGTAAATTGAGGTAAACTATGGTAAATCATGGTAAACTATGGTAAATCATGGTAAACTATGGTAAATGATGCTAGAATCACGGTAAACTATGGTAAATCATACTATAACGTGCATATCATGGTAAATCAAGCTAAACAATGGTAAATCATGGTAAACTGTGGTACATCGTGGTAAATTATGGTAAACTGGTAAATCATGCTAGAAACATAGTAAATCATACTAGAACATAGTAAATCATGGTAAACCATGCTAGAACAGGGTAAATCATGGTAAATCATACTAGAACATGGTAAATGTTACTACTACATACTAGAACTTGTGTAATGACAATAAAGTTGAATCAAATCATGGTAAACTATGGTAAATCATTGTTAAACTATGGTAAATAATGCTAGATTCATTGTAAATCATGCTAGAACATGGTAAATCGTGGTAAACCATGTTACGCATATGTGCTTACATTTTATAATTTATTTAAAATAATGATTTTAAATGGAGATCATACCATAGGTGGAACTATAACTGTTAAACCTTTAATAAACTGGTAAATTGCCTGTATTGTTGGTAAATGGTCTTTTCCATCTATGATCAAAATGGTTATATGCTTGCTAAATAAAACTTAATGTCTTTTAATGCTTATGTGCTTAAAGGCCTTAAATGCTGATTGCAGCTTTAATGACACTATATTATCTTGTTAAATTGGCAGGCTTATCTGAAACATTTAAAAGTTGTTGGTATAGTGCAAGTTACCTTATAGCTCTGAACACGTGTATATTTTAGATAAAATGACAGGATGTTTTTTTGTCCTTCATGTGCATCTTTGAAAAGATCAGAAATATCCATGCTAAACACTTTGGAATTAACTGGTCTATTGGGAGCTTTTTTTATTATAAGGTCACAGAGTTTCTTTTTACAAATGAAAGCAGATTGGAGAGGAAAGGTTAGCTTCACATTATCTAGATTTAAATATATTTTCAAATCTCTTGACTGTGATGTAAAAATCAGACAAGGACAGCCTTAGCAGAGGTCATTCTCATCAGCCCAGAGCTGTTTAATAAAACTAAAGCCATGGTGTCATAATATTTTTAAATCAAATTTAAACACTGAGCTGATATGAAATGATTATTCGTAACTATTGTCTATATGCTGAGCTGTATTCTCTGAATATAGTTCATCAGAGAAATTCATGGAAAGATTCCAAAGCAACTGTCAGTACTAGAGATTTGTCAAAAGCCAACCTTATTCAAAAGGCATGAATAATGACATAACAAATTCTACCTGATAAAATGAAAATTAAGATTTGTTTGACTGGTTGTCCAGCAAGAACATGTAGAGACTTATTTAACATTTTTAACATTTTAGTGCAGCGGTGAGGCTGTGAAACCAATTTGACTAAAGTGTTAACTTTATGAATGAAAATGCACAATGTGTGAATTCAAGTTCAAATCGCATGGCCACACTGCACTCACTACATGTGTCAGAATTCCAAACGTTTTATGGTCAACAAACGGTTGTACTGTTAAGAATCGACTTTACAACAAATTTATGACAGCCCAAATAGCCAAGCAAATCGCTGCCCTGGGAGGTCTTTTTTCCATCTGCTATTTTGTCCATCAAGGTTTAAAGTCTGTCAAACTTTACTGAACTGACGGACACATACAAACCCATTTTTGGCAAATTATAAGTATATTAAAATAAAAAAAAGTTATGCAAATATAGTTCAGATAGGTGTCCAGAGTGGCTAGGTAATGGAGCTTCATTCATTTTGTTCCTGAAATCAGCCAGTAATTTAGAAAAAACGCAAGCGTTTATCATTCTTTGACATTGACCTTCATTCATTTTATACTTCAATGATTCTGTGACATTTCCCCATTAAATAAAAAGACTGTCTGAATAAAGCGTGTGTGTTTGAGCAGATTTCAATATCACTAGATCCAATTTCGATTAATTTATCAGTATGCTTCATTGTCAGAAAATTTGAGGAGGATATTTGGTTCATTTCCTCAGTAAATCTCATTCTGCAGTTAGAGTAACTGCACGACTGCATACTAAATGCATATGGGCTTCATCCAAGATACCCGTGCATCTGTCGACTTCATGTGTGGATTACTTGGTTTTATGTGAAAAACAGGTAACACTTTATTTTGATAGTCCGTTTGTTGAGACTACTAGTTATTAGTAGCAATTCAGTAGCTTGTCAACAGTGCATCAGTTGACATTCAACAACACTGTTTCAACTGACAAGTAACATACGTTCAACTGACTGCCTATAGACTATAAGGTACAATTCAAGTGTTAATCTACAGATTTTACGAAAAAGTGCCTGTTGACTGTCAATGTTATTTTGCAACAGGTTATTAACCAATTGTCGACTAACTTTCAATTGTCAACTAACTTTCTGTAGATTGAGTACCAACAACTCAAGATCAATCTGTCAGTTAAATGTCAACAGTCATGTCAGCATATGAAGTATATGATACTGTATATCCTACTCAAGGGGTCTCATATGCATCAAATTAATTATTATTTTAGCTGATTTAAAACTGTTTTTAAAAAATTGTTAACCATTTTTAGATAATCTGTTGATAGTCAACTAAAGATTAGATCTGTTGCTTGTCAACAAATAAATTGTTTATGATCAGTAGACTATTAATATATTATCCACTAAGTGTTCGTAGATATATTTTAGGACTATCTAATTAAAGTGAAAAACAGTTTATATCAGTAGAAAGTCTATAACCTATCAACAGATTGAAAACATACTTTTTTTGTACGTTTGGATAGATGCTGAAACGTATGATACAGACATGTCTGCAACGTAGAATTATTACGAATTCACAGCTACAAAACGTTTACGAATCATAAAGATATCTGTATCATACTGTTTTATAGATGAATGTAAGGTCCCTTAACCCTACTCTTAGGGCTGGGAGAAAAAATCGATTCACCTAGATATCGCGTTTTTTTTTTTTTTATGATTTTAAAATCGATTTATTTTTTATTACAGAATATTACAGATATTAATTCAAATTAAATTGCTTTATTTTTGCCCTTGCTTATAGATGAGGTTGACAGAAGTTAGCCACTTTCGATTCAATAGAGGATGAAATGTGTCATTACAGAGCTGCACGATTCATCTTTAAAAGTCTGTGATCTCGATTCAAACACCCACGCGATCTTATTCCATTTCGTTTGTCTATTAAACCTTTGACAAAATCATATTCAAATCTGTGTTGGCGCTGCCGCTGACCCAGAAAGAGTGTCATGAACAGGTCATGAACCGCATTGACAGCTACCTAAGTTTGAAAACCCGCAATCTACTATGTTGTTTGAGGGGCGGGCGGTGCCGGCGTGCGTCACTTTAAGGTAGTGGGAGGGAGTGTCTGTTGTGAGGTTAGGGGGCACGTCAGCCAGAGTTGTAGTGTGTGTGTGTGTGTGTGTGTGAGTGAGTGAGCGAGTGAGTGAGACTGCCTGCTGAACATTGGGTCGCAGGAATAAGGATCTGAAGTGCCGGTGTTTTTCGGCAACAAAAACCCGCCGAACTGATCCGAAACCAGCCCAATTTTTATCCACCCGCCCAAATCCATTTTTGCCCGCAAAATAGATTGCAAAACCGCCCAATCTGGCAACCCTGTTTCCTCTGCGTGAAGACGGCGCACGCGCTTCTGCATTTCAATGTTGTTTCAACTGAAGCAGGCGAAGAGCCAATGAGCGTTTGATATCACTGCCGTAAAACATGTCGTAACGCTTCTTGAGGGCGCAATTTTTTAATTTAAAGCAGCACTCAGTAGCTTCGGGACTTCTTCGCTGTATTCTCGCTTTTTGCTCGCAGGTTTCTCTCTAGAGCTCCCCCCACAGCTTCGGAATAGATATTTGACAACACTGTTGTAAAAACTCGTTGTTGATTCTCAGACACCAGAGGCTATAGATCAACGACATCAAAGCAGATGGGACGTTCTTTAAAACGTCTTCTTCATTCGGGTTCGGACAGCGTGAGGGAGCGCAATAATGACAGCATTTTAGCAGATTTCTTTTGGCCGTAAAGCAATTGTTTACATCGCGAGACCTGATATCACGCGAGACTTCCTGACGCAGCGGCCGGCGGCCCGCCGGCTCAAAGTTGCAAGTGCGTATTTTCCGCTCACGGGCACCAGGGGGGTGCGAAACGACCACCATTCAACCCGAAATAAGTAATATAACCATTCCAATGACTTTGAAGCTGTTCAGTTAAGGTAAAAAAAGTTACTTAGTTCACCTTTAATTTAAATTCATCACGAGCGCGGGATTTGACATTTACGGTCGCTGCTGAGAATGGAGATGGAGATCGCTGGATGTGGATGAAGGGCTGAATTTGGATCTGTTTCTTGCTTCCGTATGGATTATAAAGATTTGGATTACATCTACGTTACGTTAGCTAATAAAAATCGTGTATTTTGTTAATTTATATTGTGTTTTGGTGTATTATGGTTCTATAGGAGAAAACGCCTTTTGTGCCTCACCGTAACGTTAAATAAACTAAATGTTACAAAATGGTTAAACGATCAAAGAAGGTATTGTTAAGGGTTTAAACTATAGTCTTGTCTGTTAATCCTCCGAAGCGAGTTTGCAGCAGGAACAGAGATTATTTCTTAAATGAGTAACTGTTATAACGTTAAACTGCATTTAATAAAGGTGATTTTCTGTAAAACTTACTGTCATGAAAGGCTAAATGTATTAATTAATAATTATTGTTATTTGTTGTTTATAACTTTTGATCTTGGCCTCCGGCATTTGAAATGATGTAGTAGACTATTGAGAGTTTTCTCATTTGGAATGCTGCTCAATATAATTTTTTTCACATAATCAGATGGTTCAGATGTGATCGTGATATCCTAGTAAATAATGGGTTGTATTATATATATTTTTTATTTAATAAAAGTGATTTTTTTTTTTCTCTGATGTGCTGGCCATAGTGTTTGTTCTACTTCATTCAGGTTAGGTATGCAATCTGTTGATAGGTTATAGACTTTCTACTGATATCAACTGTCTTTCTCTTTAATTAGATAGTCCTAAAAGATATCTACTAACACTTAGTGGATAATGTCTATTAATAGTCAACTGATCATAAACAATATATTAATCTGTTGATAGGTTATAGACTTTCTACTGATATAAACTCTTTTTCACTTTAATTAGATAGTCCTAAAATATATCTACTAACGCTTAGTTGAGAATGTCTATTAAAAGTCTACTGATCATAAACAATTTCTTTGTTGACAAACAACAAATAAGCAACAACATGTAATCTTTAGTTGATTATCAACAGATTATCTACAAATGGTTAAAACATTTTTAAAAACAGTTTTAAATCAGCTAAAATAATTATTAATTTGATGCACATGAGACCCCTTGAGTAGGATATACATGTACAGTATCATATACTTCATATGCTGACATGACTGTTGACATTTAACTGACAGTTGATCTTGAGTTGTTGGTACTCAACAGGCACTTTTTCGTAAAATCTGTAGATTAACTTGAATTGTACCTTATAGTCTATAGTACGGTGGCCGAGAGAGCTCAACGTGCTGCAACTGGAGAAAACACATGCAAATAGAAAAACACCTGCAAATTAAGAAAACATCTTCATCAGTTTCACAACACATGTGTGCTCCAAATACTCAAAACACAAACAAATACAGAAACGCGCTACAAAAGTTCACAACACAACCAAATACAGAAACGCGCTGCAAAAGTTCACAACACAACCGAATACAGAAATGCGCTGCAAATAGGACAGAACACAACGGAAATGTTTCCGGGGAACCCAATAAGTGACGGACCCGGCTGGGACGTTTTTTATTGCTCGTGAGCATTACCTATGCCCTAACGTTACTCCCTTAAAAGGGCAGACGGCAGAGCCCTTGAAGTGGGCACTTTGGAGGGAGCGGGGCACTTGTGTGCCATTATGTAGCCGTTTGGAACGGACTTGATGAAGGGAGCAACGAAAGCCAATGTAATTTCCTCATTATTTTCACCTGGGATGTTCCCATGACAACGCAGCGCCGTCTCATATTTGGACCTCTTATATAGCCTACTGTCTATGATTTGGACCCTTCATTCTAACATTTCTTATGAAACTTATTTTAACATAACATGAATGTGTACAATGTAACTGACGTATATATTAATATCTTTCCCTCATGTTCTTTTTCTCTATCTTTTTTTCTTTAATTTATTTTAGTCTTCAGCTTGTTCTTTTCTGATTAGTATTCTTATGACATTGAACATATTATAAATACATTTTGTATATTGTAGGCTATACAAAGTTGTGTGTCATAAACGTGTAATCTCTGTATGTTTTGCAACAAAAATAAAATAATAAATTAAATTAAATTAAAGTAGACAGCTGTAAGCACGTCCCAGTCGGGTCCGTCACTTATTGGCTTCCCCGGAAACATTTCCGTTGTGTTCTGTCCTATTTGCAGCGCGTTTCTGATTTGTTTGTGTTGTGAACTTTTGCAGCGCGTTTCTGATTTGTTTGTGTTGTGAACTTTTGCAGCGCGTTTCTGTATTTGGTTGTGTTGTGAGTATTTGGAGCACACATGTGTTGTGAAACTGATGAAGATGTTTTCTTAATTTGCAGGTGTTTTTCTATTTGCATGTGTTTTCTTCAGTTGCAGCGCGTTGAGCTCTCTCGGCCACCGTACTATAGGCAGTCAGTTGAATGTATGTTACTTGTCAGTTGAAACAGTGTTGTTGAATGTCAACTGATGCACTGTTGACAAGCTACTGAATTGCTACTAATAACTAGTATAGTCTCAACGAACGGACTATCAAAATAAAGTGTTACCGAAAAACATAAACATTCTCAACTGACTTCACGGCTAATCTCTGGTTTCAACATCTCGTGCTCTGATAAGTAATAAATAATGTCCAGACCAAATACATTTACATTGCCATGTCCGTTGAAACTATCCTGAGAGTAATCATGACTGAAATAGTTGTATGAGTTAAATAAGGCATATCTGTTATATGGATATCAGGTTTGATCCGAATAGAAAAAGGCATATTTTCCACTGTTCACAGTTGTAAGTATAACTGAACACCCCTTTGAAGAAATCCCCAATGATGGCCATGGCCTCTGTTTAACAGGAAGATAAAATATGATCTAAAGAAACATGTCCTTATGAGAGATGCTCTCTGCACAATAGTGCTTTGGGGAAACTCAGCCCAAATATATATAAATAAATGGATCCTGTTGCCTTCACCTGTGAAATGAAAAGGGCTCTTCTCTTTACTTTTACCCATGAGTTAGCTCGAGGATCAGAACAACAGTATTATAGTTTATATGATACTACACCAAATTGTAAACAACAGAGGAAATAAACAAATAAATCATAAGTTGTTTTCTCTTTACCTTGTCCCCTTCTGTCTGGAAACAGTGTTATACAGCTGAATGCTTCTGCAGAAACATTTGACAAACTGTTACCTTCCTTACTTTTATGCTGCCTCAGCACTAATGCCACGTTTGGAACTTCTTTACATTATTTAGAACAATTTCTTAGACTAGCTGAAGACAGAACCATTTCTCTGAATTATAGTGTGTGTGTGTGTGTATGTGTGTACTATATCCTGCAGAAGTTCCATGGAATATGCAGCCAGTCACATTAGATTTAACTTTCCTATCCTAATACTTCATCGGTTGCATACAGAATCTGCTTGTTTGTAATGCAGATAAACTCAAGATAAAGACACATTCACATGTATTGATCTTGTTTTTAACAGACAAAACATGAAATTAACATTGGTGATTTATTGGTGACACTGCTGCTTCAGTGTATATGTAATGAGTGATTATAATCAAGGTATTAATCAATATTTTTCCTTCTAAATATCACATGAGTTGAATGACTTCTCTAGGCTTATGAGCTTTTACTTTGTTATATAAGTTACCAGAGTGATTACTGACATGTTCTTTTCATGTATTCTTTAATGACTGTATTAAATATCTGAGAGGTGACTGAGGGTCTGGCCCAGTGCAAGGAATGCAGTAACAGTGCTTGTTTATTTAGCCTGGCTTCAGAAATTAAATGTGGACTCGTTTTGTTTGAGAAAGGTCTTCAACGTGTTAAAATATATCTGTTCTTCTAGGGTACCCTGACAATTATAAGTCAGCGGTGTCATTGAAATCTATAGTTTAAGGGACCATTTCTTTCTTAAAGGGATACTCCACTTTTTTTGGAAAAAGGCTCATTTTACAACTCCCCCAGAGTTAAACAGTTGAGTTTTACCGTTTTCGAATCCATTCAGCCGATCTCCGGGTCTGACGGTACCACTTTTAGCATAGCTTAGCATATGTTACGTCCAGAGCCGTAAGGTTCTGTTTGTGTGTGTTCAGCTGTGTTGCTTTCTCTTTTTCTCTATCCCGGTCTCTGTTAATAGGAGAAATGGTTCCACCTGGTACAGATAATCAGTGGCCTGCTGTGATTGGATGCTGGGAGTATTTAAACTGCAAACACCTTCAGAGCTGTGTTGGTGGTGGCTTGACTGTGCAGCAACAGCAGCAATAATGAGGTCCCGTCTTCAACCCCAGACCTGAGACTTTGTTGAAGCCAGTAGTGAACAGTGTATCTCTACCTCATATTGTGTGTACTACTTAGTGAAGTAGTTTTCTCTTTCTAGTCTTTTTCTGTGGCACTTCCTGATTGAGACTTTAAAGGCAGAAGTGAGTGTTACCTTTAATGGTTAATCATTGTTTGACTTAATGTATCATTTTCTTTTGGTTTAATTGAAGCTCGTTACTTAATCATTTATTTCTTTATTTTGTGGGGTTAGTAGGGAGGTGGGTGCCATTTATTTTGAATCATTCTTTTTTCTCCTGTTTATGCTAGCAAGGGAGTTAGCTTATTTTGCTGTACTTTTGTTTTCTTGTCTTTTAGTTTAGGTAGTTTGATTAATGAGGAGTAAGATTGATTATGTTTGTTGTTTTGGCTATACCCCCTTCTGAATTTGATACCTCTTTTTCTTTTGCCTAATTTGTGAATAAAACTACTTTCTTGAATGAGATCACTGTGGTTATTGTGAAACAACTCTGGGTCTGGAGACGTGGTGGCTTCATGCTGTTGCACATTCATTTCACCACCATCCATTTTTACGGTTTCATTCCTCCCCTAGACCAATCAGGAAAACGTAACAGTAAATGGGGGCTCGTCCCTTTGTTGATTTGTAGTATCGCAAATTTGTCTACTTCGTGTGTGACAACTCTTTGAGGTAAGTGTTCATTCTTTTTGCATTGTTCACATTTGTTTGCCTGGCTGATTCACTTTTGATGAGGGAGGAGTAGTCTGTGTAGGATATGGAATTTGATCTAGTTTCATTCACATTATATCCTTCTTGGGAAGTATATGATCGTTGCCGAAAGAAAGATTTAATTGAAATAGCAGATTTCTTTCATATTAATATTCCGAAAGAAGCGAGTAAACAGGTAATCAAGGAGTTATTTGGAGAGCTAGTTAAAATTGGCGTTCTAGTACCACCAGATGAGGAGGGTATCGTTGGGGTAGAGTCCGATGCTGTGGTGGAGTCTGCAGTTTCTGATTCTAATCCTAATATGGAGCCCAAAGATGCTTGTTCTGAGCCATTACTAGCCATTAAATTAATGGAGATTGAATTGAAGCTAAAACAGGAAGAATGTGAGGCAGAGCGTATTAAGTTGCGTATGGTAGAAGTGAAAGGAGATCGTGATATCGAACTGCGTAGGTTAGAGATAGAAGCTTTAAAGCTGCGTAGGCCCATTCCATTGCCTCAATCCAGATTACCTTCTGTGTCATTAGTGAAAATGCCAGAAGTGGATTCTGTTCAAAACTCAAGGTGTAACTCCTCTGATTCTCCGTTTGACTCCCCTCCTGATTTTGATGTAGGTAAATTCATTCGTTTGGTACCATCGTTCAGAGAAACTGAAGTAGACTCGTATTTTACAGCATTTGAGCGTATAGCTGCCAAGCTGAGATGGCCTAAAGACATGTGGGTGCTACTTTTGCAAAGTAATTTTGTAGGTAAGGCACAAGAGGTCTCGGCTGCATTGCCAATCGAGCAAGCTCTCGATTACGATGTAGTTAAGACGGCGGTTTTGAGAGCAAATGAATTAGTGCCTGAGGCGTATCGTCAGAAATTCCGATCGCATGTGAAATCAGCCAGACAGACATATGTTGAATTTGCCAGAGAGAAGAAAACACTATTTGATAAGTGGTGTCTTTCCAGTGGGATCACAACCTTTGAGCAGCTTCAGGAGTTGATCCTGCTGGAAGACTTTAAAACGTGTGCACCAGAAAACGTTGTTGTATATCTTAAAGAACAAAAAGTGCAGGTTCTAGCTGACGCTGCTATTGCAGCCGATGAATTTGTGTTAACGCATCGAAATGTGTTTTCAGGAACCCGATCGTACAAAAGCCAGCCTTCCATGGGGGGAAGCTCTGAAGTTTTCCGATCACCTAGTCGTAATACTAATACCGGTCAAGACTACAGTTCACGACGTAAATTGAGTCCTAAACGTGCAGGTGATGGGCGAGCATGTTTTTTTTGCCTTGACCCCAATCACTTAATTTCGGAATGTAAGGCGTGGAAGCAAAAAAATTCTGCTTCCAAGTCCAAAAGTGTGGCGCTTGTGCAATCGTTTCCAAACACATATGATGTGAATGTTACCACTTATCAGCCATTTATTTGTACTGGTACTGTCTCTCTTTCATCTGAGTCAGAGGAACGACAGTTAAGGATTCTAAGGGATACTGGGGCTCCACAGTCTTTTATTTTAGAAGATAGGCTTCCTTTTTCTGCTGAGTCTTATACGGGTACTGATGTGCTAGTTCGTGGTTTTGGAATGGTTTGTCAATGTTCCTCTTCATCAAGTGTATTTGAAGTCGGAACTTGTTACTGGTTTAGTGACGCTGGGGGTATGTTCACAGTTACCTGTAGATGGGGTTGATTTCATTCTAGGAAATGATCTTGCCGTTGGCAAAGTCTTTCCTCGTCCTATTGTTACTCATGAACCTATTACTACTGAAGTATCTGAACTTGCGACTCAGTATCGGTCTGTATTCCCTGCCTGTGCTGTAACACGAGCTCAGTCACTGAAATTTGGTGATGTTTCAGATCTTTCAGATACTGTGTTGTTTTCTCAACCTGAGGATATAGAGAGGGTGACAAGTTACATCTAAGGTTGAGTTAGAAAACATTGAATCCCCTGAGTTACCGAAAATCACATTGAAAATAGGTAAGGTGGAGTTAGCTGCTGCACAGATTACTGATCCTTCCCTGGCTACTTGTAGAGATGCTGTAATAGATTGCAGTCAAATACCTAAAGCTAGAATTGCGTATTTTTGGGAAGATGGAATTCTGATGCGTAAGTGGAAACATCTGCATTGTGATGCAAAGTGGCAAGAGGTTCGCCAGATTGTGTTACCAACTGATTATCGACACCATGTACTAGAGCTAGCTCATGAGAATGTTCTAGCAGGACATTTAGGAGTAACGAAAACATTCCATCGAATCACTAAATACTTTTTTTGGCCTGGGTTGAAGTCTGCAGTTTCTACATTTGTCCGTTCATGTCATGTATGCCAGTTAGTGGGGAAACCAAATCAGACCATTCCAGTAGCTCCTCTAAAACCGATTCCTGTCCTTCATGAACCATTTGAAAGGCTGCTTGTAGATTGTGTAGGTCCCTTACCTAAGTCTAAATCTGGGCATCAGTATATTTTAACCATGTGCACCGCGACTCGCTATCCAGAAGCAATTCCTCTCCGCACGATAAAAGCTAAATCTGTGGTTAAAGAGAGAATTCGCTTCTGTTCTCTCTTTGGTTTGCCTAAGATTATTCAATCTGACCAGGGTTCGAATTTCACATCAAAAGTGTTATCACAGATGCTGAGTGAATTGGGAGTTAAACATCAATTAGCGAGTGCATACCATCCAGAGTCTCAGGGTGCATTGGAGAGATTTCACCAGACTCTTAAAGCTATGCTCCGAAGATTTTGCACAGAGACTGGTAGAGATTGGGTGGAAGGTCTACCTTTAATGATGTTTGCAATAAGAGAAAGTGTTCAGGAATCACTCGGATTCAGTCCTGCAGAATTGGTGTTTGGCCATACCGTGAGAGGCCCACTAAGGTTACTGAGTGAACAGTTGCTTGCACAGACTTCTGCACCTGTCTCTGTACTGGAGTATGTGTCTTTCAAGGAACGTCTTCACCAAGCTTGTCAGTTAGCTCGGACTCATCTGGTGGAGTCTCAAGAGAAGATGAAAACTCGTTTTGACCACAAAAGTGTGAGGCGTGAGTTTCAGCCAGGTGAATCCGTTCTGGCCCTACTTCCTGTGTCTGGAACAGCCTTGCAAGCTAAGTTCTCTGGTCCTTACATCATTGAGAGAAAACTTAGTGATACTAACTATGTTGTTTGCACTCCTGAGCGGCGACGTAAGAACAGAGTGTGTCATGTAAACATGTTGAAAACATACACCATAAGAAATGCAAATCCAGATGTTCCTGTTAAACCTGTGTCTGCAGCAGTTCTGTTACATATTGAGTGTTTGGAGGAGGATGGATTGATAGCCAAAGATGCTCAAACTTTGTGTGCCCGCTTGCAGAATTCAGTTATTCTGAGTGATCTGCAATCCTATCTCTCCTATTTAGCAGAAAAACAGAGTAAAGCAGTTAGTAACTTAATTGTTACCTATTCTGACCTTTTCTATGATGTTCCTTCCCAGACTACCTTACTGTGTCACGACATTGATGTAGGAGATAGCCAGCCCATTAAACAACATCCATATAGAATAAATCCAAAGAAACGAGTCGTCATGAAATCTGAGGTAACATATTTGTTAGAGAATGGTTTGGCAACTCGCAGTCAAAGTCCATGGAGTTCACCATGCATTCTAGTGCCGAAGCCTGACTCTACATTCAGATTCTGCACTGACTATCGTAAAGTTAATGCTGTGACCAGACCAGACTCTTTTCCTCTTCCAAGAATGGAAGATTGTGTTGACAAAGTTGGTGCTGCTCATTATGTTACTAAATTAGATCTACTAAAAGGGTACTGGCAGGTCCCGCTGACTTCTCGTGCCTCTGAAATATCTGCATTTGTCACACCTGATTCTTTTCTACAATACTCGGTCATGGCTTTCGGGATGCGAAATGCACCAGCTACGTTCCAGCGGCTCATGAACAGAGTTTTGTCAGAAGTGACCAATGTTGAGGTATATTTGGATGATGTTGTGATATACTCTGACACTTGGGAGGAACACCTTGAAAAGTTAAATGTGGTTTTTGAACGGTTGAGGAGAGCATCTCTGACTCTGAATTTGGCTAAATGCGAATTTGCCAAAGCAACCGTTACTTATCTTGGTAAATGTGTTGGCCAAGGACAAGTAAGACCTATAGAAGCCAAGATAGCTGCCATTGTTGAGTTTCCCAAGCCCACTAATAAACGTGAGTTGCGCCGTTTTTTTTAGGAATGAGTGGCTACTATCGAAGCTTTTGCAAGAATTTTGCTGCTATTGTTTCTCCTCTCACTGATCTTTTGAGTGCATCCAGGAAGTTTGTGTGGACTTCAGAGTGCATGGATGCATTCAATGCTGCCAAAGATCTCCTCTGTACTGCACCTGTTCTCTCTGCTCCTAATTTCTCACGGCCTTTCAAACTACAGGTGGATGCCAGCGCTGCAGGAGCCGGAGCAGTCCTGATTCAGGAGGATGGAGCAGGAATTGACCATCCTGTATCTTTTTTCTCAAAGAAATTCACTAACTGTCAGCGAAATTACAGTGTAATTGAGAAGGAAGCGCTAGCTTTGTTACTAGCCCTTCAAAATGTTGAAGTTTATCTGGGTGGAAGTGATGACCCTATTTTGGTTTATACAGACCATAATCCATTGGTGTTCTTAACTCGCATGTCTAACACTAATCAACGTTTAATGCGGTGGTCTTTAATTGTGCAGGAATACCATCTTGACATCCGGCACAAGCAAGGAAGTGACAACATCATTGCCGATGCCCTGTCCAGAGTTCATTCTTTAGACAGTTAATGTTTTGATGATTGTTGAATTAGTATGTTGACTTATAACCAGTGGGCGGTTATAGTCTTTGGTGGCGGGGGTGTTACGTCCAGAGCCGTAAGGTTCTGTTTGTGTGTGTTCAGCTGTGCTGCTTTCTCTTTTTCTCTATCCCGGTCTCTGTTAATAGGAGAAATGGTTCCACCTGGTACAGATAATCAGTGGCCTGCTGTGATTGGATGCTGGGAGTATTTAAACTGCAAACACCATCAGAGCTGTGTTGGTGGTGGCTTGACTGTGCAGCAGCAGCAGCAATAATGAGGTCCCGTCTTCAACCCCAGACCTGAGACTTTGTTGAAGCCAGTAGTGAACAGTGTATCTCTACCTCATATTGTGTGTACTACTTAGTGAAGTAGTTTTCTCTTTCTAGTCTTTTTCTGTGGCACTTCCTGATTGAGACTTTAAAGGCAGAAGTGAGTGTTACCTTTAATGGTTAATCATTGTTTGACTTAATGTATCATTTTCTTTTGGTTTAATTAAAGCTCGTTACTTAATCATTTATTTCTTTATTTTGTGGGGTTAGTAGGGAGGTGGGTGCCATTTATTTTGAATCATTCTTTTTTCTCCTGTTTATGCTAGCAAGGGAGTTAGCTTATTTTGCTGTACTTTTGTTTTCTTGTCTTTTAGTTTAGGTAGTTTGATTAATGAGGAGTAAGATTGATTATGTTTGTTGTTTTGGCTATACCCCCTTCTGAATTTGATACCTCTTTTTCTTTTGCCTAATTTGTAAATAAAACTACTTTCTTGAATGAGATCACTATGTGGTTATTGTGAAACAACTCTGGGTCTGGAGACGGGGTGGCTTCATGCTGTTGCACATTCATTTCACCACCATCCATTTTTACTGTTTCATTCCTCCCCTAGACCAATCAGGAAAACGTAACAGCATAGATCATTGAATCGGACAGGACCATTAGCATCTCTCTCAAGAAAATGACCAAAGAGTTTCGATATTTTTTTCCCATTTAAAACTTGACTCTTCTGTAGTTACATCGTGTACTAAGACCGACGGAAAATGTAAAGTTGCGATTTTCTTGGCTGATATGGCTAGGAACTATACTCTCATTCCTGCGTAATAATCAAGAAACTTTGCTGCCATACCATGGCTCCAGCAGGCGTAATGATATGACACAGCGCCTGAAATAGCGTTTATATACTGTCTATGGAAAATAGGTCTAAAGACAAACTTAGTCCCGGTCACGTTGGAAGTTACCCAGCTGGGGACTATTTTCAAGCGCTGCGTCATATCATTACGCCTGCTGCACTCATGGTACGGCAGCAAAGTTTCTTGATTATTACGCAGGACCTAGCCATATCAGCCAAGAAAATCGCAACTTTTCATTTTCCATCGGTCTTAGTACACAATGTAACTACAGAAGAGTCAAGTTTTAAATAGGAAAAATATCGAAACTCTTTGGTCAATTTTTTTAGAGATATGCTAATGGTCCTGTCCGATTCAATGATCTATGCTAAGCTATGCTAAAAGTGGTACCGCCAGACCCGGAGTTCGGCTGAATGGATTCGAAAACGGTAAGACTCAACCGTTTAACTCTGGGGGAGTTGTAAAATGAGCCTATTTCCAAAAAAAGTGGAGTATCCCTTTAAAGCCTTACTTTCCAGTTTAAAAGTGTCCTCTCCTTGAGAGAAAGAACGTATTATCTTGATGTTTTGAGAAGACTCTCCTGTTTATAGTTAGAGCCTGGCCAAATCCAACCTTGAAAAAGCTGTGTGTCGGTGTGTGTGTTAGTCTTCTTGGTTACAGGTTAAGGAACCACTGTCATTATTGGAGATTGACTGAGTTATTGTTCTGGACATGCTGGCGCCCGGCAACACAAATCTGTGACTTAGAAGGTCATGACGTGCCTAACTTCAGGGTCCGAGTCTCAGCCTCATAATCGATGGATATGCTTCAGTCTATCTGTATGTGCGGAAAATGACTATGTTTATCTATTTCTTAGCCAATGAGAAACATTCAACCTGAAGCAAGGACGTCGATTAGACCTTGGTATAGGCTATAATTGTTCTGATCTTTGTAACTGTAATGGAGCGGCCTACAAACTCCTTGTGAGTCTTGAAGCTTACTTCTGCTGATGAAACTGCAAATTATCTTCAGTAAAACTTTTCTTTCATTTATTATAACTATGACTCTTGTCTTAAATTGACTGCACTTCTAACTCCTGGTCTTAATCATATCTGGTCTTTGGGTCTTTAACTGTAAATCCCCTAACACAAGTAATTTCACATAAAGTAATTTTTTACAACTGAAATCTGAACACACACACGGACACGCGCACGCGCACGCGCACGCACACGCACGCACACACACACACACAGACAGACAGACAGGGTGGTACACCTATCATTATGATTCCATAAGCATAATGGTTTTTATACTGAGCTAATTACATTGTCTAGCTGCTAACCCTATACATACCCATCACAGAAAAGTTCTGCATTTTTTTTAATTTTTAGTAAAACATTGTTTTGTAGGTTCGAAGGACATTGGTTTTTGAAGGACATTGGTTCATCATTTTTACATTTTCAGTATGGTTTGTTAGCTCTTTTCCTCATAAAAAAAAAAAAAAAAAAGTCCCCACAATGTTGGGTTTACTAGGACCACACACACACACACACACACGTGGTAGGCCATCTGTGTGAACTTGAGGAGAACAAACATCAACTAACAGTTAATGGTTCAAAATAAATGTTAGTTCTGAGGAATAATAGTATAAGTATGTTTGTAGATGCATCTTGGTTTGATATTTTGTATCTAATGCAATAGTATTTTTAGATATGGTTTAAGAGTTCAGATATTTTGGGGCTACTGCACTGAAAAAATTATTCTTGAATTTTGGTGCAAAAACAATTGGTTTTAGCTTCATTTAAACAAATGCATTAAGTTGAACTAAAATTGATTAAGTTCAACTTAATGCATTTGTTTAAATATAGCTAAAATCAATTGTGTGCAACCACTTACCATACATTTTTTTTATTAAATTCAACGAATCATTTTTTTCAGTGTGTATTCTGAAAAACGGGGTCATTGTCAAAAACCAACATGTTGATTTTGTAGGTCATAGTTACTTTTGGTCATACACAGTCTGTCAATGAGTAAAACAAAGTTCAATTAGGAGTAATTGAGTGTATTACAGAGTAATTCAGTCATGTTTTCATCAGCTCCTGTTTTTCTCTCACTTGTGAATCATTTGTTTTTCTATCCTGCCTTCTGGGAAAGAAAACGTCTTGTTTTTTTTTTTTCCCCCAGTGTTTTCTTTTATAGATTTCCATCAGATCATCCCATTATACTTGTGATGGTTGCAGGTGGGATAGGTACATCACAGACTGAAATGTCAAAAGACAAACCTGCTTTAGTATTGCACAGATGCTTTCAAATTCACTCATAATGGGCAAAATCAAAGAAAGAAAGAAAGAAAGAAAGAAAGAAAGAAAGAAAGAAAGAAAGAAAGAAAGAAAGATGGAAAAGTTCAACAGTAACTCTCTGTTTATCGTGAATTTCCCTTGGGAAAACAGGCATCCAGTGAGAAACCGCGGCGGGCAAGCGATGGGGTGGTTATACTCCATATCATTGTCAGGAGTGGTGACAGGGTCAAGAGATCCCAGAGTCACCAGTTTCTCATTAACACCAGTATAATGGGTGTCAACAGGAAGGTGATGTTGACAGGGAATGTGCATGGTGCTAGCCTCCCTCAGTGTCCTAGCGCCTCAACATGGACAGATGTTTCATGGCTGTCATCTGCTACATTTAGCCCACTCTATTCTTACATCTCGGTTATTTGACTTAGGTTGTGAAAATGGTCATTGGTGTGAATGACCTCATGTTGCCCATAGTTACTGTCTGAATGGCTAATTCCCATCAGTATGATATTAGCATATATTGCATTAACATAAATTTGCAAACAGATTTGCGTTTATGCTCAAATTACATTTGCTGTGTTTAGATCAACATCAGTACTACTTTATATGTTCATTCCTCAGACCCTGAAGGAATATAAAAAACAATAGAAGATGTATTTAACTTAGTTTGCACTTGTTAGTATACTTCATCTTAAAGGTGCTGTATGTACAAAAGCATAAAAATACATTATTATGTTTGCAGAGATTTAGGAAACATGCTGGGCCCTATTTTAACGATCTAATCGCATGATCTAAAGCGCACAGCGCAAGTGCACTTAGGGCGTGTCTGAATGCTAGTTTTGCTAGTTTAACGAAGGGAAAAAATGTTCGGCGCACCCAGCGCATGGTCTAAAAGGGTTGTCCCTATTCTCTTAATGAGTAATGGGTATGTTTTGGCCGTAACTTGCAATAAACCAATCAGAGTCTCATCTCCAATTCCCTTTAAAAGCCAGAACTGAACGATTCTCTGGCGAGGAAACGGATCTGTTTGTGTGTGAGGTTAAAGCGCGCAAGCAGACCATCTACGGGACAAAGTATACTCGCAATGTGGACCCGCCTATAGGCACACATTACTAACGCACTCTTTAAAGCGTAACTCTCGACTATTTAGACTATTCGACGACTATTTTTGACTGACAAAAATTTGTTTCCGGCGGACGGAAACAACAACAGCTGCAGTGAGTTGTTCAAAATCTTTATTTTTAGTAAACTCTGTGTACACAAACAATGTTCTCAATGCTCAAGTTCATGTGTAGAGCCCCTGGTGATACTTTGAGCGAAGTTTCATGTTGTGTCGAGCCTTCTTAGTGTTTTAAAAATAGCGATTTTGATGCTATCATAGTCGTGCCCCTAGCACTCCCATTCAAAAGGCAATTTGACCGAAAACGAAAATACGGTCAAATTTGAAATGAAAGTTTGCCTCGGTTAGATTAACAAAAATACCCTAGGTTGCATTTTGGCGAGAGTTACGCTTTAAATAACACAAAAATAATAATACTACGCCATTGACCAGGTTTCAGTTGGTCAATGGCGCGGCCTATTTCAGTTGCCTCAAAATAGCAACGCGCCAACAATGTGCCTGAACACCTCGTTTTCAGACCAGCACGGCCATTGGCACACAAATGGGCGCAAATGCATTTGCTATTTTAACAACATGGCGCAGGACGTGAAAATGATAACTGCGTTGGGCTGAAACTAGCAAAAAACACTTGTGTCGCGCCTGATAGGGCCCGTTAGGTTCAAATACTTGTTTCCCCAAAAAGCAATGCTACAGACAGTTATTCTACTTTGAATTGTGTATTCCGGGTCAGAATGTCTGTTTTTGTTTTGGTCTGTGTGAACCCACCCACTGCCAATTTACCCAATAGTACACCTCGGGTTGCCAGTTGGTAGGAAACACATCGTATTGCAGCCAAGGAAGCCAAATGAACTGTGGTCAGAGATTGCAGATTCAACCCAACCTAAAAAGCCCCGGCATCCATCTTAAAAGCTCTACCAGAGGCATATTAAAATGCAGATAAATATTGGAGATGTGTGTGAGAGATGGAGACAGCATAAAGCCCAGAAAGACTTTAAAGCTAATACTGAATTGGCTAATTTTCTCCTTGATAGGTACACATTGAGCTTCAACAACGCACATTTAAGTTAATATAACTGCACTTAATATGAATTTAAGCTAATACTGTACATTTTCATTTAATTGCAAATAACATGCAGTTTAGTGTCCGAAAGCATTGCATTCAGTTCACATTTAAGTATATTTCTTTCTGTAATATGTACTCTTTTTAAATGGATGCTAAAATGTACATCATCTTCACAAGGGAAAACTGTCCTCCTTCCTCTCAGGAGACTAAAAACAAGCCGTGTGGAGGGTCATTGACCCAGGATGCCACACTACACTCCAGTCGATAAAATAAGCAGTGAGGGGCAGACAGTATGTCCCGGAAACACTGATTAACTCTACATCAGCACTCAATGAAAAAAAGAGCAATAAAGAGAAGAATCTGATTTTATAAATGACTGTCAATTCATTTGGAATTTGCCCACTTTAAAGCAGACTGCAGATTCTTCAGGGGAACCAATGAAGAGTCAAAGTGAGGATTCAGCAAAACCAACCCGTGAAGATTCTCACAAGAGTCCCTCGGGGGAATAGGGCTCAATGGGGCCCATCAACTATTTAGTTACCAACATTATTCAAAATATTTGTGTGTGTGTGTGCGTGTTCAACAGAAGAAAGAAATTCATACAGGTTTGGACAAACTTAAGTGAGTAAATGATTTTTGAGTGAATTGTCCTTTTAAGTCAACTAATTGCCTTTAATATACATGTAAACTAATATACATTTTCATTTCAATTGCAATTAACATGCAGTTAGGTGCCCAAAACATTTCATTCAGTTTGAACTTATATTATTTAATACTTATAATATATTATTTTAAAATATATGATTTCTGTAATAAGTATGCTATAGTGTACTTTGAATTTGATGCTGATACATATGATGTGTGAATTTAAAGTAAAAAAGTACACCAGTGTCAACTGCTGCATAACAATGAATGAAAATGTAACGGATAGCTTTTCCAGGTATTAGACCTCCTTGGTATGACCCTGTTTACATATGCATAAAATAAAATTGCATAAACAGATTTAATACAGACTGACATTGAAGTATGAAGTATTTATAAGTATAGCCATTGCCTTGCTTCCTCTGCGAGTGGTTAGATGTCTTTCTGCACAACATCACTTGTCCTGAATCTCCTCCAAGACACTGTGCTGACTTAGACTGACTTTATTTTCTGCATTGCCATTGTAACATGAGTGCTGCAAACATGCCTCCATTTTCACCACGGTTTCGTCTCTGAGTGGGAGGATGCAACCCAAGTCTTTGTGTGCAAAAAGAGCTGATAAGACCCTCTTTATCAGCACTCAATGGCCTGTAATGGAATCACACACCATTAAGAGATGGTTATGTTGAAATTTGAGAAAAATCTGATGTAAACTGGTCAGCAGAGAAAATATTTTCAGACTATCACATGCAAAAGAGACATCTTGTTTTGTGGTGTGAAGACCAATTAAAGTTTTCAAGAAGGCTATAAAAATAACATCATTCACAGCTTTGAGATGTTGAGATAGTTATTTTCTGTGTCCTAATTATGTGAGTTATGGCACACAATGGAAGTTTAAAGAAAACGGCTCTGCATCTCCTAAACAAGCCATCACTTTTAATTAAGCAATCAAATCCTCAATTGCAACACACTCTTAACATGACTGCTAAGTAACCGACACATTCTTAGCTACGTAATTGAATTGGAAAGGAGTGCTGAGGTGATAGACTGCTACGTTACATTTAAAAAGCTTGGTGGTCTTCATTGGGATTCTAACAGCTTCCCGTCGGGGACGACAGACTTTGCATCCATCGCCGAACAGCTGTATTCCCTACAGCCATTAAACCTCATTGCGAGGCCGACACAAGATTAATGCGTGAACTTCCCTTGTCACTGCATGGGCATGTCAGTGTAAGATGGACTCTGAATGTGAGGCTGTCTGAAATAAAACCCATGAATAATGCAATATTCGCTTTTACTGAAGCCAGGCTAATTGCAGGCGGCCCTACATGCAGTGATACATAAAGCCAAGGCAACACGTATTAACTGCAGAATTAATCCAGCTGAAGAGAACATTACCTTCAGCCCTTCCAGTCTCCTCTAATTCCCTTAACAACATGATGAAATCAATCAGATCAAACTGGCACACCAGATCAGACACTGAGTGCAGGGAATTCGATTTTGCTATCAAATTGTGGGAACTCTCCGGAAGTCCTTGTGAGATCTGCGCTTAGAGAAGAGGAATATCTCTATCTTTAGTCCACTCAAAATGTTAAATTTATTCACTCACCCTCATGTCATTCCAAACCTGTTTGACTTTCTTTATGCTGTGGAACATACAAGGAGAATTTTTAACAAGATCCTGGACTCTGATTAAAAAGGCTTTTCCCTATAATGAAAGTGACTGAGGACTGAAACCATTTTAATATGACAAATCTACCTAATCAGTGCGAGAGGAGACTTATATAAGTATAGAGCCGACTTACCTCTGTTCCACGACAGTTTTTCCAGCATCCCTCCTCCACCCCAACTCCTCACTCTCAATTATTCCACGCTGGGTTCGGGCCAAATTTCTGAGCTCGGAGCCCTCTCCTCGGATAGCACAGCAAGTACGCATATTTTATATATGAACAAGGGAATCAGGGGCATTTCATCATTTTATATCTGAATCAGGGGCATTTCCTCCAAGGAAGCATTGGGTGAGAAAATAATCCATAATATGTATAAATGTATAAATCACTCATTTTTCTAAAGGAATACTGTCCAACATCGACACCAGCAGGTAAAGTTAAGGGTGGGGGATTTATACTTGGTTTTAATAAACAGAACATTAATTACATTGCTAATATAAAAACACTATATATGTATGTAATATAAAGTAATATTTAACCAGGAAAATATGACAACATTAAGTATAACTGGGACATAAATGTACATTTAATTTATAAAAAAAACTAAATCTGTGAGGACTTTGCCTCCTGATTTCAGAACGCCACTGGATTACATGCAAGTGTGAACTTGTAAAATGTCCATGACGACATCATTTTCTGTTTTAGGTTACCTATATTTAAAAAAACAAAAAAACAAGTAGGGCACATTATCAACACAAATAATCTGTAAATCTTAATTTGAATATGTATTAATCTGCGTGAATGAATCCGATCACTGCACCTGTTTAGGATGGGGATGTTTCTTCCTCCAAAGAAAGTATCACAGCCAACAAAAACATTACACCCACAAAACATCTGCATCTTTCCACAGAGTATGTTTTGAACATGACTGAACCTGTTAAATTTTCCGCAATTGAAACAATCTGAGTTTCTCGTGTGCAAATAACTCTTTTCTTCCAAATTATTTTATGATGGTTAAAATACTGCATTAGAAGGCAGCTGCTTATGTCGACAGGAGACAATGAGTCAGCTCACTAGATTTTTATACAGAGCAAGAGTATCAGATTCAGTTACTTCGTTGTTTACATGGAGCTGAGCAGATAGTCTGTCAGACCGTTATCTTGAATCACAAACTCGTCTCCGCACTGTGGTCTGCTTAGGTTCATGGTGTCTGTCAACAAAAACCAGCCAGTAAGAGATTAAACGATGCTGACTGCTATGGCTTTACCAGACAATAGGTGTGTGAATTCCAGAAAAATGTCAACTTCACACGTTAAATAATGCGTTCTCAGGCAAGGACAAGACGTTTTTGATAACAATGGGTGTTTATTAGAGGCTGTTGTCGGCCACAGCCCACGGCGTACACACCCGACTTATAAGAGAACCGCACTTGAACCAGCGAGGCACTCTCTCCTCCTCCTATCTCTTCGGTTCCCCCATAACTCCCCAAGGGGTGGAGTCTCTTTTTGACTCATTGACTCACATAAAATGAGTAATGTAGAACATTAACATTAAATGCATCCTTATTTGTAACAAAACAGCATTTTGAACACGTTACAATATTTTTACAGAGGAAGTAATGTGAGTCCTGATATAATCTTCACATTTTGGCCTTTAAAGCCTTCGTTTTTTTTTTTTTTTTTTTTTTTTTCTGAAGAACGAGTTGGAATGTTTTCTGTAGCAATCAAGCAAATGTTGCCAATTGAAGTTAACTTTTATTGAATCAAGAACATTGTGTTTGAGGGTGTCAGAATTCTGAGTATGCTAAAACCAATGTTAAATATGTTATATTACCGATTGCAGTAGTTGTGAAACAGGTTATAAGATGTAGTTAGGGGCCATAAATGGTCCGTTTTCTTGTTGGATGTTAGATTCAGAGCTTAGTAGTGCCACTTCAGTCCCCTGCCATTGTGGTGGGTTACGTAATACAAACACACTGGCAGCCAGTGAGACAGAAAATGTCTTGCTGTTTACTGAAGCATGAATGGACAACCAAAACACACTCCCTATCTCTCTTTCTCTCCATCATAGTGTCTCTCTCACTCATGCACTCACACTTTTGAATATATATTTTTCCACATTAATTCCACATGCTTGCATTCACGTGGCTCTACAATGTTTTGACTCTCTTTGGCTCTGCCATAGTACTGTAGGATAGTATTCACCTTTTATATGCTGACCTGCCGGGTGCAGAGCAGACCAGTAATGGCTTGTTTCTCGTCCTTGTACGCACATCAGTCAAGTATCCGCCTTTTGAGACGTTTTTTTTACAGTGTCGCTGAAGAGAACAAATTACAGTTTGTGCAAAGAAAGAGCATCACCCACAAGGAACAGACAGGCCTTTTTTAGCTCAAATGTTCAAATGGGATTCTATTTAAGGTTGCCGATAACGGTAAATTGCATTTAGAAAAGAGCTTTCAAAGCACTTTCTCTTTCATTTTCGCTCTTGACAGCACTGTAATTGTGGATATTATTTTAAATAGCGGATGTGTTGATTATTTTAAATGGCTTACCATTGACCTGTTATAATTCTGTGCAAAATCTCTACATTTTAATGGAGCCTTTTCTCATATGAGTAAAAAAAATTGCCTGGAGAAAAGTGCAATCCATTAGTCCTAAAGAAATCTTGATTTATTTATTTTCGTTGTCGCCAAGCTTAACTGATTTGACCAATGAGGAAAGTCCTGAATCAACCTTTTGGTCCTAAAAGGACCTATATAAAAATAACTATGCTCCTTATTAGTACACACTATTTACGTCTATAGTATTTCCAGCATTCAATCAGAAACGAAATAAGTTATTTATATCACCTGTTCAAAATTTCATGTTCCACTACATGTGAAATGCAGTCCTAATGAAGATTTCAGAAGGATCTCAAGAAAAGCTGACTGCAATATGAGCACAAGCCAAAAGAGCACAAAAAAGAAATAACTTTACTGCAGTCAAGTAGAAAATTGAAAGCTTAAGAATGGAGTAGACACAAATTAGTTGGAGAAGGAGTGTATTTAGTTTACACTGGAAGGAAAATGTTGCTTTCGAGAAGATTGACAGAAGTTGAAAGTGTGCATGAAAGATAAATGATTTTGAAAATGGAGCACAGCAAGGTTCGGTGGGCATTTATGCGATAGGCTAGGAGAGTGAGAGAGAGAGAGGGAGAAAAAGGAGAAGAGAATGAAATCCATCCAAAAAATAGCCTGGAATGCTCCTCGGAGTGAACCGTTAAATGGTGCATTTTGTATAATTGATACTTTTTTCTGTGCTGAGGAGTGGATACTAAATTGCTCTGCTAATGGAAATATTGCACCCTTTATTAAGCGATACGTGAAAGTGTGTGTGCATATTCACATACATACAGAACAATACTTATAGCATAACATGAAATTACTCTAAAATGTATATTTTCTATGATGTTTATTGGGTTCAGGTGAGGGACAAGTATCTACATACAGTAAATGTAGTTTAAGGATTAAAATACTTTGCTTCCAGCCCTCTGCAGATTTTTTTCTTCTACAGCAGAAATGCCCTCGGCTTTTCACTAGCTACTCATTGAAAGTGGTCTGAGATTTGGATTGCGCAGATTATTTGGGGCCTTCATCGGTTTATCAACTCCATAATCTGCCAAAGGGGAGCCCCGGCTAAAATGTTGTGTGCACTGCCTCACAGATCTGAGGGACAGAGGGAATTTTGTAGATAAGACTGGTTGGAGTGCAACGTGGTTTTCAAGGAAATATCAAATGTCACAGAAATGTTTCTGACCATAGCACAAAAATATCTCTAAGGTCACAGCATTTCACATTATTAAGTTACATGATAAATACTGCAAGTAGCACTTTGTCCATGCTGCAAGGAATAGATCAATACAGAGTGTAAACAAGATGTATCCGACCTAGTCTTATATGCATATTTCTGACAATTACATGCATGTATATATAAAAAAAATCTTCAGCCTAATTAAACATAAAGTTTAAGGCTAGAGCTGCGTTGGTGTGTGTGTGTGTGTGTGTGTGTGTGTGTGTGTGTGGTTCCCTTTCGTGGTCACTCCGAGTTACGTCGGATGACGACGATTGGGGTTTCGCTTAGAAGCCTATCATCTTCGAGTATATAAAACGAGCCAATGGCAATGAAATGCCATGGGTCTGCGGAATTTGCATAGCGTAACTCCGCCCGCCGCAGGGGGTATATAAGGAAGTACGCTGGCAGAATGCAGATATGTTTTCGCTTCGGAGCTGAGAACTTCTCCACTCCTGCAAGCCAAATATTCTGAGTTATTCTTCTCTCATCCCTTCGAGACGAGCGAACTCTCCGGTGTTGGTGTGACGGCGATTTCAGCGAGTGCTCACTACCCTGCTGATCTGTTCAGTGATCTGACAGATAGTGTGTTTCTCCCTGTTCGCTTCAACATCCGCAGAGTTTTTCCTCTCACAAAAAGAGCATTGCACGCGGCACGTCTTTTTAAAGATGCCTCGCCCGTGCACTTCTGGTTGCGGTCGCGACATATTCTTTTCTGATGGGCACAATCGCTGCTTAGCGTGTTTGGGCGTTGCTCACGCTGAAGCAGCGTTTGTGGATGACTCATGTTCCCATTGCGGGAACATGACCATCTCCATGCTGCGGTCGAGACTCAATGAGCTCGTCAGAGCGAGAGTCCCCTCATCCACACCCCGATCTACGGTCTCCCCGAGAGGCTGTACTTCGGCTGGTGGCCAGGGTGACCTGAGGGTGACTGTGCGGGACATACCGCCGACACGTCCACGGTCCGCACACCCCTCTTCAGCATCGGTACCCGCGAGTGTTCAAACTGAGACCGCTGGTCCCTCTACGGAGGCCCCGCGCGTTTCGTTTGGCGCTCCAGAAGAGGATACGATGTCGATCGCGGCATCACAAGGTGGGCGTGAGTCCTCGGGAAGTGAGGATTCGGCTGTGTTGCCGCCTTCGGGCGTGTCAGCATTGCCCGAGTCTGATCCCGAGCTGACTGCCATGCTTTCCCGGGCAGCCGCGGCCATTGGGCTGGAGTGGTCCCCGCCACCCGATCCGGTGCGCTCGCGGCTGGATGATTGGTTTTTGGGAGCGGCCGCTGACACCCGTCGCCGCCCAACCCCAATACCGTTCTTCCCGGAAGTGCATGAGGAAGTCACGCGGTCCTGGAAGGCTCCCATGTCTTCCCGCGATCGTTCGTCGGCTTTCTCCACCTTTCCTCCCCTCGATAGAGCTGATGCTTGTGGGTACACTGGGATTCCCACGGTTGAACGTTCTGTCGCGATGCAGCTGTGTCCGACAAGCGCTTCATCACGCGGTGATCCTAAGCACCCGTCCAAAGCCTGTAGATTCTCGTCTACCATGGTGGCGAAATCTTACAGAGCGGCGGGACAGGCAGCTGCCTCTTTGCATGCCATGGCCATCTTACAGGTCTACCAGGCCAAGATGCTTCGTGACATGCACGAGGGTAGGACAGACCCAGGGCTCTCCGATGAGCTGCGCGCCGCCACCGACCTCGCTCTCCGGGCGACGAAGGTGACCGCGCGCTCCCTGGGTTTGGTGATGTCCACAGCTGTGGTCCAGGAGAGACATCTCTGGCTGAACCTGGCTGATATGCGTGAGCCCGAGCGGACTCGTCTGCTTGACGCTCCCATATCCCAGGCCGGCCTTTTCGGCGATGCAGTCGAGGACTTTGCCCAACAGTTCTCGACTGCTCAGAAGCAGACTGAGGCGATTAAGCACATTCTGCCCCGACGCTCTGCTGCTCAGCCGTCGGCACAGAATCCTCAGCCTGCTCGCCTGGCCGCGTCGTGGAGGAAGCCGTAGGAAGGCGCCACAGCCCTCTCCAGCCCCGCAGCCCGCTAAACGCCAGGCTAAGCGGCGCTCCTGAGACGGGCAGCTCAGGTTTGGCACTCTTTTCTGTACAGGAGCTGGTAGCAGGGCCACTCCTTCCCCCGGTGGAGGGCCGGGGGAGAATCTTTTGTTCTCCACTCCCCGCTGCTCGTCCCACGACGAGCAGTACCCTAATGTGGTTAAAGACAGAATTGAGTCCCCCAATCCTGAGCCAACACAGCCCGAGAGCCGCAGTGCGCGCCACCCTCGGGTCCCGCCACCGCCGCCCATGGACTTGCAGACCTTGCGCAAGATCAGGGAGGACGAGGAGCAGGTCATTTTGGTTGCCCCGTATTGGCACAACCGGACCTGGTTCTCCGAACTAGTACTCCTCGCGACAGCACCTCCCTGGCCAATTCCTCTGAGGAAGGACCTCCTTTCTCAGGGACGGGGCACCCTTTGGCACCCTCGTCCCGATCTCTGGAACCTCCACGTGTGGCTCCTGGACGGGACGAGGCAGGTTTGAGTACCCTACCACCTGCGGTGGTGGCTACCATCACTTCCGCTAGAGCATCGTCCACGAGACATCTCTATGCGTTGAAGTGGAACCTCTTCGTCAACTGGTGTTCTTCTAAACATCAAGAACCCACGAAATGCCCGATCAGTGTCGTGCTTTCCTTCCTGCAAGAAGGGTTGGAGCGAAGGCTGTCTCCCTCCACCCTGAAGGTGTATGTTGCCGCCATTGCCGCACATCACGAAGCAGTTGATGGTAAGTCTCTGGGGAAGCACGACCTGATCGTCAGGTTCCTGAGAGGAGCGAGAAGACTGAATCCTCCTCGCCCTCCTCTCGTTCCCTCTTGGGACCTCTCAGTGGTTTTAACTGCCCTGCAGAGTGCTCCCTTCGAGCCTCTGCAATCAGTGGAGCTTAAGTTCCTGTCGATGAAGACAGCGCTCCTGGTTGCATTGGCCTCCATCAAGAGGGTAGGGGACCTGCAGGCATTTTCGGTTGACGAAGCGTGCCTGGAATTCGGGCCGGCTAACTCTCACGTGATCCTGAGACCCCGGCTTGGATACGTGCCCAAGGTTCCTACCACACCCTTTCGAGACCAGGTAGTGAACCTGCAAGCGCTGCCCTTGGAGGAGGCAGACCCAGCCTTGGCACTGCTCTGTCCAGTACGCGCCCTTCGTGCTTACGTAGACAGAACGCGGTGTTTCAGGACCTCAGACCAGCTCTTTGTCTGTTATGGTGGGAAGCTGAAGGGAAAGGCTCTCTCAAAGCAAAGGCTATCTCACTGGATAGTGGATACCATTGCTTTGGCATACCAGCAGCAAGGTCGTCAATGCCCCCTTGGTGTGAAAGCCCACTCCACTCGTAGTGTGGCTTCCTCTTGGGCTCTAGCGCATGGCGCCTCGCTAACAGACATTTGTAGAGCTGCAGGCTGGGCGACACCCAACACATTCGCGAGATTCTATAATCTCCGAGTAGAGCCAGTTTCTTCTCATGTACTCGCTTCAACCAGCCGGTGCTAGATTCTGCTCAGGTGTCTCCGCTTGCTCGCCATTCCTCTCCACGGACGGGATACGTGCGACTTTCTTCTCAGGTGAGTCTGATAAGCTCTGAGTTCCTCCAGCACTGGTACGTCAACGCCTGACTTATGCCATTTTGCCATAACGCAGCTTTTGCGCTTGACTAGGTGCCTCCATGTGTATGGTCCCCCCTCTGGGCGACCCCCACATGTGTATTCCACTGTAAGTCTCTTCGTGAGCGTGTGTCTTTCCCTTGGCAAGCCACCTTGCCTCCCCTGGGGTTTAAATATTCCACCTGGGGCTGGACACCCCAGCGTTATTCCATATGCATCCCTCCGGGTCATATGTGTATTCTAAGTCCCCCCCATCAATGGCTGGGCATGATTGCATATCTCTCTCTCTGGAGATATGCTTCCCAGTGTTCCTTGGTATCCCTGTGTTAAGTAGGACTCCTTCGTTCGTGCTAGTCACACAACAGGGAGCTCAGACTTAAGCAGGGCACTGGAAGACAACCGAGGTGGCGTGATTAGACTGGAACCCCAATCGTCGTCCTCCGACGTAACTCGGAGTGACCACGAAAGGGAACGTCTCGGTTACGGATGTAACCCTCGTTCCCTGAGTGGGAACGGAGACGTTACGTCTTCCTGCCACTTCCGCTGTACCGCTGAAAAACGCCTGGGTCCAGTCTCGACTCCTCAGCGAAGACATATCTGCATTCTGCCAGCGTACTTCCTTATATACCCCCTGCGGCGGGCGGAGTTACGCTATGCAAATTCCGCAGACCCATGGCATTTCATTGCCATTGGCTCGTTTTATATACTCGAAGGTGATAGGCTTCTAAGCGAAACCCCAATCGTCGTCATCCGACGTAACGTCTCCGTTCCCACTCAGGGAACGAGGGTTACATCCGTAACCGAGACGTTTATAAGGACATGATGTGTGTGACGTGTATTACAATATAAACACTTTCTGTGTCTTCATAAACCAAATGGCTTAAAACAATTCTAACCTTTTTTTTATTATTCAAAAAATGCAAACAGTGTTCTGTCATGGTTAAGTTTAGTCAGAGCCATATATAGAGAGAGTTGCGACAACGGAAGTTCAAAATGCTTAGTTGTCACGTGATTCGCGTAGACCTCAGATAGTTCCAGGAAGTGCTTCAGCGCCAATTCAAATCGATGGAGTTAGAGAGCAGAACTTTGATTTTTGGTAGTTTGTAGTCAATAAATTAATTGATTTACAATATGTATATAATACACTGATATGTGAATGTAGTATGTGTTTGTAGTTACAGTAATTTTATTTTTAAAAGATACAAATCTACTAGTATTTAATGTTTATAGTGGTCAACCAGCGTTGCCTGCCGTTTGTTAACATATTTCTGGCTACGTACGTTAACTGTTACCTTGGTTAAAGACCGTGTTGCAGTTGTTTTGAAGTATTTCAAGTATTTCATTTAGTTTCACGTTTAAAGTCTGTGTAGAGAGAATGGTGTCGTCTTAGCGGCCCCTAATTTAATAACAAATGATCGTTCCGACGGAAGCGAATCAATGAACAATAACTTTAGCTGGAAAATAACGTTATTAAAGAACCGCTATAAAGCCAAAACAATCTCTGTTACCATAAATTATACGTGTATCTATGTAAAGCTGTTTTGAAACAATTTACATTGTTAAAAGCGCTATATAAATGAAGATGACTTGACTATTTTTTGTTCTTAAACTAGAATATTTAAAGGTATCACGTAATGTTCACTATGGTTTCACAAGGACAGAGACTTGCAGGTAACAGGTGATTGTCTTAAAAAAATCCATTGCAAACAAGTAAAATGTAGAATTTAATTAAGTGAAATTTCATTAATCTTAATGTTTACAATGCTTATGCACCCCATGCACTTATTACTGTATAAATTAATACATAATATATTAATGTATAATACTGTATTACATTTTCAAACAAAACATGATTATACACACTCACACATTATTTCATTAGTGTCCATGTGCATTTACTTTTAACATAATTTGATAAATTCATGACCTACATCACTTTAATCTATAAAACCTATTTATTTGGTTATTTTATTATAGTAATTAAAGTATACATGATAATGCATCGTCCAGAGGAGCCTTAATGATGAGTGAAAAGGGTTGTAGATCTCTCAAATACTGGTAAAAACTGCTTTCAAGTATGGGTAGGTTGGTACACTTTCCATGTCAGGTGAATTTAAACATTTAGAAATGTTTACAGCTGAAACTTGTTTAAATTTCAAAAAGTCAAAGTTCACTACTCAAAAATATACATTACATCAGTTTTAATATATATATATATCTGTCATGTTGTCTGTCATTTCCTCTATGTTGTTCTTGTGGTGTCTGACACAGAGAGGAGAAAATATGCTGAAACTGAAGGTGAGGGTACAGCGTCAGTGCAGGGAGTCTTCATGATCCACTGAATCCCTTTGAGCTTCTTGTGTTGAGAGAGATAAAGGAGACAAAAACGGGACAAATTATATACAGTAGTAGTATATATTACATGTTGTGGTATTTAGTATTATTCCCCATTAAGTCTAGTGTGATTTGTTTTTTAAAATGGCTTGCTGCTTTTAAGCATTGTTTTTAATCTCACAAATAAACTTCCATTTCCCTTTCCCATCAATCCAAAAATCAGCTGAGCTGAAACATAATAGACAGCCTAATAGTCAACAGAAACACAATGTCTAAAAAACTGCATTAATAGAACGAGTTTAACCATTAATAGGCTGTTTGTGGTTTGTTATGCGCTACTAACTTTATCCAATGACCTATCTTTTATCTGATAACGTCCCCTAAAACTACTAATTTAGAGAGCAATAATCAACTAGCATGCTTTAATTCAAGTTAATTTGATTCAGATGTACTGATAATATACAATTGTATTCTTTAAACGTCTTACCTTTTATAAAAGTCCATCACAAACGGTCTGTTCTACCGCGCTGCTGTTACTTCCGGGAACTATTGAGGGGCTCCACGAGCCGCCATTGCTGTAAAAAAGCGTTCCATTGTTGTCAATGGAGTTGTCGCAACTCTCTCTCTATATGGCTCTGAGTTTAGTGTAAGGGGGATAGAGTATACAGTTTGTACAATATAAAAAGCATTACGCCAATGTAAATCAAAAATCTTTTTGATGTCATCGTGAATATTATTATATCACTATATAACCTCTATAAAAACACTATTCCAGCATGTCAAATCATACATCCCTACGATATAGTATATAAAACAGTATGACAACAGTAGTATGTCCGAATACATTTAGGCCGCTGTCAGTAGCCTAAAAGAGGCCTAGAAAT